>NC_140404.1:10594955-11205789 GCF_056956725.1 Heliconius melpomene rosina | reverse complement strand
ACAAACAAACAAACAAACAAACAAACAAACAAACAAACAAACAAACAAACAAACAAACAAACAAACAAACAAACAAACAAACAAACAAACAAACAAACAAACAAACAAACAAACAAACAAACAAACAAACTCTTCCGCTTTATTATATTAGTATAGACTAGTATAGATTATATATAATATTATAAAATATCCTACGAAAGTAGAGCGGACAGATTTAAGGTTAATTTTTCTTTTATTCTTCCAAAACGTGTTCTAGTTATATGAACATTGATTAGAATCTATATAAGCAAGAGCTAATTGTGATAACTACTGATGTGATACCTCTACAGTGTACGCCGCAATGACGACGGTTGGTCGGTTGACAACTGCGTCGGTTAAAGGGAATGGTTGACTAGTTTCATGCATTTGAATTACAAATGTCGCCTAAAATCATATATGCTGATATATCATCATTGTTAATTATTATTTGCATTTGATTATATGATGCATTGATATTGTTTTAGGTACACGTTGTATTCCGCATAGTAGGCATAAGGAACCAGGGAACAATGTGTTGAGACACTCCGTTCCTGTTAAACACTTTCGTTCCACATTTTCTGCCGAATTCTGGAGGTATTGCGTGTTGAGTGGCGGCATTCAACGCCGCATATTACCTCGTTACTAGAACGAGAAGAAAATATGAAATACTTCATTTCCTATATACGGGATCCGAAATCTGTCGTCGAGGCAAAGCGTGGTGTTGAGTTCCGTCATTCAACACGCAATGCCTCCAGAGTTCGGAATGGAGCGTTTTAAGACTACGCCCTTAACTAATAATACGATTAAGTTTTAATTTTTATATAGTACTAGCGGACGCGCGCAGCTTCGCTTGCGTATTTAGGGGGTGAGTTCTAAAAAACCATGAAACACATGCTCAATTAAATATTTTTAAGAGTCTAAATTTCAAATGTTTATAATAATCGGTGGCGTTGTAAACATTTTTCCATACAAACTTTCAACCCCTTATTTGCACCCTTAGGGGGTGAATTCTAAAGAACCATGAAACACATGTTCGATTAAATATTTTTAAGAGTCAAAATTTCAAATTTTATAATAATCGGTGGCGTTTTAAAGATGTTTCCATACAAACTTTCAACCCCTTATTTGCACCCTTAGGGAGAGAATTCTAGAAAACGATGAAACACGTATTCAATTAAATGCTTTTAAAAATCAAAATTTCAAATTTCATAAAAATCGGTGCCGATTTAATTTTTTTTCTATACAAACTTTCAACCCCTATTTCTCCCCTTTAGGGTTAAAATTTTTTAAAATCCCTTCTTAGTGGATGTCCAGATTACGAAAGTAAACATCTGTCCAAATTTCACGTTTCTATCATCAGCGGTTACGGCTGTGTGCGCGTCTTACCTCAGTCAGTGAGGACAAGTCCTTTTATATATATAGATATATAGCTACCATTTTTGAATGGAATATGTTAAATATATTCATATTCTCTTCATGTTGCATGGGGATACTTTCAGAAATAAAATGTTATATTTAAACTTTAAAATGATATTAGAAAAGAAGCAATTAATAGCTATAAAATTACCATTCCAAGTCTTAATTAGGGGCATCTTGGCGCTCAACTTTTACAATCTCCGGTTCATCTCTTTCGGTTGCCAAAGTTTTATTACTGAAATTAATCCTTTTTTTATCTATGAGTTCGCGTAAAGGTGTCAAACTGAAATTAATGTCAATTATTCTAGACCACGGCCCGTTGGAACTTGGCCTTGACTTAACTTGGACTTGGCCCGTTGGAGCTTCTAAGACAAATCCAATTAAAAAATATGAAAGTTAATGTGAAAGTGAAAACTCGTAGTACATATAAAAAAAAAAGTGAAAATATATAGATATTTCACAGAAAAAATCATCACCAACTTACAATTGTAGTTTATTTCATAGAAAAATGAAATTAGAATGGAAATTGAACCCAAAACAATCGCGCTTACAATCGGACGCTATGCTAATTTAACTCTAATTGACATGTAAGAGGTACTTGGAGCTCGCAGTAATGAGATAACTCAAATGTATTCTTTATCAACAGTCATATACAGCTTCACGATTTTTGTGATAGCAGGATTGCTAGAGGAAAACTAGCGCTGAACTCTTCTTTTCTCACTCTCTGCCTAACATTGGAAACTCTCGCCACATTCCGTATAAGAGAATCATTTCCGCAATTGAGAACTGAATCAACAATTTATAGCAAACAGTCCAAGATAAAATTTTCAAAGTGTATATAAATTAGCAAAACTGTTTCAGGTCTATCAGAATTATTAAATACCAAATATACACCTTCACGCATGACAAAGCCCATTGCGAACTTGCCAGAACTTGTTTGAAGTCAAAAGTCCACAAAGTCAACAAAGACAAACATCGATCCCTCGTCTTCTCGCTTCATACGTTGATGGGTACTGAAATGAAAGTTTACACATGCTTTAAAGAGAAAACTTTGGTATACAGAACGTTAGCTTTTTTTAGTTTCTTTGTTTTGCATCACGCTGTATCCCGCACTTAGAAAGAAAGGCAAAGGGAACATAGGAACCTAGTTTTAAGACACTCCGTTCCCATTAAGACACTTGCGTTCCCCAATTTCAGCCGCATCCTCGAGACATTGCTGGTTGAATAGTGAAACTCAACGCCACACATTGTCGTTAAAATATTTATTGCTTGAATGAGAAATACTCACTTATTCATAAGGAAAAATTTAATAAATATTCACATGAAATATTCTGATGTGTGAGGTCAGTGTTGTCAGTGCAACGGAAACTATCACTGAAATGAAATGTGGTTCTTGTTTTAATTTCTATTGTTCTTATATACGTTTACACCTAGGTTTTTACTGTTTCAATTAGACATTAGACATTAGTATTATATTATGTTGGTAGTCGAAAGTCATTAGTTTTCTAACTAAATAACATAAATTTCCCGGATTTGGATCCAAATTTGCTCCTTTTTTATTTAAGCAATTAACTTTAGAACTTTGTAGCTTATGATTATTCTTTTAGTATGCATGTACCAAAACGACTCGAGGGAAAAAAAAGGGAGAACTGAGTCACTCGTGTAGGGTTTACACTATCAAAAAGAATATCTACAGTTAAATTAACCTGTAAGTATAAATACTTTATAAAAGAAATAATAAATGCATACTTAAACATAAAGAGGCGAGTAAACGGACGAAGTTAAAAGTTTAAGGGCCCACAAATCACAATGGTACTTCAGAAATTATAATGATGTTGGAAAAAATGATTGAGGTCTACATTGTCCTTCAGAATTTTCTTTCATATGAAAAATAAGTAAAATATTTATTTATTATATATTATATATCTTAAAGTACTATTGAAAGTTTAAAGTTAGAGACTTTTATTTACTGAATAACTTATTTAGATTTATTAATCAAACAAAAACCTAACATTTGGCAATTATTGTTAAAATATATATATCTTCATCTTCACGTTGACCTAGTGTTGCATACTCCGTTCCCCAATTTTTCTTGCTGAATTCTGGAGCCATTGCGTGTTGAGAAGCGGAACTCAACGCCGCGCCTTGAATCAAGACCAAAGCAAAGAATAAAAATATGAAATATTTCAAGACCTCATGTGAGAATCGAACCCAACTTGTCTCATTTATAGTCGTTCACATGCTCGTGCCCTTGCTCCACGATTGGTTCTTAACAATGCATGTTTTGTAATAATATTATTACATAATTTTATGCCTCAACAAGAAATGATTTATAGGTTAGGCTGGAAGTCCATAAATTTAGGACACAGATGCTCGGATTGTCAGCTACCAACTATTCTATAGTGGAATAGGAAATATGTAGGTACTATTCGAGTTTATAATATTGATTCGTAGTAGGCAAATGGTTTAATGAAATGATCTTAAAGTTTAAAGCAGTAAGTGGAAATAGAAATGTGTTGATAGGAACTGAGTGTCATAACACTAGGTTCTCTTCTCAAATTAATTCTACCTACCTTGCTAGATGCGATTATGTATTCTCTATATAACATGATATTTTCGAAAGTCACCAAGTAAATAACTAGAATAAGACAAGCCTCACATAGTGTACTTTTTAAAGGATCATATGCAACTTTTCTCGTACTATTAATATTCTCGTAAGGATGAATGTTCTATCTCCTATCATACAAAACTATTGAACCGATTTAGATGAAACTTTACAGTAATATAGCTTATAAAAATACATTAGTTACAATTTATGTAAAATTTTAGTATGGTTTGGGTTGCTTGTTACCGATAAAAACACCATGAGAAACAAAGTTTTTTATTACTGGCGATGGTGGTTACGGCCAGGTCACAAAGAAACTATTTATGAGACCTTTATAGTTCATTTATATATTGCTTCTTCATTGTAAATTTTATATCAATAAGCTCATAATGAACTGGTTGCACGTGCACGGTTAACTCATTTAATAATTTTAATTGATTCTTTGTAGGGCCTGAATAAAAGGGATTTTATTTGAGTAATTGAGGATTTTATACGCGACTATTGTGAGTTCGTGAGGTATACAGTGTAAAACTAAAATAAATTATTGTTACTTGTTACATTTGAAGTCAGTTAAAAGTCACTTTAATTTTATAATAACAAGAATATCTATATTTAATAAACGTACAATATAAGTTTTAATATTTTTTGCGTCAAGCTATGTCTCACGGCAGGGTGGGCAGAGGGAACTAGTATAAAAACACTCTTCTCGAGACGTTCTCCGTTTTCCGTTGAATTCTGGAGACATTGAGTGTTGAGTGGCGGAATTTAACGCTGGGCTTTGCCTTGACACCAGAAAATTTTAAATACTCCATTACTCGAGGGGGAATCAAACCTACAATCTGTTGTGTTTACAATCCCATTTTATGCCCTTGCGCCAGGACTGCCCTCATCTCAATAATTTTAACCCTGAAATAGAAGAATTGAAAAAATAAAAATAAAATATAATTTTTATTTTATAAATGAAAAATAAAGACGTAAAATTCCTTTGACGATTTATAGCTAACATAAAAATGAGAATAGATTCTACACAAAACTGTTTTCTCCAAATACTTTCTAGTTCACTTAATTCAATATCGGGTCTTTTTATGATTTAATGAAACGTATGATTGACTTATAATTTGTGAGGACGATTTAATAGAAAAAAGAAAATATATATTTATTTCGATTATAGTTTTTTTTAAAGGAGTGACGAAAGAATGGTAAAAGAAACTAAAGAGGCAAGAATTTTTGGTAGAGACGGAGAGAGACATGTCTTGACCGAAAGGTCATTTAAAAGAATAAGGGTCTCTGGCGGTCATGTATAAATAGGTTGATGACAGATGAGGCAAAAGATGAATTCAGAGAACACAGGTCTGCCCTCCTCTTCTCCTCTGTGAAGTGTTTAAAATTATTTATATAGATTTATATACACGAAATATGTTTAGCTCGTAGTGGCATAGCGTCACAGTGCCTGATTGTACACGCGAAGTACATATATGGGTTAGATTCCCTTTTGGAGAAATAAATTATTTTTATTTTCTTGCTGTGGGAATAAGATAAAGCAAAAGGATATTAAGTTCAACCGCTTCCAATAAAATATCTCGTAACTATGACGGAAAGTGCAGAATGAAGAAGGTGTCTACCTACTATTTGCGGGAAACGATGTGAAACTCAAAAGAAAACACGTACTTTGAAAGTGGAAAAAAGAAGAAAACAGAAAATTTATTCTGTTCATCTCTTTCTGTTCATCTTAATACAGTAAATATCTTCTCAAAGCTATTCAAGAGGCTTTTATAATACGAAGTCAATTAACGTCGATCTATCTATCGGCCGAGCGCCCTTCAAGATTACTTCAAAATCAAAGATATTTTACGATGACTCTTGTATCTCTCTTAGTTTATATGTATTCTGAGTACAAAGCTTATACAGTTCATTGTAGTTATGGTAATTCATGATTTGAGATCGTTTAAAGAGAAGGTTGTGTGTTCGAGTCCCGGTTGAGGCTATTTTAAATAAAGAGTTAACGAGGTTTAGGCTGTCCAAATATGTTATATACTTGTACTTTTTCTTCTGTTGATTTGTCATTCTTATATACGAAGCCATCTTTCCCACCTTTTAAGGGCCAGGCCACGTAGGGGAATTTAGGAATTTTAATTCATGTATTTCAATTTGTTATTGTAAGGACTCTCGGTAAGGACAACGAGACTTCCACACGTATTTGAGACATTGTGTTTTGAATCTTGGAACCGAACGCCGTACCCCGCCTTATCAGAGTGGGAACATCAGAAAACAGCACATTTTCCTAGTTAGTCTACTCATAAATTAATTATTGAAATGTAAGCATATATTTAACATCTACAAAATTTATACATATATCTACACCGCGAGCGTGAACACGAACTTTTGATGAAAGTTGCTGAAAGGAACTAAGATTAAACCGTATTCCTAACGGTAGAACAAACTACGAGAAAGTGCAGTACATTTTGGAGACACACCTAACTTTGAGTAAAAGCTTTCCAGGAGTATATTAATTTTGTAACGTTAAAGAACGTTGCGGTCGTCGTGATGGTTGTAGGTACGGTTCCCACTCGAGGGAATGAAACATTTTCTTTTCTTCTGTTTGGTAACAAATCAAAGCATGATCTTGGGTCCCACGTCTCAACACGCAGTATCGTTAAATTTGTATGGTATGTAGGGGACGAACTGTCTCAAAACTCTTTTCCCTCTGTCGTACTCTTGGTGATTTCTATTTCAACACACTGGTGAGGTCGTAGGTGAAAGAAAGTAACTTTATATACAAGATGATTAATATTTGTGTTAGGGGTAGTTAAGTATAAGTAAGTTACACAACTCAGAGGGAGGTCAATGAGTTATAAAAGTGTTCGTTCAGAGATCGCCTGAAATAGCGACCTTTAACTACCAGAAAACTTCGTTACCGTGAAATGTTACTTTCACATAGAGCTCACGTAGAGCTTATCGTGTTTTTATTTTCAATCTTGGGTAATTTACGGAAAATATGGGATAGGTAAAGATACTACTATAGTACACTAGCTAATGGATTTGGTTTTAGTTTTTGAAATATTATTCTACAAGAAATTTTGGATTTTGTTTATATGGTTTTATCTGGGGCTACGCCACGTGGTCGAATGGAAACAACTATGGCATATTGAAAATATTAGCATAGTGTAATCCCTCCCCGATAAACGGATTATCTAACATAAGAAGAGTTTTTGTAGTAGTAGTTCCTGAGATTAACACGTTCAAACAAACAAACGCTTCGGGTTTATAATAAAGAAAGTCACCACAGCAACTCTATTAGGATGAGGTTGAATGCATACGACAATTGTAAAATTGGAACTCACTTAAGGATTTTTTATATCCAAATTAATTTATTCTCATCCAGTTTAACTAAGGCGGTTTTTACAATTTTTTTTTACTTTGACGAATAAAAAAAAATTACGTGATATTCTTCCAGCTTCACACTGTATTTTCAGTAAAATAACTTCAAATTACCATTTTTAATAAATAAATTTAATAGAACAAAGATTCCATACTAAATATTCTGTAGAGAACTATTAATTAGATTGAACATATTCAAAACTCATAACGTCGCTCGCCGTACAAATTGACTGTGAGAAAGTTTGCGAATTGTTGTCGTAGTTGAGGCTAAGGATAAAACTTTCTGTCAAAGTGAAAGGAGTTTAATATACGAACAAAACTGGTCAATTTAATAGTGTGATATAGCGTGTAATTTAATTATTGTATATAAAATATTTTTTTAAAAGTATAAAAATGTGAACGCACTCAAACCTGCACCTCTTGGAAACCGTCGAGACGTTCTGCCCACTAAACCATACTCTCTCATCAAGCTATGTTAAAATTCTTAACTTTGCAACTTATTTATTTTGTAGTTATTGTAAGTAGAATTTTGTGTCGCAATTTTCTTTAAAAACATATTAATTTAATTTATTAGAATGTAGACATAGGCATAAATTGAAAGCCTTGTGCGTTGGAAGGTGCCTACAGGTGCGCAAACACATTACCGTCTCGTCTCGTATGCTGGTGTGGCAGACGTGTCTTTGCATAATGCTAGAACTATTCACCTTCTAGAGCTAATAAATAGGCCGGTACCTATGAAAATATTTGGCTATTTTTTTCGTTTTGCAGAGGGAATTTAGTGTTCAAACACTATATTACCATAAACACTCTTCTATTTCCCAATTTTCGCCTGTCTTTGAATATAGTATATTTAATTTCCTAGAGTAGAAAAGAAACCTACAAACGATCGCGTTGACAGGCCACAACTGGCCTTAACTATTATAAATATATTTTACGTTTAGTTACTTTCAAAACCAATCATCCAATCCAACATGAGCGCCGTTTAAAACCGCTCGTCAGTACTTCAGCGACTTAATTTCCTTTGGGAATGAAATGTGGTTCTTTACGTTACCACGATAAAACTCATCGTATTACCTCTGTAGGTCGTTTACTTCTGACATTTACTCATACTAATAAATAAATAATAATAGATTTCTTTTATTAAACGTCACTTTGTATCCCGCATATAGCAAGGTAGCAGAGGAAATCTAGTGTTGTGACACTCCGTTCTCCGTGCATTGTTTGTATAGCAGTGTAACTCAACCATGCGTTTTATCTTCTTACCAGAGCGAGGAAATGGAAATAATTTATCATAATAACACATAGGCTACAATTTATGTAAAGATTTTGTATAATTTTGCTATAGCATCACAATAACATAAAGCGGGCGAAACCGCGTTTGGGTTACTAGTAAGTAGGTATCTATTTGATACATTTTAAAAGTATTAGATCGCTTCAGGCTTCTTAGCAAGTAATAAAGGTATACCAAGAATGTGCAAGTTAAAGTAACCAACTTCTCAGAAGCTAACAAAAGGAACATAACATCGCTGTTCTTTGAACATTCACTGCAGCTTTGTTACTATATTTCAATGAGATAAATCCTAATTATAGCCTGCCAGGTATTTTATGGGCATCGCTATTTTAAGACTTAAGCAAAAGGGGAAACGTTATTGATTCCCATTTGGAATAATATATTTGTGTTATTGCATACAGCAAAGTAGACAGAGGGAACCTAGTGTTAAGGCACTCTGTTCCCCATCAATACATTTTTCGCAGATTTTTGAGACATTGCGTGTTGAGTGGCTGAACTTAACGCCGCTTTTTCGCCTCGTTGCCAGAGCAAGGACATGAAAATATTAAATATTTAATTCCCTGGGGTGGCAACCGGACTCACAACATGTCGCCTTTATAGTCACATATTTGTTCCCCTACGCCACGACACCTGACCTCCAGCCCCATTGACTCCCGAACCCCCCTGACCCGACCCCCCAAATTATAATTTTTGGCATGACGTTGTTCAACGAAAAAAATAATATTATTTTAAACAAGTGAACCGTATCATACAATTCTATTATCTCCTGAAATGTCTACAGACATCTCGTAGAGCATTTATCTTATTACGTATTAACGTAACATGAAAAATGTTTTGATATCAAACGAGATATAAAGTATAATATTAAAGCAATAAAATTAAAGCTTATTCTTACTCATTTCTAAATTTCATATCCATCTGGTGAATAAAGACTTGCACTTGCAGATAGTGTTTCAAAAATTGTGCGGTGCATAAGAGGCGGAGTGTTTTAACATTAGGATTTCTCTTTCTATCTTGCTATATGCGGAATACAAAGTGAAGCAATTTTTCTTTAGGTTTCCGAATCTAGTGTTATGCCACTCTATTCTCATTAAGACACTTCCGTTCTCCACTTTCCGTCAAATGCTGGAGGCGTTGCATGTTGTGTAGCAGAACTCAACGCCGCGTTTTGCCCCGTTACCTAAGCGAGAAAATGAAAATATTAAATATTTTATTTTCTTGAATCGAATCTAGAACCTGATACGTTCCCATACACACACTTGTGGCCTACGCCACGTCTAGCCTCAAAAAAAAAGACCAATTAAAATTACTTTACTGTGCGTGAAAACATAATTAATTATCAAACAAAACTAATTATTTCGATACAACTTTAAAGCGACATAAATGCCCCAATAAAGTAATTAAACTGCTAAGCGGTTTATACTTTCATTATAATATGAGGGGCACTCAGGGAACTCATTTACGAGAAGTGTTGGCTTTGACAAAGGGTTGAAAAATCGAACTTACTCACGCCATTTACAGTTAGTTGGTTCTCTGTTGCACCATACTGACAAGATAGAAAGCGGTGTTAAGTTGCGTCAATGTCTTTAATTTGGATGTCTCTACATAAAGTATTCCCCTTTTGCTATGCGGAAAAAACTGACAAACTTATCAGGAAGAGAAACTATATCACATGTACCAGGGTAACCTGGGAACCTGGGAACTTAGGATACTCCCTCCCTCATTAAGACACCCGTTCCCCGCTTTCAAATTCTTGGTGTATTGCATTTCGAGTGGCGGGTCTCAACGCCGAGCTTTGCCTCGTTACAAGAGCGAGGAAATTAAAATAATAAATATTTTTTTATTACAGTCCTTCGATTATTTGGAACCGACTACCATCATTTTTTTTCAATCAGTCATAAATAATATTTATTGATCATCAGACATAGCGCTACAGTGGAGCGTCTAACGGCAAAGGTGACGGTTGTAGATTCGATTCCCACTTGGAGAAATTAACTATTTTAATTGGTCTGGTAACAAGACAAAGTGCTTCGTTCAGTTTTATCACTTAACACACAATATCTCAAAAATTGGGCGATGGACAACGGAGAGTCTAATACACGGTTCAAACATATTTATTTATTTAATTTTACAAATCAAATGAAAGCCGAAATAAACTCAACTAACTAGTTATAAGTGAAAAATAATGGAATTTCAAACTATTTCTAGCTCTCCGTACTTCCAGTACTACAATAAAACCTAAAAGGGTCTAAAGGACCGTAAACTACGGCCGCGCAAATTGTTTTACGTGAGGACAGTATTATAGTTTAGAGACTAAAGTTATGTGCCTCGTGAGATATGAAAGTAAATGGTTTTAAAAGACCAGTATATAAATATGTTATATATGTCATACTAGGACTTGCCCAATCAGCACACAGGTAGATATCAATCTAGTGTAAAGACAATATTATACATTATTTTTCCAAAGTTAAAGCGACCCTATTAAAAAATCTTATAAAGTACCTACTTAAAACTGAAAAAGGCAGGAGTTTCTGCTACAATTAACTTTCCCTTACTGAATATTTAAAATGTCAGTATAGTAACCTTCACATTCGTAGGTCATAGAACATTAGCATTTAAACTCCTTCCGTGTTTCTGCAGCTCCGATATAAATCAACTTTACTGAACCAAACCTCCAATAGCAGTGCATGAAAACCATCTAATATTCTAGGAATGTACCTATATGGAACTGCCGAATTGAAGAATATGTTTATTTAAGTATAATATATTTAAAAGCCCAGTGTTCAATTCCGCCACTCAACACGCAATGTCTCGAAAAATTCGTCGGAAAGTGGGGAGCGGAGTGTCTTAACACTAGGTTCCCTCTGCTCACCCTCGTTTGACACAATTCCATTGTTTTTATAGTCTTTTTCATCTACATCAAACTTTTACACGAGTACGCTAACAATATAATATCAATTCATAAAACACTTTTATTTAGTACCTACTTTAAAATACGTCTCGTGATAGAAACTAGGCCCCGATCAAGATCTATAAGGCTTTGTAAGTCTGCACCTAACGTGATGGCATCGTTTGATAAATGCAAGGTCGTTATGCAATTATTTTGTATGTATATATTGATTTTTTTTCGTTTAATTTAGTGCGGGCCAAGTATGAATAAGTTATTTTTATTCCAGTTATTGAAATTCGATGTAAGATTTTAAATGTAAAACAATTTAATAGTTGTATGTACTCTTCAATTGTAGATCAATAATATGCGATTAGTAAAATTTTATATAGTATTATTTTAGATTTAAATAAAAATAGACTAATAAGGCGTCTGTCTGTATACATGCTGATTGCAGGTTCGATTCATTGGGGTATGAATTATTTTATTTTTTCAACTTTACTTAAACCGGATAATCCATCTTCTCCTATATATGAGGGACACCGTGCGTAAAACATAAAATATATAATAATTATAGTTGTATCGAGCATTGTTAAAAACCAATTATAGAATTAGCAATTACAATTATTTCAAAATAACTTTTGTATTTTCCAATACTTCACGTTTGTATGTGAATTGCAAATAGATAAATGGAGAGTTAAAATTTATAATATGTTAACATTAGGTTCCCTCTGCCTACTCTGCTGTATACAGTGTGAGCCTAAAACAAATTATTTAAGTATTTTTATTGTTTCAGTTTATAATAAAAGTGTTTATTTTTAGACGGCACGTGGAAGAGGTAGAAAATCTGTACAAATTAAATTTAAAACATTATATAATTTAACTTTATTAGTTTAACACTGTATGTTAGATATATAATGTGCTTATGGGTGGAACCTAACACCGTGCATTGTCTTAGCGGACCGGTTTTTTTCTTTTAATAAATATATTTGTAATAAATATATTTTGTGGAATCGATCGATATTAACCTGCAATCCCCACGTTTACATCAGAGACCACAAACACCACAACAACAATCACAAGCTAACAAGTTTTTTTATACATTTAAGAAAGCTCTCTTTTAGAATAGATATATTTTTTAAGTTTTAAGCTGTACCCCGAAAATAGTTCATTAAAAAAATATATATCATTCTTGTACAAAGAAAATTCTCATTAAAATGTTTACTTTGAAAAGGAATCAAATACGGGACTACAAAAGGTGTCAAGAGCAGACATTACTAAATATTAAAAACTAGATGCATTTCCTAGGAAATTGTGCTCGAAATAAATGAATATAAGCTTCCTTCTTCTTCAGAATTTGAAATTTCGCTTAAATGGAACTACAGTGGAACACATTTGTTGTAACGTAGCCTTTTTTTTTGTTATTTATGATATTTCATTTATTTTTTCTTATTTAGTCATAAAGTGCTACTAGAAATGGCAAACAAGTCTGTTTCTATAATAGGAGAAAATGATATTAGTTTTCCACAAAACTGTAGTTTCATTATAATTTGTAGCCAGGCTTGTTTTTCTCATGCTGGAGCTGAAATAATTCTATTCGAGAGCTCATTCCTCGGCTATGAGCTGTGAAATCTAATTAGGTTATTATTTGATGAAAGGCCGGAAAATGTATCTCGGGAACCTTTTATGCTTTCTGTTAACTTAGTTACAGTCGTGCTGCGATTTGGAATGTAGCTTCTTTATTTAGCAAATAGTTGTATACATTATGGCTGTAGGTTCGATTTCAATTTGATATTTAAAAAAATAAAATTAGATTTGTGCTCTATCCTATGGCACTGAACCCTCCAATTTCCGCCCTAATTGAGTGGCAGATACCCACGTCGCTTTGTCTTGGTACCAATTCCAGGAAATTAAAATTATTAATTCCCCCGTGTGGGAATCGAACCCATATCCGACGCGTTGACAGGCAATCTAAGTGCCAAAAAAGTGACATAGAATATATAAAAATTGTCAAGAAAATCGCTTGGATATCTCACTAGGATCCTATGTGAGGAGATATCATGAATGCTGTACGGATCATTATATTGAATTTGTGCTCAGAGTGTTTAGATATAAATGATGAAATTGATAGGACTTGTAAATAATGTAAATGATGATATATTAATATATATAATAATAGAAATGATGTGGGGACAGATTAATGCTTTTTCTTCATGCTGTGCCAGGGTCGGCAGATGGACCTGATACTATACCGTTATTACTTTCCTTTGTTATTAAGACACTTCCATTTTGTAATTTTCCGCAAAATGCAATAGGAAATAAAAAAAAATAGTATTTCATTTCCTTGAGTGGGAATCGAACCCATGACCTGTAGCGGTTACAGTCGCACGCTTGTGCCCCCGCACTACAACTTGAAATTATATTAAATAATATTATGTATATCTTTTATTTATTTTTATCACATTTCGTGTGTTATTGCGTAGATATGTACTGAAATATCTTGTAAAATTTCAACAGCAACAGGATTGGAGTTTGTTTCTTTTGGATATCATCCAAGTTTTCTGTCCAATCAAGTTTTATAACGTTTCACAAATACCAAATTTGTAAACGTTTATTATAACTTCGAGATACATACCGTCCGTATGTATATCAACATAATAAATCTAGACAATAGTATTTTTTTAGTTCATGTTGTATATTGATTCCCAGCCTGCACAAGGCAGGTTAGGCATAGAAAACCTTGTATTAATTCCTAATTAAAATATGGTAAGTCCTGTGGTTTCGTCTTTGCGTAGTCTCTCAGTCATTCGGTGAGGAAAGAACTTTGGTATATAGATATACAATTATATATTGTATATACAATCTGGTCTTCTAATATAAATATTACAGTCACTCAGGGCTATAGAAAATTAAAATTTAAGGGTAAATATTCCGTGAAACGTTAATTAGGGATGTGAAACCGTATCTCTAAAAACATGAAAAGTTATAGGAAAAAATGTTTTTTTGTATAAAAATCTGTTGAGCGGTCGTTTCTATGACAACATTGGAAGGAAATTTACATATACTACTTAGATAGAAAAAATATCCGTTTTATATCTCTTTTCATTATTCAAAATTGAAGAAATTATTATTACTAAAAGAATTCAAAAAAACCACATTACTAAGTATACATAGTTAAAGATCTTATTTGAATATTTAATTCCAGATAAATATAATATAGAGCCTATAGAGTTTCTAAACTGAGTACTTGAACTAAGCCGCTCTCATAAAGTAGGCTCTAGTGTTAGCTTCAATGAACCGTAGCCATGTCTAATTAAACTTAAATGGTATATATCTGGGTAATATATATATTTGTAGATACGGAAACGATTTCTCAATGGGGGTGGCGAATTGATTTTATTTCCCTACTTTGGCATAACAAAGTGCGGGGTTGTGTTCCGGCATATGTCGGGGCTATCTAGCTTCTAAGGTATGAATAAAATACATAACAGTTTTTTTTAGATACACGATCTTAAAACACTTCATTTGTCATGTACCGTACAATATGTCAATGCTATATTATGTTAAGTATATAATATTACATTTTATTTTATTATCTGAGCAAGAATTGAACCCACACCCACTGCATTTACAGCCACATAAAAATAAATTTCATTTTTATTGCTAAACAATACTTTATAGCTTCACGCTAAATTTTAAAAATACGAAATAGTGAGAGGTACCAGTGGAGTGGTAGGGCCATTATCTAATTGAATTTAGATATAAAAAAGAATATATTGTTAAGAATCAGAAGTGGTGAATGATTTTGAAAATAAAATAAAAACACATATCGTCTATATGCTTCTAAATAATTCGATAAAACAAAAATACATATCCTCTATATGTTTCTAAATTCTAAATTATTTGGAAAAAGATTCTACGTAATTTCCTTCTAATTAGTGCCGTTGCCACAAGCAACTGTCCAGATTGACACAGTTTCAATGTTCTTATGGTCTGTTTCCCCTACAATTACTCTCTTTTACTTGAGTTTACGTACAATATATAAAACTGCTCATATCCTTGTAATTAAGGTTTTACTTATAAATACCTAATACTTAATAAAAAATATGTTCCCCAAAATAATACAGGGAAAAAAAAATCATTAGAATTTCGGCCAACAGTAGATCAAATACTTCATAAATAATTCAAACTCATTTACTTCCATTAGCCATCTTTATAATTAACTTCAAGAAATTGGTCAGAAGTTTTAAAACAGGAAAATTTGCGTCAAGGCTTACTTTAGATTTAAATAACTAAAAACCGCACAGAGAAACGACCGTTAGCCTTTAACTAACACTAACTCAATACAAAAGTATGTACATTTAAACGTTTTATTTAGTCACGTCAATAAGCATCTGGCAGAGAGACAACTAAAGAAAATAAAAATTCTTTAGTTCCAATACTTCTTAGAAAACAAAGTTGAAATATAGTAATGAAGAATAAATTTAATTAAAATTCAAAAGAACGCATGTACATTAAAAAATATTCGTCGCTTTTATTTTCTTCTTTCGTATTATTTCATTATTACAATTTTATACTTTATTGAAGTAAGTGAATGTAAATTATGTTGCAATATGAATTAAACTCATTTCACTCATTTTTGAGCAATATTTGACAATATTTTTTTTGGCAGTCGAGTTTCTAAGCGAGGAACTACGAATATACAATCAAATACTTCCTTTACCTGCAATTTCTCACTCCCACATATAAAGTCCATATAAAATTGTAACGTAAGCAGGATATTTTTTATAGGTAATATATTATTTGTAATCCGACATATAGGTATCGTGTTCTGAGAAATTACGAAGCAATTTGCTAGGCCTTTGATACGGATATTAGGTTAAAGGCCCGTTTTACTTTAAAAAAAACAGGTTAAATGTGAGTCAGACTCGCATACCGAGAGTTCCGTACAAATTTCAGGAATGTATGTTAACGGAAGGTATAATTAATAAACATTTACAAAGTAAACTTTCAGATATATGCTCTCATTTTGTATGAAATGATCTACAGTTTTAAGTTTCTAATGACTTTTTTCTATAATTTTTTTTATAAATTTTCAGTTTTTGGATGTTTTTCTTTATTTGTACTGAAAGTTTTATTTCTTCTTCTTACCAATTTTATAAATGTAGGCCCACGGGAACTACCCTGTAGGCATTCATTGCGCGCCGAATTTCGTACAAAATATAACAATATTGATATCAATTTCGATTTGATACAGTCACTCGAGTTCGAGATAAATGCTGTAATTTTTTTGAGGTACGCAACCCTAAAAAGCTGGAAATAGCTTGCTTGCAAAAAGCGTCGTATTAAATTAAATAGGAACTACTTATGTTACCATTCATTTTTTAGGGCGTTTGCGAAACTGGGGCGGGCGGCTGTGGTTATTGTCCTTTATTTATATTCGACCCATATAACGACTGAGTTATGTACGATTTGATATCGATAATTGCAAATTTAATAAATCAAATTATAAATATTAAAATTAATTTCAATCTCTTGCTCTGGTAGACAAAGCGCGGCTCTCTACTTGGCACGCATTGTCTTCAAAATTGAATGGTAAGTGCGGCTAGCTGTACGCTGAATTGCCCACATAGCAATGTAGGCAGAGGAAACTGGAAACCCAGTGTTGAGACACTCCATTGTCATTAAGACACTTCCGTTTCCTACTTGTATCCAAATTCTGCAGGCATTATAGGATGTCTTAATATGTTTATATTAATATGGAATGTCTTAACACTAGGTTCCCTCTGCCTACTTTACTATTTGCGGGATGCGGCGTGAAACCATTTTACAACAAACTAATATTGGCTTCCATTAACTTTATCGTTCTAAACAAACATTCTTTCTTGATTAGCCTCGTGATGAATGGCGCTTTACTCCGCCTGCGCCGAAATATCATTTACTTTAATTACTTGTTACTTACGTAAGGAGCATCGACACGTAATGGGGTTTATCTTTGTAAGTAATAGCATTAGTGAGATAAAGATATTTCACCTTTGCTTGCAAGGACGTAGACTATATTATAATATAGTCTACTCCTTGTTTCATTTTCCACCAAAATTAATTATATTTATGTTGTTGGCACGAACATTCCATTTGGTCTTGACAGGAAAATGAAAATAATTGATTTTCACAATTGGGTATCAAAGTCGCATGATACATGATACAAGTCGCACGCATTTATAGTTAAACTATTGCTATTTCTTTCTTTATTTTTTTCATACTCTACAAAAGAAAAAAAGAGAGCAATCACATTTTTTTTTAATGTATAGCGCCCCACTATTTGTGGGTTCGATTCCCACTAGAGAGAATGATAGTATGTATTTAAATTATTCTTATTTCACCGTTCTGGTAGACGAAACCACCACTCTATACGAGTACACAATGTCTTCAAAATTGGGTAGTGCATGGGGAACAGAGTGTCTTAACATTACTTTCCTTCTGTCTACCCTGATATGCAGAAAAAAATGGAAACCAATTTTTTTTATAGCAACCGTAAAAGGTATTGAAATTCCATTACTGATAAACATAAATTTAACCACTATTTAAATAATAACATGATATCATTATTGTCGACTAAAATCAATTAACTACTTCAACTGAAAACCTCATTATTGTATATAAAGCTCTGGAATATCCTGCTTAATTAAATGGAGCCGGGATTATTCTTATCTTATTTATATGTTTTTGAATTAATAATATATTTTTTTTTCATATGTGAGGGTAGTCGTGACACAGTGGCAGAAATGTGTGAGGTTATGGCTTTGATTCTCATTTGAGAAAATGAAATATTTAGTATTTTTATTTCTTCTAGTTCCGCCTTCCAACACGTAACTCAACTCGTGGCACTGCGGAATTGAATCCTCTACCATGGCGTTTGCTTTTAAAACACCTTATAAAGTGCATTCTTTATATATAATATATAAGGTATATATTCTTTATTAAATTTCAATTTCGTTACAAAGTTAATTTATAAAAAAGGCAGCCAACGAACTCCATTTGGATTACTTTAAAATAAAAGTGTTTGTTACGTGCTTAAAATACTGAGGTGACATTTGCAGAAATCCAACTTTAAAATGTGTAGCATTCTCGTACATATACATATTTTAAATTGTATTTTAAAGTTGACAATATTACAATGTTTTTCTCTATGTTAAGAACATAAAAAAAACTTAGAGTAAAGAAACAATTCTCAACTCTCCACCCGAAAGAGAGAGTAGACTTAGACTCTAGACTTTTGCCGTCCATGCCCTTCTTGTTTCTGTGTTTTGTTTTTTTTTAATGTAATAAAATAGAATTTCCATCCACCTATCCATCAGCCTTTCAACGTCCACTGCTGGACATAGGTCTCCCCTTATTCTCGCCACTCCGTCCGGTCCTGCGCCCTATAAAATAGAATTTACATCTAACATAATAAAAGAAAAATCCAACTACATTTCTATGAATTTTATTTTTAACCTTCATAGAAAAAGTTATTTAAAAATTATACAATTTTCATGTTAAGAGCTTTTAATACGGTTGGAAATGTTACAAGGTCATTTTATGAAAAGTTCATAATATATTAAAAAATATTATAAATATATATGTCATTTAAGAACTTGTGGTTAATTTAGTGTGATATGATTTAATTAGTTGAAAAGCTTACTTAACGAATATATTTTGTATGTACTCGTAGATATAAAAATATATATATCTACATATATAATCAAATATAACTCTCATATGTATATAGTTATAATATTTTCAATATGAGGAAACCCGGCAATCTAGTATTAACACACTCAGTGACTTATCCCTATCACTTCTCCTTTAATATCTTTTATATCTTATTTCAATAAATTTACTTAAAAAAGTAGGTTGCTCGTATTTTTCGAGTTTAAACTTTTACTTAAAATAGTAAATTCCAAACAACCACCACAAAGCCATATGTAACTATAACTAATTAGTCAATATTGATATAATCCGTCGATTCATTCATCAAAGTAGCTTTTGGGTCATATGTAATTAATCATACTCATTTTATATTTATAGGACATATGAGGCCAGTCTACCGTCTCGCAGGGGCAAAATCGACTAGACATGGGTTCGAGCCCCACTCCAGGAAAGGAGGATATTTGAATATATATTTTCATATCTTTGCTCTGGTGTCGAGGTAAATCGCGTCTTTGAGTACCACCACCCAACATGCAATACCTCCCGAATTCGGCGGAAAGTAGGCAACGGAGTGTCTTCACACGAGATTCCCTCTGCTGTGTGCGGGATACAGCGTAAAGCTGAAAAAAAATGTATGTTGGTATAGTATAGACGTGAAACAGCCATGGGCGTATCTAGAATTAGTTAGACTTTAAACAAGATATGTTTTTATAATTTTTTTTAAACTTTTTGAGAGCAAATTATTTGTTAGTAAAATTTCTGGATTGAGCACAAGACTATTCTAAGAGGCAAGGACCACCCTGCCCTTGTTATTCCTGGGCCCATTGGCGCAGCGGCAAATATTTAACTGTAAATCAGACGATTGTAGATTTGATTCCTAATCAGAGAATGGGTTACTTTTATTTCCTCGCCCAGGTAAAACAAAGTACAGTGTTGAGTTACACCCTTCAACGCAATACCTTCAAAATTCGCTAGAAGATATATACTATCATTAGCTTTATACTAGGAATTCTCATTTTATTATTTTTCAATAGATACTTATACCTATCCTCCATGCTTAAAAGATTTAATTAAATTTACATACAAATATAAAGAGCGGCTTGGAAACCTCTCGAGTACCTTTCGTTTTTCCTTAACGGTTTTGTTATTCACAAAAATCCTATCTTTTCAAGCATCTTTGATTACTTTAAATATACATATAAGTATTCGTGCATATAAACTTGGTAATTCAATGAACGTTTATAAATCTGACGTAGGAAAAAAAATCGTGTTTTCTTTTTCAATTTTTCGGTTACAGGAAAATGTAATTGTTCTTAGATTGGAAGACTCTACTGACATGTTGATGTTTTAATCATCTTTTAGGGTGGAACTTGAGGAAAGAAAATCTTTTCTGATTTATTGCGTTTCTAAAATCCACAAAGTCACTGTGAAGATATTTTTAGATTCAATATTTTTCATATGCAGAGGGCACTTAGAAACCTAACGTTTATAATTTAGCACTTAGGTAGGTTAAAAGGGCGCTAAAAGAGAAATCCTCAAAATTCCCAATGAAAAAGGAAATAAAAAGCGAGATTTTTATTTGGCATTTAGAATCATTCTGTTAATTTTAAAACTACCCACATAATGATTTGAACCCGCTATCTTATCATTCAGTATTTATTTTTATATACATCCCTATTGCGTTACAAAGGCGTCAAAAAGCTACAATATTAAATTATTCAACGCTACATTCACCCCGACAATGTAATAAAATTTTAGTGATATGTTTACAAGTATGCTGCTTAACGCCTTAATTGAATATAATATTTTCTATATTATAATAATCTTTTTCTATTTTTTTAGTGACGGAAAATCCGAAAAGAAAACTTTTATAAATATTTTGTAGAAAAAAATATAATTAACTTATATTTGTAGTTCATATGCAATAAAAAAGAAAAGTAATATCTTCCACTTAACCATTAGTTAGTTAAGTTTTAATAGCACCGCCATCACAGCCTTAAGTTTCGATACCGGCTCGTGTCGATATTACTCGAAATCCGAGCTGGAGTCAATATTTCAATAAACTTCAAGTTGCTAAGTTAAGTCGAAGTAGACTTCGGTCAAACAGTAAGTTGAACTATAGCGTTTACGGTCAATTAAAGTACCTATTATTATAATACAGTGGACTCGTAGAAAACTTACGGAGAACGAGAAGAAGATTGAGATTATAGAATTATATATTCTATTTTTTAAGATTCTGATATTATGTACTATATATCTCAGTTCAGCATTTGACTGTAAGCGCGACGGTTGTCGATTTGATTCTTAGTTGTGGCTAGAAATTATTTATTTTCTCTTGTTGAGGTCTACTATGAGTCGTACGTTGAGATGTTTAGAAAATTTGATGAAAAATTTGGAAATTAAGTGTTTTTGTGGTAGGGTTTTTCTGCCTATCATGTCTATAAGCAAATGTAAAAATAAAAGCTTATAAAATGGGGTTTTGGCATGCTAAAACGAAATGAAATACAGAATGTATATATGTGTGTAAGTATTAACTTAATTATAATAAAGTAGCTCAATGATAGTTATTTATTTATTCATAAAAAATATTGAATTTTATAATATTTTCTTATTACAGACTACATATTTTATTGTTTGTTTATATCTATTCAATTCCTTAAATCGATTAAATGTAAGTAAAACCATCGTGATATAAACGGGCGGAATATGATTGCATATACAATGATTACGGATTCGAGATTAATATTATTTTAATATTTAGAAAAAATACGGCGTTAAGTTCCGCAAATATTAAACGACTCTGAGTTGAAGTTATCTTTGCTTTGCGAAAAAATAAATAAGATAACAAAAGACAAAAGAAAACAATCTATTCCCCCAACATCCGTAAGTTTATTTTAAAGAACCCCATCTTGCTTTTCTACTTTATTTTAACAGTACAAATAACAAACTGGGACATACGAAGCGTATCGATGCACCCATATATGAACGACAACGGTTATTTTGCAATGCGATGGTCTTCAAATTGAAAATGTTTCCTTTATATTTCTATAAGAATATTGTATAAATTATTTATTTAAGCCACCGTGACGATATTAATTGTAGTAAGGCACAGCACGGCGTTAAGTTCCGTTTCGTAAAGGGTACTTCACCATAACTTGTTATAATGACATTTAACAGTTAAGAATAAAACAGTACGAATAAAATTAGACATTTATTAGTGTAATACAGACAAAAACTATGAAGCCCGTTGTGGCGCAGGGGCACAAGCGTGAGACTGTAAACGCGAAACATTGTGGGCTCGATTCGATTTCCACTCAAAGAAATTATTATTTTTTTATATGTATTTTCATTTGTTTGTTCTGGTGTCGAAGTGAAATGCGAGTTCAGTTCTGCTACTCAACACTCAATGCGTCCAGGATTCGGCGGCAAGTAGGGAGCGGAGTGTGTTCATACTAGGCTCCCTCTGCTAACCCTGCTGTGCGCGGGATTTAGCGTCACGCTGATCTATTATACTTTACCGCACATAGCAGGGTACTCTGGGAACCTAGTGTTAAGAGACTCCATTCTCCGTTAAAACATTTCCTACTTTCCTCAAGAGCTCGTCTTGTATAAAACGTTTATTATCTGCCAGGTATAATAAATAAATCAACTTAATTTTGTTTCAAAACTGTAACGACGATGTATAAATTACGATGAAAAAGCTTTCACTTTACGACTCACGAACTTTATACCATTTTTCATGCGCTTCAAATCGCTTTGTGATATTAAACTTTGCATGATTTCGTCCTTTTTTATATTTTCGCAGAGTTTCTTTATTTATATAGGAAAGTACTCATTTTTTGACTTGTGGTCCCATATTGTATAGTTAAGCTTAAGTTATATTTTCAAAATTTATGTTTTCTGACTTTTTTACCAAAAACATTTACAAATTACTACATATTAGGTGATAACATTAACAAAGGCCTAAAATAACTGATAAAAGTGAGTTGTTTACAATTTCTTACAAATCGTTAATAATTTTATAACTTTTGAAAATAGGATGTTATTACACCCATTATAGCCTTAGTGGAAAAAAAAGAGAAATAGACCGGTTTTCAAACTCATTTTTATTACTATACCTAATGGGTTTATAGACAAATAAGAAAAGTTTGTTATAACACGTCTTTTATATATATACATACCTCTTTCACAATGTCATTCAGTTTGACCTAGTTTGTGTGAACAAACGGTGGCGGTTTAAAAAAAATTCCATGCAAACTTTCAAACCCCTTTTTAATGGTGATTATATCACCGCTTTAGGGTTAACATTTTTCAAAATCCCTTAGTGGATGTCCAGATTACGAAAGTAAACATCTGTCCAAATTTCACGTTTCTACGCACAGTGGTTACGGCTGTGCGTGCGTCTTACCTCGGTCAGTGAGGACAAGTCCTTTTATATATATAGGTAGATAAGATTACAATAATAAAAATTGTAAGGAAAAAGTAATAAAAGAGAAACAGTCTTTTGTAGCCATTTACTTCAAGAGTTACATAAATACGAGAATATTTAACATATATACAATTATTTACACACACGTTAAAATATTATTCTAAACTTATAATTTTCTTAGAATTATTTATATAAAAAAATCATTACAATTATTCAAGTTTCATACAAAATAATAACAAATAGTTGACTAGAAAGTTTCTTCACAGTAATTAAAATTTAAAATATCTAAGTTTATACCACTCAATACATTTAGAATACGGTGGAAAGTTGGCAACAGAAGTGTCTTAATGGGAACGGCGTGTCTTAACACTAGGTTCCCCCAGGTTCCCTCTTTGAGGGAAGGAGAAGTTAAAATATAAGATAAAGCTTAAAAGATACTTAGCTTAAGATAAGCGTCATCGATACAACAGTATTTTTTTTCTTTTATAATATAACAGGAGGAGAGCTTTCAAAGCTCTAATTGGAAAACTTACAAGGTACTATTTTCTAGGTTTTATTATGTGCTTTTACTTTTAATCAGTTTTAATATAATTTTTACAGCAAACTTAACAAAAGATTGAAAGATATAGGGTTATAATTTGACAAGGCTAATTCTAAAAAAGCAGACTCTAAAGATTGTTTTGGTTACTTAGTTAGTGGATTTTAAGACGTAAAATGTAAAACCGCGTTTTTACTCATTTCAGTTCAGAAATGAAATAATGAAAGGATTTTATGAATGTAGATCATTGTATTTTCTATCCTGCTATATACTGGAAACAGCGTGATGCTTTAAAAAATAAAAATTAAACCTACAACCATTATGTTACATTTTACAAAGCTCTGCGATAATACCAATGAGGATATAATATAAGGTATATTTTAATTAAATTATAATGTATAATAAATAATAATTGCTTCTTTAATAAAATATAGAACATATTTGAGACGCAAGTTAAAGTATAATTTACAAAGACTAGACATAAATGAATACATTTAAGACGTAATTTATTATGGCTGTTGACATAAAATACACTCTTAATATTAATTTTATTAGTTTATGAACGCTATTGTGATTCTATAGATCCATATTTAATAGGATGTAATGGTTACCAGTTCAAGATCGAGTCCGTAAAAGAAAATAACCTGTATAATTAAAATTAAATCGAAAATGATGGGTTCAATAGTTATCAGGGTTAAATGTCGTTTAAATTTTAAATAGCTGAAGAAAGATTAAATTGCTTAAATGGAACAGACATAACTACTTACATACATGTACTGATAAATACATTACCCTTGCGTCGCGATGTCGGGTAATCATAGAGTCACATCAATCAAGATAAAATGTGACAAATGGCTTAGAAAAAAAAAGCAAAACCAAATAATAACAGGAATATACAGTATATATATTAACAAGGATTAGAACCGACAACCATTACAAAATTACAGCAAACACCCCAAACTCATATCGATGGATCCACTGTATAATGAATTTCAAAGAAAATTACCACACTCGTCTAATTAAAGCGGTTCTGAGCGACGCTTATACATTTTATATTACTAATTATATCTACCTCTCTGAAAGAAAGTTACAATTTACAGAACATCAAAGGGATTCAAATTAAGTATTAAAACTTTTCTTAAGAAACATGAATTTAATTTTAATGAGTATAGTTTTAAACGTGCGATGGTCGGTTGGAAAGTTTAGAATAACTAACTTTTTACCCGCAGCTTCGTTTCCATTGAAAAACTAAAATTTGTGTATGACAAAAAAATATCCTAAAATAGGTAGGTAGTAGGTCAGACTATAAAAGCACCACTATATAAAAGCAGTGAATTACGTGAAAACCAGAAAAAATATTTAGACACATTATAAAAAAGCATCATTGTCACATTTTGAACACGCTATATAAATTTATAAAATAAACATAATATTATATATTATAGTTTTAATGAATATCTAAAATTTCTTATAATTCATTATAATTATTTTATACATTTAAAATTATTTACACTCAATTGCTTTTCGTTGGCCTTATTTATTATTTATTTACAAACATATAGACATCCATTATCATAAATATTATTTTATAAATTTTCTTAAATTGTTTTAAAGCACCTAAAAAGTAAAAAAAAAAACAGAAAGAAAGGAAGGATGGAAGAAATCTTTAAATGTAAAATTGTCCTTCTTTCGTATATAATAGTGATGTATTTAATAATTATTATTAACCAAAGACTAGATGTAGAGTATTAAATCGCAATGTATAATTTACAACACTATTTATTACAACCATAGTTTACTCCTTTAAATAATCTTTACATATATGAAAAATAATTAAATACAATAATTTTATTTACAGTTTTCTAGGAAATATTGTACTACTAGAAGTGGCGAATAATATTTTTATATTCACGTTCCTTATGATTCAATCACAATGATTTAGTGACACATCATTCCGCTCTCTTACTCTTTATTTCCTCAAATTAGATTTGAATTCACTGTGTTATAGAGAATAGTACGGACAACGACTACGCCATGATCGTGTCCCAAAAAGAGTTTCACGACAGTAATCGTCAATTTTTTAAAAATATTTTTTAAGCATAAATTGTATGCAGGTACACAATATGAATTAACACAAAGAAGGTACGATATATGGTACATATACAAACTTCAGAATTTAATTTTAAAATACAAAAACTTTGGATATGTAACAAACATATAAAGGAACACATTTTATTAATATAGACTCAAACCCGATTTCCACCGCGAGCGGAGCGGGCCCATTAAGGACTACGTTGAGCTCGCAAGAGTAAACTGCATATTCCTATTTCCACCAATAAAAAGTCAGGCGGGAACCGAGTGAGCAGAAAGAGTTGAAAATAAATCACTCAGTTCTAAGCAGCGGAGTGAAGTTATTAAATCATACAAATCTCTCTCTATCTCTTTATTGGTGGAAATGGAAAACTATTTTATTTAAAAAGAGTCCGCTCCGCCTTAGCATTACCTGCTCATATCTCTTTCGCAGTGGAAACTTGGCTTTAGTTAGATTTTCATTAAGCATTAATTACACTCACTTCTGCTCTAGTTAAGCACAACCGACGTGACCCGTATTTATAATATTATTAACATTATTTACTTACAAAAGTTATTTTTATTTTTATTAGAAAATATTATTACTTTAAGTTTATCCAAATGTAAAGCTCGTGGAAATTTGCGAAGAATATTTGAAAAGATTTGTCTAGATTTTTTTCTTGTGATATTTAAATTAAATGGGTTGTCAGAGGTCGTGCAAACATTTGAACAGAATAAATATTTCAGACACCATAACCACTACAAACTACATACCACAATGCAATAACTATATGCTTTTGTATTTAAAAACGGCCATATTTAAGTAAAAAACTGGAATTCACATACCGAGGGATCCGTACCGACAGAGAACAACAAAGTGATCCTATGATGTTTCCGTTTTTACCTTTTAAGGTACAGAACCCTAAAAAAAGGTGAACATTGTGATTTAATGGTGATTTTAATTTATGCTGAGCTTTTAAACGTTAGATAAACTACTGCTCGTTACCTGTCAAGAAAGTTAAACGAAGCTTATCAGGAAGCGGCGTAAAAATCTCTTAGTAATTAACGTTTAGCAGCAGCAGCAGTCTAGTGGTAAGACACTCCGTTCTCAATTCATTACCCAATTTGAGATTTTAGATATTGAGTGGCGAAATTTAACGCCGTGCTTTACCAACCAGATCAGGAAATAAAATTGTTTTAACGTTTATTATTCCTCCGAGTCGATCTTACAACCATCGCGTCAGACGTTGTCCCAGTGGAGCTATGCCTTTAATTTTATTTAAAAAAAATTCATAAGCTTCATATTTAAATAACAAATCCCCTTACTTTTATTAAGAATGTTATAATAGAGATGTCGATCAAAGTAAAATTAAAAAAAATATATGACTTAAAAATATTCCCAGAAAGTTCAACATTGAACCTTTTAACTTAACTATTGAGTTATTAAGTTCAACATAATAACTCAAAAAGAAAAATCAACATCTCCATTTAAGTATACACTAAATAAAACTCCGTTTGCTACGAACAGTGTAATATTTTTCTAAACGCCTTTCTGAATTCAGGATTGAATATTGTATAAATAACGGGATTCAAAAAAGAGTTGATGTAACCGAGCCACGTGGTCAGTATGAAGACGGTGACTCCTGGAGAATAGTTGAAGCCGAATTTGGTACAAATGGCATCCAGTACTGAGCATGTGAAGAATGGTGCCCAGCAGAATAGGAAAACACCTGTGAAATTTAGTATTTTTGTTATAATTTATTAATGTCCTGCAATTTTAATATAATTTCATGAAATTTTAGCTGTTATATACTTTTCCTATAGGTACACCTATCGTTTAATATATAGAGCAGGTAGGTAAAACATTCTAGTAATATATTACTTCATTCTCCGTCCTTCTTATGATATATGATCAACCCTAGGCTTCCTCTGCCTCTGCTATATGTGGGATACAGTGTGTAGATGTTAATAATAATAATTATATGTTTTTACCCAAAACAATAGCAAGTGTTTGCGTAGCCTTCTTTTCTTTCTTCGCGAAGGACTTGGCTCGCATCTTGCCAGCTCTGTTCGCCCTGAAGATGGTGAACCTAGCTGCGGATGCTGCGCTCCTGAATCTTCGACGAGGAGTGGAGATAAGAGAACTGTTGCTTAGACGACTTAGTTTCTTCCTGTCGATAGAATATTGCATAAATATTTAAAAAAAATAGATGTTTACATTTTTTTTAACGGAAAAGAGGAAGTACTTCTCCTACTAACATTTTTATGCTTCTTTAGGAATAATAAAAAGTTTCGCAAAAAAAATTCCAGTATCTATGTTTTTTAACAAAAATAAACCGACCTAAAAGAATAAATTACAAAGTTAAATTTGAGGTTTTCGTCCTCATATTTAATGCTGTCACTTGTGTGATTTTATCATGGATTGTATTGTTAGAACTAGACCAAATTAAAATTATGAATAATTCATATACTACATGAGAAGTGACAGTATTTAAATAAAAAAAAGAATCAAGTTCTAAGGTAACAAATGAATCGAGAACGAATAGAATCAAAATCAAATTGAGAACTTCCTCCTTTTCCCTTGTTCGGTTAAACAAGCAGACTCTTATTATTTTAAAAAGTCTCCTAAAAAGCTAATATTGAATAGACATTTTCGTTAATAAAATTTTCAAAAGGAATTTAGTACAGTAAGCTCGTTAGGTAATTGTCAAAAGATTTATTGTTGAAGTCTGGATCTGGTTGGGTTAGTTCTATCGCACCGGATATATCCGGTCTGGACCGGATTTGAGGGTAGGTACGCGATTTAGATTTTATCTTATGTTGATACTATATCTACTTATTTCTTTTATTCTTTGATGACGCCATTTCGTTTAAATTTTGGTTAAATACTATGTGAAGCACGAAAATAACCTTTTTTCGAAGTATTATTCGAAAACAAAAAAATATATTTTTTTAAAATCTCCACTTCCATACTTAAGAAAGGCACGGTGTTGGGTTCCACCAAATAATCTGTATGCAATTTTGTACCCTTTGGGAGATGTATGAAGCTAACGAGAAATATTTAAAAAAAAACTGTAGTGGTCATACTGGCCATTCATTTAGAATATACACGATGGTTAACAGTTCAATTCTTATTCGAGAATATATATTTTTATATTCTGGGACGAATAATCACAATAGAATACATTTCTAACGTACTGTTTCGAAGGGAAGTCACGTTTTTCGTACCTCTGCACACCCACTTAGGTTATTTGTAGTCGAGCTCTAATTGGGGACTCTTCATACAAGCTCAATTGTATGATATATTTACAAATGTTTTATGTATATATTATGTTTTTAATTCTTATGTCAATATGTATTCTACTTTTTGAGTATTTAGAGATATTACGGTGGTAAAGGATTACTTGAGTTTTGAGTCTAGTCGCGGTGTAGGGGCACCAGCGTGGTGCTGTCAACGTGATTGATTATGTGTGTGACAGTGTATCAAAAGAAAAACAACGAAGCCCCTATTTAATTGTGAAATTAATATTAAATATTTACGTCTACGGTACCTTAGAGGTCAGAAAAAAATCAAGCTTCTAAGTCAACGCAATCATGCATCATTTTTTTGTATTTTGTATGTAAACCACCGTATAATAAAAAACTTATAGGGTACTTCCTATTGACTTACAATTATGGTATTTGGTATGAAATGAGAACTGAAGAGAAGAGATTGAGAAAGAGACAAGAGAGAAGAACTTATATACGTAGTTAATTTGATAAAAAACGAGTGCATAACTAATTTTGTCTCGTTTTATAAATTGTACTTTCCGTTGACTCTAAATCGTGAAATTGGTACAGAACTCTCTATGGGATCTCCCACCAAGTGTTTCGTACAAAAATTGGGGGACTTGAGCTTAGCCTTTTGGCTAAGCTAAGCTTGTATTTCAGAAAAATCGATGAAAACATCGATACCTCACTTGAACTAGAATAATACCGAAATTTACTCCCCTTTTAAGGTTATAATTTCTTAGGATTCAATCATAAATATATAGAAAAGGTATAAAATATAATCGAATAAGTTAGTGTTTGAAATTTATTTACCTATTCAATTGTGTTTCTGGCTCAGTAAATGTTACTCTGTAATGATAAGAAGGAATATGTTACTAATTACATTTTATATTGTGAGGAAAAATTAAATTATGTCTTTTTTATGTAAGAGAGGGGCATATGTTCATTTTGCGGTGTCAAAAGTTGAGAATCTAGTGTTAAATAAGTTTTAAGGGCTATTTTAATGACACATTTATATTAGAAAGCGCAGAGTTCAGTTCCGCCACTCAACATGAGATGGGAGAAAACGGCAGAACGTATATAGCACACTAACTTGTATAGAGCGCTGTCGTGTCTTGTATCTTTGTTGTCTTGTGAAATCAAATATTTATTTAAATTTATATTTATTACGTGCCTGCAAGGTCTCCAGAATTCGGCGGAAAATGTGGAACGGAGTGTCTTAACACATGAGTGAACCCTCTGCTTACCCTGCTGTGTGCTGTAAGCAGCGTAATGCTAAATAAATCTTATATTTATATTAATGTATATAAGTTACATAAACAACGCTAAGATTCTATTTAATCGAAATATATTACTCGATTATGCACTTTATGGACCGAACCCATCCCTTATTATGTGGCAAGACGGAAATTGTATTAATAAATTTAAATTGACATTTTCCAAACATCAGCCTGAAGAGGGATCGTTTCGACCTCTTCTAATACCGATGTCTTGGAACAATGTGTTTTAATAATATTTCAATTTTGATTTAATGGTATTTGTTTTTTTTAAACGCCATCAGCATTTGGGAGTAATAGCGATGGTAATCAGTTCCATTTTCGTTTCTCCGCCCAGGCAGATAAATATTGGCGTTGAGTTCCTTCGCTCAAAAGTATCAAAGTTTGGGCGGGGTGTGTAACAGAGATTCTTAACACTAGATTCCCTCTGCTTTCCTTACTGTATTGGGAAATTGCGTGATGTTGTTTAATTTTTAAAAAATATATATAAATTCTAAGTAAGTTTTCTGATTTTCAGTTCAATCCATACTCTAACTTACAGTAAAATAGCAGTGTCCAAATATTATGTAAGTTTTAAGTGACCAAATAACATTGTTAATTATAACATTCTCCATACATTACAGTTTGTACAATAAATGTAATTGAATCTTAAATATTTATTATACAATAGCTATACAAGCAACATATTAAATAATTCCGTAGTTTTTGTTATTCATAAAGATATTTAAACATCAAACGTTGAGCAACTATGTTATAATTCTTCTTCGTCCAAAACTCTTATATTAGAATTTCAATATAAAATATCTATATCAGCAAAGAATCGAGTGCTCTAGATTCTTGTAACAGAGTGCATGCAGTGAAAGAATAAGATATATTGACATATCTATTATATATAAAAAATAAAATTGACGATCGCTTGGATGATAAACAAGAAGAGCAGGTTCGAGTCCCACTATTTGAAATTTTATATAAGCTCTAATCTGAGAGCCTCAGGTTTACTAAATATTTGATTTTATATATGTATATATATGTATGTCGATAATATTTGATCTATACATATTATGTATGGTTGTCTTGTAAACTAAGCCATGTATGAAATTTAGATAGCCCAGTTTAGGTGCAATGTTCATAGTTAAATGGTCAAAGTGAGGGTACGAAATAGTTTGAGGTTCAAAGGAAGTTTACTTTCAGACATATTTAAAATGCCATTACAAAGGAAATGGTTCAGAAAATAAAAAAATAATAATTAAACTTTTTATGGGTTGACTACCCGTGACCACCACGTACTACATAAAGTCTTCGAAACATCGGGTTCGCAAAAATTATAGATTAAGATACTTAAGAGTTTTATTTGAAACTAGCGCCCCCGGAAAGTAGGAAAAGGAAGTGTCTTAATTGTTTTAACAATAGGTTCCCAGGTATAGTAGCGGAACTAAACGCCGCGATCTATCATGCGAGAACGAAAATGAAAAAATAATTTATTGTACTGAACTAAATAATACTAATAGTACTAATGTTGTTTTATCATAGTAATAAAAATATAGTATATACGTATATCTTTCATTATCAACATCTTTGAAAATATCATTAATGGAAGCCATAAAAAGATCAACTAATAAAGATAAATAACAAACTTATACTTGTCATATTATATTGGTTATTTATTTTGAAATACGTGTCAAGCGGCTCGTTGGTCTAGGGGTATGATTTTCGCTTAGGGTGCGAGAGGTCCCGGGTTCAAATCCCGGACGAGCCCAAGTTTTTTTTGCTATTACAATTGTATATCGAATTATGATTAGATATTTATACCCACGTCATAAAATGCAAAAATTGCGAAAATATAACAATATATTTTTAATATTTCTAACAGACGTGTTATAAATCTATACTAATATAATAAAGCGGAAGAGTTTGTTTGTTTGTTTGTTTGTTTGTTTGTTTGTTTGTTTGTTTGTTTGTTTGTTTGAACGCTAAGATCTCTGGATCTACTGGTCCGATTTTCATTGTTTTTGTTTTGTATGAAAGCTGCATTCTTCAGAAGTGCTATAGGCTATATAACATTACATTACACATATATACTAATATATTTTAAAGTACATTCTAATTTGACATGCAATTTATTCTGCCATGTTAATAACAACCGTCGTTGCTACGCGACCGCTACCGCGACGTTTTGATATTCATCCTTATGAAAATAAATATAATAGTCACTTTTAGCATTTTATCTAGATTGAAATTATAGTTTACTGTATAACATACTAATAAATAATTAAGGAGATGTCACTGATTCAAAATGACCTAGCCTTCGGGCGGCGTAGTATGAGTATGACCGACGCGAACGGGCAGATGACGTTGACGGTTTTATAAATTTTCATACATTTTCGAACTTTATTTGTTGTTTATAATTAATTTAAAAAACACTTTGATTCTCTTCTTATTTTATTTGATATTGCCCGCTAAAATTATCCTACTTAATAGAGAGAAATGTTTAGTTATTTCGTAGAGTCGATATCTATGTACGCACATACGGAAAACTTTAGGTTTTTCTAATATTAAGAATACCTATCCTTTAGTTACTTTTAATCCTTTTGTTAGTTCATTTCAATAACTCAGATAATTTTTTCTAATAATGTGTATCTACTTATTATTCTTTTTGATTATTTGAGCTTATATTTTCTTACTAATTCTATTGAGAATTGAAAATAATTTCATGAATATATTTAATAAATATTCTTATAGTTGAAGCAGGCGTAGCCGCGTCCGGGTCCACTAGTAAATATCATAAAGTAAAGTATAATAATCTACCTACTAGCTTCACGCTGTGCAACACGCACATAGTAGGAGAGGCAGAGAGAACCTTTTGAACCTAGCGTAAGACACTCCGTTTTCATTAAGACGCTTTCGTTACCCACTTTCCGGCGAATTCTTGACGCTTTGCGTATTGAGTAGTGGAACTCAACGCCGCGCTTGCCTTGTCAAGCTTGTGAGGAAGTGAAATTTTACCCCGAATAGGAAATGAACTCACAAGCTTAGCTTAGACAAACGCACGCTAGTGTCCCTGCACCATGGCGGCCTCAACCTACTACATACTCGCAAAATCTTTCATGTTATTTACGTAAAAAATAAGCATTGAATGCATATAAATAAAATTTCATTTTAATAAATCCATGATATATATTAAAATGGGATTATAGTGGTTTCACGTTTTGGTTTAATTTATATTCTGATATCATTAATATCGCCTTATCGCGAGTAAAAATATACATTATGAATGTTTAAATTATTATATTGTAGGAAATAATAATGTGTGGGTTGATACACGATGAATTTAAAACGTTTGATTAAATTGTAAGTATCTCACTGTTTTCCGCGCGGCGTTGAGTTATGCCACTTGAAACGTTTTGTCAATATATCAGAAAGTGGGGAACGAAGTATCTTCACTTGCTTAGCTGAAAGATGATATTGAAGCTAATTGATGTATATTGTCAATTAAATATCCCAAGACCTAGGTTATTTTAGCAAAACTAAAATTTTGAGAAATATTAGTCTAATATATAATTAAGACAGTATACGTACTTACTAACTTGAAAATGGGGCACTTTCAGAGGTAGCACCGAAGTATATAAGACCGTGTGCGACGTGGAAAGAGGATACGAAGTATCTTAATACTAGGTTCCTTTTGTCTTATAGCAATGCGAGATATATCGTGAAGCTAGAAAAAGAATTTGAATAAAAGTACTCACTTTAACTCTGGTTTTCTAGGTGGTTCCCTCTCTTCTTTCTTCTTCTCTTCTTGAATGGGAGAAGGTGGTGGAGTGTGGTCTTTATCCACATCCATATTAGAAGGCGCGTACCCTGAATCGTTGTTTGTGTTTGGATCCATCATTGGGATGGGTGACGCTAGGTTTGCCATTATTCTAAAGAAGAAATAAAGAATATTTGGGAAATAAAATTTATGTATTCATTTACTCTTATATATTAAAACCTGGAACAAAAATGTTATATCTCTTTCAATGAAAACTGTGATTCAATTTCAATTTTATTCATATAATACAAGTTTGTATGTAAATAATACCATGGAATTGAAATAATACCAATCAAACAAAGCTAAATTATCTTGAGATGTTTATACGAGGATATGGTACACTCGTAGTAGTGTTTACACTCTGTTGAAACTATTTAAGAAGTACGTACTATTCTATTGGGATAACTAATATTGGATACATAATAATAATATATGTAGATCTTTTACTAGGGTACTGTACGGATTATTTGTAATGCCTCCCTATTGGAACGAAATGTTCCAAATAAAGTGTTCTTTTCATACTCCATTTTCCGCCTCCATTATGAAATATCTTTACAATAGGTTCCCAAGGAGACTCAATATACCCTGCTTTGTGAGCGTGAACTTAAAAATATATATAAATATAAATATTTAATAGAAATTAATAATAAGACGAAACCAGAGCAAATGGCTAGTTAGTGCTATCCATAAAATATAAACTTTGTACTTATAAATAATTTTGCAAGAGCAATTTTCTAAAGAAGTAGATCGCATTACACTGTAGTGAGGTGGAATTTCAAGAACATTATATTTTTAAAAATTTTAAACTATAATATTTTAAGCTTTTATAAAATTAATTTAGAAGTATGGGGTGGTTTATTATTTTTCATTCAGTATATTTTTTCTGTTTGTTAATATAAAATTCACTCAATCCTCGTTGAAGTAAGAGAATAGTTCTATATAAAAGAATTTTCTTTTAGCACTTATACGTGGAATGATAAAACTACCCTGTTGTACAAACATAATATAATCTATATATATAATAAAATTGTAACAGATCGCTGTCTGTACATGCAAGGTATGTGCAAAAAATATATTGGGGGCATTTATTTATGTAATAGAGTCCAAAACAAGGATTTTTGAGCTCTTCCGTCACTGAATGAAAGATATTTGAAATACTCACAGTCCGGTCTCTTCCACGACCGCAGCCAGCATGAACCTAGCTGACCTAGTGTTGGCCAACTCCTCAGCATATGCTCCCATTTCTGACCTATTGAAAATGGTAAAATTATTTTTTTTTTACTTTTACGCTGTGTTCTCAACCTAGTTCTCAACCTTTGTTACCCACTTTCCGCCTAATTCTGAAGGCATTGCGTGTTGAGCGCCGTAACTCAACGCCACGCTTTGCCTCGGTAAGTAGCACGGTACGTAGGCCGATATAGAAAACCAATGATAAAATAGTCTGTTCTTTTTGTCCACTAAGATGTGGTATATATCAAATACTCTAATTAATTAATTTTAATTAGAGTATTTGGGATATCATAAAAAAATAACCTCTACAGCCTTTAATAAAAATTTTAAATACAATACAAAACAAAAAAAATCTATAAAAAAAGCTCATTCACAATGAAAATCAAAACTTTTGGCTTATGAATTATACACAAATAGAATTTTCTTTCAAATTATAACATTAAGCCTGGCAAAAGCCCACTTCGGCTGAATTAAAGCGAACATAATTATTTGTTCAAGAGTTATTGAGTGTTTTACAGACAAATACGGTTCTATTAACTTTATATAGCAGTTAGATTATTGAAACGAAGTACTGTGGCTGTTCTACAGAGGTGGAAATGTACAGTAATAAAATACATGTATTGTCTGTTTATTATATGAACTATTAATAATAAGACAACGAAGGTTGTGGGTTCGATTCTCACTCGGGGGAATGAATTATTGTTTATTAATATTTTCATTTCTTCGCTCTGACACTAGGGCAACAGTTCTCCGCAATTTAGATATGCAATATATCTAAATCGAATGGGAAGCAAAAAATAGTGTTTTAACACCTAGTTCTTTAGGCTTCAACCGCTTTAGAATGGATATATCTATTCACAACAAAGGTGGTGTGTTTAAAGCATGCAACACGTATTATCACTATGAATTATGATCTAAATATAGACTTTGGATAACAATAGAACAAAGAATCGGCTAATGTATTAGGTTATATTTCGTAGGTTAAAGGGTACAAATCATTTATCATTTCTAAAACGATAAATACTTTTTACACTTTTCTCCAAAAATACCAAAAAATAACTAACGTTCATACTAACTTATCATCATCATCATCGTTGCTCCCCGACGCGGTGTTAGTCGGTCTGTCCTCGGGCACTACGAAGCGTTGTGTTTGCGCTAAGTTCTCTATGACGACGGCCGCAGTCCCGCTGGAGACAGCTGAACTGATTGCTGATGATGTTTTGGCCACTCTCTGCTTCTTGGCTCTCTGCCGAATCGCCTGTACAAATGAAAACATTTTTTTTTAAGATATACGGTATCTTATCTTGTGTGGGTTCGATTCCAAGTCGGGGTAATGAAATATTGTATATTTTCACTTCCTCGTTCCACCACTCAACACGCAATCCCTTAAAAGAGCAACGGGTTATATACTACTCCTACTGTACTCCTACGGTTATATTTTACTCCTACTTGTTAAAAACATATTGAAAATTTTTCATCAACTTTAAATTAACCATATCTATTTCTTTTGCCCTCCACCAATATCGAATCTTGTACCTACTATTAATTATTATCCAATTAATCACCACTCTGTCATATGATACAACTTCGGGCAATAAGACAACCGAAAAACAAACTGCTATCTCGTTATTTAGGCTGAAACAATACATTTCATTTATAAAGACCGAGGTCGATTGAATATCTACTTAAGTGACTATATATGTATATAGTCACTTAAGTAGATATTGTATGTAATAATAATTGTTTTTGGTCTAAAAATATCAATTTGTATTAAAATATTATTGTTTTAATTGATAATTATTTTTGAAATATAAAAATACAGACAACAAATTATAAAAAAAACATAAACCCAACTGCATAAAACTAGAAAGAAAAAAACAAGCCCAATAGTTCATTAGGATTAAAACAGCCATTTAAAATTTACGAGGCTCGAAGAGTTATAGGATTTCATGGTTTTTTATAATTATTTTTATATTTCACACTTTTTTGTTAGGATTTGCTAGCTTCGTCATTAGGATTATCCCATAAAAACATCAATGTAAAATATGAGCCAAGTTAAATAGTAAGTTGTACGTCCTTCTCATTTCATCACTCTCGTGTTGATCGACAAAACAATAAGATATTAATATAGGTGCCAAGTACAGTGTTCATTCGGCAAAAAATTCAAGCTCTAAATTTCACTCAACAAATTTTGGCGTACTGACTTTATTATACTTGCAAGTTAGAGTACTTCCAGTGTGACGTGGACTACGTCAGGACTAGCCATTGAACTTGGCACACATTTATATCTTACTTCTTTTGTCACTGAAGTCAACAATCAAGGCATATATCACAATATTGAACTTGGCTCTCATTTCATTTCATCATTATGTTTCATTTATTATGTGTATAACAGTATACATACAGTACACTAAAATAATCAACCATTTTTCCCTAAATACACTTATCTATCTATAATAAATAATAAATAATTGTATAGTTCAAGCAGGCGAAGCCGCGCAAGAGTCGTTAGTCATAAATAAGTTTATTGTTATTTATGACTAACGACTGTATGTATGTCTATGAACCTCGATTGGTTTATGTTTTTTTTTTGTGTTTGTGTTACTTTCAAAAGAAATAAAATCTAAATTACCTTAAAAATCCTATAATATAAAAACATCATGATAAGGCAAGGAATATAAAAGGATCCCAACGATGAATAGATCACATAGTCTGTGCTATTGAACAGACACTGGTCTGGGCTGCGATCCGGCGTGTTGTTCAAGCCCAGGACCACCGGGGAACCGATGGCGCCAGAGACCAGCCAAGCCACTGCTATCATGAGCCAGACTCGTGCGTTGCTTTTGTGTTTTGCGTACTTGATTGGTTGAGTTACTGCTATGTATCTGCAAAAAAGGGGATATAATTAGATTGTATTTTTTTTATTTTGCTTCACACTGCACCCCGCATATGGCAGGGTAGGCAGAGAGAACCAAGTGTTAAGATAATCCGTTCCTATTAAAATACTTCCGTCCGCTTTGTTCGCAGAATTCTCGAGGCATTACGTCATAGGTGCAGTGACAGAGTCAAGGTAAAAAAACTTACAACTTTGTACAGAGGCAAGAAGAGAGGAAACGTCTGATTCTACAAGCAACGATTTTAGATTCGATTCCCGATCAGGGAATAATTTTTTTCACTTCCTCGTTCGTAATAAAACAAAGCGAGAGATTGACTTAAGCAATATTTGGAAATTTGGGCAGAGAATGGGGAATTGAGTCTCTTAACACTAGGTTCCCCCTGTGTACGCGGCTATATGCGTTATATGGCGTGAAAAATATTTCAACAAAATGAATAAGCGTATTACATTTTGAAATTTATTTATATTTTTACATTTTATTTTAAATCACGATATTACAGAAATGGTTCTTATTCCTAAATACATGTTTTCAGTGAGAAATATTAAAAGTTGTATATTTCGAAGGCGGCAATACTCAATGGAGTGTAAACGTAAAATTTTATACCGATTTATTAGAAATTGCACTAAGAAACTTTTCTTTAAAAATATTTTCGATAGCGCTAGATGTGAAGTTTTTACGAGTTTAAATTGAATTTAAAATAAATTTAGATTTAAAATAAATAACTTTAGATTCCATGATATACTTAAAAAAAATAAAAATTTAAGTATTCTCGAATGAATATTCAGAACACATGAATATCCCATAAGCGTTCACTTAATAAGAGGTTTACTACAAACAACGTTGTTTTCATATCATCCTACCAAATTGAAGTGTGCTCGAATCGAATTATTCAGCGAATCGATTGTGTAACATGTAAATTTGTCGGTTATGATAATATAATCCATTGCGTTAGTAGGAGTTATTGATAAATTATTATGTAATTATACATTTATATATATATAATGTCATTTATATTAGGATTGGGTTATTGGAATAAATTGAATAAATTTGTTTCTCTGTAAATAAGAGTTTATGTTATAATAAATATTATTAAAAGCAATATTATGTAAAACCGTTGCAAGTTACCTTTACATAAGAGAAACGTTAATTACAGTTTTTCTTTTCGACTCTCTATTTTATCTATTATTTTTATCCAATCTGCTTTGGTTTATAAATATTAATCTTATATAGCTTTTATCTTCACACGTATTCACTTTTTTATTCCTTCAACATGGCTGTCAATTATTTATAGACATCTGATGGGTGTCATAAAAAGGAAGCTATATTTAAAGATAGTATACTCTCTTTACATATTATATATTTGTATGGTGGTCTGTGTATATATAATATGTTTTTATATATTTTACCCGTTAACCGTTGCCACTCAACAAGCAAAGTATCGAAAATTGGATTGAAAACATACAATTATTTTTTTATAAATCAGCACAGGGAACAGATTAACTTAACACTAGGTTCCCTCTGCCTACCCTAGTATATGTAAGAACTATTGTAAAGCTAAAAAAAGTCAGTATTGCTTGAAGGGTGAGTACAAAGCACTGGTTTGTGTCATAAAGGATTGTCCAGTACTCGGGAAAGTTACTAACATACACAATTCCTACAATGTAATTCAGTTAGCTTCAAACAAAGCGAATAAATAGAAAGTTTTTTACTACACAAAGGCACTATAATTTGTGACTCTCGATTTTTTTTTGTTTTAACCCCGTTATATCTCCTGCCAGCCTCATGTCTCATACGGTGGAAAACGGGAAACGTAGTGCCTTAACACTAGGTTCCCTCTGCCTACCCTGCTATATCCCGGTATATAAAATCCTGTTATATAAACAGTTATTAAAAAAGTTCAATTACTTAATAATAAAATAACCTAACCTACCTATCAACAGAAATGGCGACTAGATTGAAAATGCTTGATGTAGAACAAGTGACGTCCATCGCGATGTAGCAGTCGCAGACCACCGCCGGCAGGCCCCACACGCCGTTGAACTGTAAGGAAAAATAGAATTAACATAATAAAACAATAAGTTCTTTCATTTTCACGATTATAACACATTTTAAATTACACTATTTTAACTGTATTAATCGCATATATTTAGGATAATACATATTAATAAATATTGTTTTGGTTTCTTTTTTTTCTTTTGGTTTTTACACTTTTAATAGATTTACCTTTATTTACTAAGAAATATTTTCTAAATGCCCAATTAACGTGATTTGGAGCCTTCAATAAACGGACTATCCAACAAAATTTTAAAAATACCAATCAGTAGCCCTGAGAATAACATTTAACATCAACCAAACAAACTTTCCAGTTATTTATTATTAGTGAAGATACTAACAGTGACAATATTTAATCCATACCTATATTATAAATTCGAAAGTAACTCTGTCTGTCTGTCTGTCTGTCTTTTACGCAATCAGGGCCAAACCACTAATTTAATTGTGATAAAATACTCATATAGAGATACTTGAGGGTCCCGGGATGAACATAGGATACTTTTTTTTCTCATATTTGTAATATTTTCGATATATACCAATATATTAAAATAATTAATTTGACATGCAATTTATTCCGCCATGTCAATAACAATCGCTACGCGTTGCTAAGCAACGGCTTGCAAAGTTTGTTGTTTTAAGAAAACGTCACCCAAAGTGAGTTTGCTTAATGCATACATGGTGCGCGCCGATATAGATTTGTATACATTAACAAAAATTAGATGATTTCTATAATTTGATATTCATCCTTATGAAAATAAACATAATAGTCACTTTTAGCATTTTATCTAGATGGAAATTATAGTTTACTGTATAACATTCTAATAAATAATTAAGATGTCACTGGTTCCAAATGACTGAGCCTACGAGTGGTATAGTATGATCTTGACTTTGATGATTTTGTAAATTTTTATATATTTTCGAATTACTATTATTTTTTATGTAATTTAAATTATTTGCTGCTTATAATTAATTTATCTCAGTTCGGTTATCTATACCGATGTTATACACTTAAAATGTCGTAATTTTAATAATTTGGGATTTTATTTAATTTTGTTCGCAAAAATTAATAATTATTTATATAGAAAAATGTTTAGTACGCGCGCACGGCAAACTTTAGGTACTTTTTCTAATATTAAGAATTTCCTTTAGTTACTTTTACTTCTTTTGTTTGTTTATTTCGGTTACTCAGACATTTTTTCTAATAATAAATCTCCACTTATTATTATTTAACTTATTTTAATTATTTAGGCTTATATTTTCGCGGGCGTAGCCGCGTCCGGGCCCACTAGTATAAAATAAATAAATCAGCTTCACGCTGTTTCCTGCATACAGCAGGATACGCAGAGGGAACCTATGGTAAATATAATAAAGAAAAAGTCTTTGATATGTAAATAGATGTTCATGACGTCATCAACGTACATGAATAACATGCCTTTGGGATACATTTGAATACTATATTTATGGATCCGATTACACTCTGATGAATGTCGATGTTAAAAAAATTTATCAATTGTTAATTCAATTTCTACTTAGGATGTAATTTTCATTTCTTTTCTCCTATTTCTCTTTTTTCTATAACACTATATCGAGTGGCGTTGAGTTTCGCCTTGAAGATCAATTAACCGGAATTCGGCGGTAAGTGAAGAGCAGAGTGTCTTCACACTATGCTCCCTCTGCCTACCCCGCTGCATGCGAGACTCAGCGTGAAGCTGAAAAAAATATACATAACCAATAACACTTTTATACATATTTACAATATTTTTCATTTATTCGTATTCACGTATAGGTTTAATAGTGCACTTCTGCGTTATTTGTTGCGCTTGTTGATTCTTGCCGACTCAGCTAGGAAAATAAACAATATTTTTATATTACTATCTATATTATCTGAAACCAGTCGTGAGGCAGGCACAAGCCTGTAAGCGCGACGGGTTGTGGGTTCTATTACCACTCAAGAAAATTAAATATTTAAGTCAAACGCAGCGTTGGGTTCCGCCAATCAACAAAATTTTGAACTAAATTATCTTAATAGGAGCGGAGTGTTTTTGCTCTACTTTGCTTATCCTATCTCCTATCCTCTTTAAAAAAAGAAAAGAAATTATGCGTTACGTATCATATATAAATTTGACTATATTTGACCATACGGACGAAGCCGCAGGAGAACCTAGTGCCTATGACAATATTTAGTCCATTTAGATAACATTAATTAAGATAAGACTAGGGCATTCCAGAATTCACAAATTAGGTTTAAGCTTCAATAGTAACGGGACTTGAGCTTAATTTAATCAATTTAGGTCCAAATTGTATTAGGAAAGATGTTGGCTCGTTTGTGTAAGTGCTTGTTGAGGAGATATATAAGTTTGTATAGGCAGAGTATATTTATATATTTATAGCGTCACGCGGTATCCACCATAAAGCAAGGAATTTAAATTAAATTGTGCAATTTTTTTTTTCAATTTTCTTATTTAGATAAGCAGTATTAAGCAAAAGAAAATTTCACCGAGGAAATAAAAATATTCAATAATTCATTTCCTCGAGTGGGAATCGAATTCACGATCATCGTCTTTACAGTCGCAATTCAACTTAAACATTTAAAATTATCATTCTTTTTCCCTCTATCGACAATTTCTAAGACCTTGGTCAGATAATACACAGACAAGTAATAAACAAGTAGGTCAATGGATGCCAAGTACTGTTTTCGAGGCATTATTATATAGCCTCAAAGACGAATGCAGTACACTTTTATTAGTTTGTGTTCTTTTGTTTCTCAAGTCCATTACGTTGATTATTAAAAAAAATCTGTTTCACGCTGTATCCCGCATATAGCAAGGTAGGCAGAGGGTACCTAGTGTTAAGACACTTCGTTATGTTTTTTGAAAAGAAAAGCATTTCGCGAAACGAGCATGAGAAACAACCTACTAGTATTTCTATAATAATATTTATAAAACAAGAAATTAAAATAAACAGTACTATTTTATAAAGTAGAAGTGCATTCCACACGTTCGTTTTAAAAACACTTTTAAAGTACACTTATGAACTTTAAATTGGCTTAGCTGTGATTTTTCTCAAAGAACACCAAGCACAAAAGTTTTTTTTATGTTTGTTGGTTTGTGTTATGAAAACTAACAAAAAATATTTAGATTTCTAGTATACTAAAATTTAATTACGATACTTAAGATATTGTGCTTAAAGATATGTTAGACACTATTTCTTAGACAATGTGCCGCGTTGAGTTCCACCATTTAATGCAATGCATGCAATGCCTCCGGAATTCGGCTGAAAGTGGGAAACGGAAGTGTCTCAATGAAAAGGTGTGTTTTAATAATAGGTTCCCAGGCTCCCCCGCCAACTAATCTATGTACGGGATATTAAAAAATGAAGTTAAAAAGATATGTCATGTTGATAATAGTATGTACGTATTTATGACATATTCTTTATGTTAGGAAGGAATAAATTATTGTTAAGTAATAGCAACCTACTCGCCGCTTTGCCCATTTACATATATCTAAAAAGCTAAAGTAGAAAAGAAATAATAAGTTATACAATCAAAAAAGCTAAATAAGAAATCAAATTCAATTTAAAATAATAAAATAACTCACGTCACAAAACTGTAACTAACTAAAATGAGTGTTTCCGTCACATTTCACTTTGCAATCGCCTTGTCGCTTCCGGTGATAAATGTATAAATATTAAACATACTTTGTATTTCATACTTTGAAATGTTAAATTAGAAGTAAGTAGGTACAGGTAATGCTAAAATGTTTCTTTTATTCCTTTTGATGTTAAATAATGGAGCATACATAAACCTTTTCAAAGCCTTTTTGTCGTTTAAGCTAGTAGTGACTTCAAATCCAATTTAGACATTTTTTTATTGAACCCAATCGAGGTGCACAGGCAGAACTTGTGGCTTGGACCACTCGAAGAAATCAAATATTTTTATTTTTATTTCTTCGCTCTTTTAATAAGGGAAAGCCACTCAACAGCCAGTACACCCAGAATTCAATGGAAAGTGGGGAATAAAAATCTTAATGAGATCGGAGTGTCTTAACATAAGGTTATTATGTTCTCAATAGGAAATTATAATTAATAAATTATAATTTAAACAATTAATTTTAAATTACATTTATTATAACTATACATATAAATAATCAAAATATATTTAATCTTACAAGGTCATGTAATCTCAACATAATCCAACAATATGATAAGGAAGCTCCCTAATAAAAGCCTTTGACGCAGCTTACGCAACCTCAGCCTCTTGAGGAACTTAGTTTGAAATTACCGGCGGGCGGCGTCGTTTAAACCGTACCGTACGGCTTGTAAGGGATCGTACACTATGTTAGTGGAAACAGATTGTTTGGATAATATTAGATTTTGATTTGCACGCTTTATCCCGCACGATGCTCGATTTGCACTGCGAATAGAGCGGGAGCCATTAAGTACTATGATGAACTTCGTACATGAGTAAGGTAGATATAGGGAAGCTACAGATACCCCGCTTGCCATATTCCGCCAACGCTTGTTAGTGGCTGACGTCAGGGTCTGTATCCCGCTGTATCACATTTACAGTCACACGGTCTCAACAGGAATACGGCAGTGCAATGTTTAATTACTCCACTGAACAAACCTTCAAAAACGAAGATGAAGAAAGTGGAGAATGGAGTGTCTTAAATCTAGGTCCTCAGTGAAGCCAACAATATACATACGAGCACATATCTTTAAATGTATTCAGTGTAGACACGGCTTAAGTCGAACTTAGCGGTTACTCCAGGTGTGTTTATGTTAATGCAGTGTCTTAACATGCCGTTAAGTTGGTAGTTAGGAATCTTTACCTAACTACTATCTAATTCAATTTTCGTACGGTACGGTGAATATTTGATGAGTTACTTATTAAATTATAAGAAAAATATAATAAATTAAAAAAAAAATACGCTTTTCCGCACGTGCTATAGGATGTGGTCGGAGATATAAAATATATGAACCTAAATTCTAGTGGTTTAGTACGTACTACCTTTAGAGGTTACTAGTGAGCCTGTAACACTGTAACGACCCTGGCTCCATCATCACACCAGCTCGATGATACTAGATTATTGTGATGTCACTTAAGCTGAGTTATACGTAATGTCTGCCAAATTATTATAAGTGGATTAAATTCATTTTTTTAGTTTTTGTAAGTAGTTACATAGTTATAAGTATGTTTATATATATATTTTTAACATCCCATAGATGCCATAGATGTCCCAAGCCTTGATGGCTTGTAAGAATGACATCCGACCTTCCTCCAGTTTAGAAAACACCAGAAGGAACTCTAGGAACCCGGTAAGGCAATAGTTACCCGCAATAAGCGGACCTTCTACCGACCCTGCGATGTCTCCAATTAGTTTGTTTTCATGCGATAGTTAAACGTAGCAGTAGAAGTTAATGTAAGTTAATAATTATTAAAGGTATTGCAATAATTTTAACACTTTTAGTTTAATGCATTAGCTTTAAAATATTTAATAGTTTATAGCTTATATAAACATTAAATTTCAAAACGCTCACTTCCTGTGTGCAGTTCCGGTTCCGGTGTTTTGAAAACCTCAAACATGCGGTTATGATCGTAAGTTGTCTACTAGTATATTATAGTGCATACATTATTATTATTTCATTTTATTAAAGCTTCTCGCTGTATGCCGCATCTTGCAGGTTAGGCAGAGGGATGTCTCTCTCCATGCGCGTAGTGCAGCGTAAAGCTAAAAAAAACCAAACATTTTTTTTTTCGTAAATAATAATTATAATAAGCTACTTAAGCTTTCTTCCAACTTTCACCAGATGGAAATGATTTTTTCTTTTCAAAAAAGCGATAAAAGGTCCCTTTGTTAATTATTCCTTGGTTTTAATAAAGGCTTATCTTAAATCTCTTCGCAGTTAAAATTTGCTTTACGATCACAACTGTCGACGCTGTTATGGCTCAATTGAAATAATTTTGAGGGTTATGAATTCGAAGCCTACAATACTATTGATTATTAATTTATTTATTTTAAATGCACATAGCAGGATATGCAGAGGGAACCTGGAAGCCCAGTACTAAGACAGTCCTCATTAAGACATTTCTTATGCTTTTACAATTTTCGAGCTTTACGTATCCACAGTACGATCTCCAATCGGGGGAATGAATAAATTATAAGTAACGTAACTGATATTTCATCTGTTGCCATCATTAAAAAACATATTTTGTCCTTGTATACGATGCGAGGTTACCAACAGTACTCGGGTCTCGTCCGTCAAATAATACATGTTTTTAATATTCCTTATCGAATTATGTCATTTAAAGGCATAAGTATCCGATTTTTCAAGAAAATAAAATTTTTCAATTATTATTTCCTGTAAGTTGATCGTGGACAATAACCATTTATTTATTAGTTTTAGCAGTGTAGGCAGAAGGAACCTATTAGGAACCTATTAAGACACTCTATTTTACATTTTTTGCCCAATTTCCAAGCCGCGTCTTGTCTTCATAGCAGAGCGAGAGAGTGAAAATAAGTCATTCCCTCAAATGGGAACTGAACCCACAAACATCGTGTTTACAAATCATATGCTGGCATTTTAAGAGAAGTTATTAATTTTAAACGGTTTCAGCATTCTGTTTATATGAAAATTCAATTTAATACCCTCCAATGCTATAATGATCTGTTTACTTATACCTACTTACTGTCTTTCAACGTAGAAGACCCATTTCGAAGCTTAATTTGAATTTTACTAAATAACTTTTGTTCTGAGAAAGAATTTGACTTCTAATTTTGTTTCTAAAATAAATCCAAAGTCTAAATTGAATCCGGCACAATCTACAGATTATCATAAGGTTGAATTGTAGATATTTTTTTAATTTTAAGACACCAATCGTCTAAAGAATTATTGTAAGTAAAACTATGTTTTAAAACATTGATTTGTTTGTAAATTATTGGGAGATGTAACTTTAATACTTGAGAAGGAGAGGTTTTCAAAGATTTTCAATGTTAGCGAAACTAAAAAAAAGTAACTTTAAATGTATTCATTCTTCTGAGTGGGCATCGAACCCTTAACAATAGCGTTCGCATTAAGACACTGCCTCACATGACCAGGTTAACTTTAATGAAACTGGTAAACTTTTAGTAAAATATAATATTTCACAAACATTTTTAAATAGTATATAATTTTAAAAGCCACTAATGCTGTAATAAATAATTAATTTTATTTTTTATTTAGCTTTAAACTCCTTTCAGCAGCAGACAGGAGAACCCCATATTAAAACACTCCTTTCTTTATTTTCCTGCGCCATGACAACCTCTAGATAAGATAAGTTCAACATTAATTCTTTCTCTACAATTAAGACAATGACTGACCAGCAGGTGTATCATCTTACTAAAATAAAATAAAATAAATTTTACAAGCATTTCTCTCCAAACAGAGTTAGGTATTACAAAGAGTAATGTGAGCAATTTAGACAAAAATACCACTTTAATGAGGGAAATTCAGAATGATGGATGGACAAGAGGAAACAAACATGTTTACTCGGTGCGCTTTAAATTAATATGACAGAACCATTCCGTGGTTTTGGGGTTTCGACCAGCTTTTGTGCTGATGTATGTAGAATATCTCTCTCTCTATCCTATATAATTTGGCAGGGTAGGCAGAGAGCGCCTAGTATTAAGACACTCCGTCCCTCACTTTCCGCATATTTTTTGAGACATTGTGTAGTGGAACTCAATGTCGAATTTTGCCTTGTGACCGAAGAAACGAAGATATTAATAAATAATAATTCATTCTCCGAGTGGGGATCGGACCCATTGCGGTTACAATCACACTTCTGTGCCACAATCTAATAATAATTAAAATTATATATAAATGTTAATTAATATTTCTGAGTGTAAATTAAACCTTCATATTTCTGAGTTATTATTCAAAAGAATACATACCAAATAATATACTCCAAAAGGCATTACCACGACCGCCACCAACAAATCAGCGACTGCCAAGCTCACAATGAAATAGTTCGTAGCCGTTTGGAGACTCCTCTCTCTCGCTACACTCAATATCACTAAGACATTCCCAAACAACGTCAACAACGGAAACACTATTAACGATAACGCCCAAAAATTATATTTTACATCACTATCACTACACGTTCCGTTCGTAAACGTCAAATTTAAACTGTCAAAATCGTTGAAAGTTCTATCGAAATCGATCGAATAATTGACAGATTGATTGTAATTGTTCACTATAGTTCCGTTCGAAATGTCTGAATCGATTTTGCTTATGTTTTTGCATTCGAAGCATATTTTCGAATTCACTTCCATTTTACAATAACTTCATTGTATCTTCTTATACTTGGATCGTTGTAGATTTGATGGAATTTTCTGGTGCTTGAGCTTACGTTCATATTTCTTCATCACGTTCACCTGAAATATATGATTATGTTTAGAATAGGTATAATTTCATAATAATATTGTTGTCAGAATCAGTTGAGGCTTGAAGCTTAATTTGCAAGGTAATTGAATCTGTCTTGTGAAAGGCGGTATGAGAATAAGTGAAATTTTATGTGAGATATTTGCGTATATTATATTTTTCTTATGAAATATAATAAGTTGGCCTGCATACTAGGAGCGAGTTCGAGTCACGCTTCACTTACATTTTTAAGATTATTTCTAAAAATATTTTTCTTTCCTTTACATGGATTAAAATTTAAAAATATATATAAACTTATAAGATATTTATACAACTATGAAATGCCCAATATTTTATAAATCTATTGTAACAAATATTTATCTAAATTCTTATCATATTTGTACACTTAATATAATTCATTATCATTTCGCCGCTCTGGAAACGAGGCTGTGCTGCGTGCCAGCACACATTGCCTCGAGAATTCCGCAGAAAGCCAAAACAAAAAAACTCCCCCAGAGTTACGAGAGCGTGTTGTTTTATCCCTTTGTGTGTCAAATGATATTTGGGCGAAGGTCGGGAAAGCCGCACACGGTAATTGTTTTCGTATTAACTGAGAATAATGTGCTGAAATTATAACCATCTTCCCTTATATATTGTACTTATAAATTATATAATTTTAAAATAATATTGATTATAATTTTAATTTGATAGCAATTGTAGATTAGAATTAGGCCGAAAACGGAATGAGTGTGGGTTCAATTTCCACTCGGGGAAATAAAATATATTAATTTCTCCTCTCTGGTAACCAGAGAAACTGCGACTTTAAGTATCGTCACTCAAGAGAAAATGTCTCGAAAATTAGGCGATACGTGTGGAACGGAGTGTCGTAACACTAGGTTCCTTCTGACTACTCTACTATATTCAGTATACAACGGATGCTAAAAAAAAAACAAAAAATTACATTATTAAAACCATGCTATAAACCCACAACCAATGCTAAAAATTTTACAACTGAGCCACGGCGGTGTCTAACATATTCTATTAATAAATTAGAGTAGTTTAATTACTTATATAGATTAAAGACAAATATTAATTATATTAAACGTATATATTTGTTAAACAATGTAAGTAACTCCAATTATTTTGGATCTTTGATACCGAATATCGCGATTGTAGGATGTTCCGAATGCCACGTAGAGAATTGTTCATCTTGTGAATATTACAAATTTAATAGGTATGCATTTCTCGTCTATAGTAGACAAAGGTTGTCGGTTCGATTCGTTTGGAAATATCACTTTTATCATCGTCGTATCAAAACGTTTATTTCGCTTTGATAAGACAAAGAGCGGCGTTGAGCTCCGTCTTTCAACATTCTGCAGTATGTGTAGAATACACCGTGAAACAAGACCGTAACAGCTATGGTAAACCGCGGTTACGATCTCTCTACGAAGTCTTTCGTTACGGAGTGACTGGCAGACAAAGCACAGCGTTGATCTCCGCCACAGAATATGTACTCGTAATATGTCAAAAGTTGACTGGGAAATCGGGAGCGGAATGTTATAACATCAGTTTCCCTCTACCTATAATGTTATGCGGGAAAAAACGTGAACTAAATGGTTTCAATCCTAGTTATAGTACAATCATCCTCCTACAAAAAGATAAAGAAATAAATAGGTTCGTACATTTGTAAGAGTAAGTTACGTATTAAATGAAGTATAAAAATGTTTATTTACATTAGTATCTACAATCTACGAGTATTCTAGGCGGGATGCCAAACGGATGTTTCTTATGAATTTTTCTTATTATATATTTCTTTTATAATATAAAATTGGAGAAAATATCCATACACAATAAGTGTGAGTTCATTTTTGACTTGGAGCTAAGTTTAGACATGAGTTTTCTGTCCTGTCTTGTCCTGGCAAAAAAAACTCAAAATATCTTCGAGAAAAAACAGAATTTCACTTTTTTAGGTTCAAAGTGTACGCTAAACATTGCAGGATAAGCAAATGTTAAGTGTTGAGTGGCGGAGCTCAACGCCGCGCTCTTGCTTGATAAATCGTTTTTGCCATTCTGTCTACACTCACTCAACCGACGTTTTCCAACTTACATAAATAGCTACCATCAGTTTACCTAAATCAATCAATAGTAACAATTTATAATTCTCAAGGTCGGTTAATTTATTATCTAAACATAGAATAAAGATAACAATGGAACAAAGATTCTATTATAATAGGCGTAGGTGAAAGGGTTAAAAACATTAATCATTGCCAAAATTATATATAAAATACATTATATTGACTGTAGTATAGTTTAGACTTTTTTTGCTTCACGCTGTTTCCCGAATATATCAGGATAGGAAGAGGGAACCTGGGGTCATAATGTTTAGAAACTCATTTTCCATTATAAAACTTTGGTTCTGCACTTTCCGCAATCTTGACTTGCGAGACTCAACGCCGCGAAATAAAAAAAATATATACTCGAGTGGCAATCGAATTCGATTACCCCATAAGGGAAAGATATATTTAATATTTTCTATGCCTCCAGGATCCTCCCAGGTTCCCTCCCTTTTGCCCTGCTGTGCGCGGGATACAGCGTGAAGCTGATTTAATTAATTATTTTTTTACTATGATTTTGCATTCAACGTTCTTTCAAAACAATAAATATAATTTACAATATAAGATTTTTCTGATCTATTTACAAGTACCGTCATCTAACATGTTATAGAGGTAGATATGGCTAGATACATATTGCGTCATTTCCTTTGATGATACTTTGGCTTATTTACAAATTAAGCTATATTAACGTAAGTGTATACACTTATTACATGATTACAATGGCATATTGCGTAAGTTACCTACTTCCCGCCGAATTCTAGAAGCATTAAGTGTTGAGTGGCAGAACTCAACGCCGCGCTTTGCCTTGGCACCAGAGCGAAGTAATGGAAATATATATTTCTGGCTTTAAAATATGCAAGCATAAAAAAATAAGAATTGCATTTAGTAAAATATGAAATCTTTCAATGTATAAATAGTAAGTATGACTTTAATATAGCAAATATAGAATATCATTTCAAGCAAAATATACGTATCCTATCCTATCTATATATATAAAATCGAAAGGTCACTCACTCATCACGAAATCTCAAAAACTACCTGTGCTAGGAATCTCAAATTTTCCATAGGAGTTATTTATAGGACGTAAGTGCTCGCTAAGACGGGAATTTGCAATATTCGACTTCTAAGGGGTTGTTTTTAGGGTTGAAAGTTTGTATGAAACTACAAATGCTAGGAGTCTCAAATTTTGTAAGGACGTGACTTATAGGATGTAGGTGCTCATGGAGACAAAATTATAATAACGTAGTTCACGCAGGCGGAGCCGCGGGCGGGCCGCTAGTAGTCTTATAAAACAAAGTCGCTTTTCGTGTCTGTCTGTTGTTTCTAACTCTTCTTCTTCTAAACCACCCAACGGATTTTGATGCAGTCTTCACCATTAGATCGAGTATTTCTCAGGGAAGGTTTATATATAGTTTATTATTTGTACATTCTTATGTAAATTAACATAAATACGATAAATGTGTATAAAGTCCTACCCGTTGAGACACTTTCGCGCATGCGCTGCTTTATTGGTAAGTACTACATGAAAATAATGTACTGGAGTATTGTTCCACTTAATAAGATCTACAAAAAAGTCCGCGACAGCATATTTTTATCTTTTAAGGATAACGTGTAGTGATCATATTTCTGTCTAAAAATAATAATTTCAATATATTTTTTATTGTGAGGGATATTTTTCCAAAATGGCATTAATCCTTATCCTTTAAAATACTTTATTAATTTTCTACGTTAAACGAAGATAAAATTTGCTGTTTACACTATTTCGAAATTGCGAATAGTTTTAGAGAAAAACGCATTTAATTGTTGACACATCACGCCGTTGACTCATCAGCTGTGCCGACTCAAGTTTTACTTATCCCTTACTCTCAGCATATAAATAAGTATATTAGTTACGTTGGCCATTTAATGTAGATCAAAACTGTCTTTTACTGTTTTTTCATTTTAATAATTACTTTAGAAGTTGTTACAATATCAAAACATCCTTGCTGCGAAACGCGCCCCGCGACGTTTTGCTTATACAAGCGCGTCATGAGCAGTCATCGGTGGTTCAGTGGTAGAATGCTCGCCTGCCACGCGGGTGGCCCGGGTTCGATTCCCGGCCAATGCATTCTATTTAATTTTCCTCACAGGCAGCCACGTAGTGCTTGCTTTTTACCAGGGACAGAATACCCTCTCAGGCATTAACCACAAGCTCGAAAAAAAAAAAACCCGCCTGCCTCTATAGCAACGAAGATTTAGATGCGTTTGCACGTATTGGATAATTGGAGTTGAATGTATTATTTCAGCGCGATATATTTGGTTTCATATTTTTTGTAGTAGTTATTAGTAGGTAGGTTTTTGTTTATAATTTCTTCCGTTTAAAAATAGTCATTTAACTATCTAAAAATAGTCATTTAAATATATTTTAATAAGTACTTGAAAAGATTAGTAGCACAGATTTAAAATTACGGTACCTACTAAAAAATCCTTGCTGTGTAAAACAATTGGAAAATCCTTATTGAAACTAAAAAAATGCGGGTTGCATTAGGGTTTAATTAATTTTCACATTATCTTAAGTGCTTTGCAAACATACATTATATGAATAATCCAGTAGTAAAAGCGGGCGAAGCCGCAAGGGGGTCGCTAGTATTAGTATAATCTTCATAGAAATGTCTCATCTATAGGTACTTTATTGAAAACAATTTACTGTAAGGTCATTCCATTCGTCGTCCCCTTCGATAGTTTACGATAAATCAATTTTAGTCTACTGTGACGTGTTAATGAGGAGCGTTTGTTGTTGTAGTGGCTATTACAGTTAGTGTAGGTTTAAATTTAGGGTATATAGTCTGCTCTTCTTTACAAATATTATATAGTAAAAGAGTTCGTTTTAGTTGAACTCGGAAACTACTGGGGGCCAACTATAAAATCTTTTTGTTTTGGATAATTCATTTATCGAGGTTTTTTTGTTTACTCTATATTAGATTGATAATTTCTTTTAAGTCAACTTAAACTCATCACTATCTATCTATATATATATAAAAGGACTTGTCCTCACTGACTGAGGTAAGACGCACGCACAGCCGTAACTGCTGATGGTAGAAACGTGGAATTTGGACAGACTTTCGTAATCTGGACATCCACTAAGGGATTTTGAAAAATTTTAACCCTAAAGGGGTGAACCAGGGGTTGAAAGTTTGTATGGAAAAAAATTTAATCGGCAACGATTCTTATAAAATTTGAAATTTAGATTTTTAAAAGTATTTAATTGAACACGTGTTTCATCGTTTTCTAGAATTCTTCCCCTAAGTGTGCAAATAAGAGGTTGAAAATTTGTATGATTTTTTTTTTAAATCGGCACCAATTTTTATAAAATTTGAAATTCAGATTCTTAAAAGTATTTAATTGAATAAGTGTTCCATGATTTTCTAGAATTCCTCCCCTAAGGGTGCAAATAAGGGGTTGAAAGTTTGTATGGAAAAATTCTTCTCTCTTTCTATTTTTATAAAATTTGAAATTTAGACTCTTAAAAATATTTAATTGAACACATGTTTCATGGTTTATTAGAATTAACCCCTAAATAAGCAAGCGAAGCTGCGCGCGTCCGCTAGTTTATAAATATAATAAAACAGTAAAAGTTTCAAATGAAGAAATGTCCTGGAGGAATATTCAATGGAGGAATATAAACACAAAAATATTTCTAGAGATCGAAAAATTTATATTGTACCTAGATGACCTCCGCAGCTTCGACCGCTTGAACTATACGAATATTTATTAAATATATTTATGAAGTTATTTTCATTTTACAACATAAGAAAATATAAGCCTAAATAATCAAAACCAAACGTAAAAGAATAATATGTAGACATAAATAAGGGAAATAAAATTCTTAATATTAGAAAAAGTAAGAAATCCATCTTCATGTTGTCGCTATCCATATATAATAGAAAGTGTGTCGAACGTGACCGATTGAAAATATATCGACGTATGAATGTAAAGAAGTAAATGCAGCTGACTGTCTCGTTCGTATGTAACGGTGTAAAATGGAACAAAATTATTAATATCTTCTCTTTCGCCGTGGTGGCGCAACGGCACCCGTGCGACTGTAAACGCAATGGTTGTGGATTTGATTCCTACTCGGGGGAATTAATTATTATTTATTAACATTTTTAATTCTTCGCTCTAGTAACAAGACAAAACGCGGCTTTCAGTCTCGCCAGTCAACGTCGCCAGTCAACGTGCAATGTCACAAAAAATTGGGCGGTGCATGGAAAACGTAGTGACTTAAAGCCCGGTTCTCTTAAATCTATCCTGCTAAATGCGGGATACAGTGTGAAGCTAAATGAAAAAAATAAATTTTTGGAAAACTAAAAACAACTAGGCTTACCTTACCTAAGCTCGTGAAGATGCAAAAAAACGAGTTTGTTTTTAATACAATTTTCACTACTTTTATATTTTACATTTTTTAAATATTACTCGTACAAAAAAACGTACACTTTTCAGTTATCAGAGGAATATCTTAAACGAGACGTTCTCTAGCTCACAGCAACCCAGAATTGAATCACGCGACCTAGTCCCCTAATGGACACCAATTGCTACACTTACATAGAATATTTTTGAATGTATCTTAATATTATTATTTGGAATATATTATCTTGATATTATAATTTTGTTTAAAATTTCATATTATTTATCTTATTAAATAAAATTATAAATTTTGCGGACTTCATGGCGCAGCTTCGCCATGTATGAATCATCTTTCCGTATTTTACTTTTCGGTAATTTTTTATATAAGTAGACTAGTGCAAATACGGATCCAGTCTTTAAAAAGATAGTGGGTACCTTGGAAAGGCCAAGTGCGAGTCGGGATATGAATTCACTTATGATCATTATTCGCTTTTTCTTAAAAATGGGTACTATCCAGTTTTAAAGTTGCAGTATCAAAATTAAATTGAACCTATATACTTCATGTAGTATTATTAATTCTACAACAAAAACTAAATGTGCCATGATGGCGTCTACTTTATTATTTTTCTAAAATTGAATTTCTTAATAATTCTTACATAAGAGTCGCTAAGCATTAACTTTTCTGATCTTATTTTGGTTTTTAATTAAAAAAAAATGTATTTAAATATTTGCATTACGCAACAATAAAACAAAAATATAATATATTTAATTTTCAATCCATAATTTAAAAAAATATATTATAAACACTTTTGTTCGTGAATATCCCTTTGTTTCTTAGTGAGACATAAATTGGCCATACATTATAATGATAGGATATGCTTATCAGATTAAAGGAGTAATAAATAATTTGTATTATATAGAGCCAGTGTTGTTTTTATAACTTCGCGCTGTATCCAGTATATAGGATCCCATCAAAAACATAAATGTAAAATGAAAGCCAAGTTCAGTAATAAAACATATGCTTTCAGCGATAAAAGAAGTGAGATGTAAATGTATGCCAAGTTCAATGGTCAGTCCTGAAATTAATTTTAACAATATAAAATATTTTATAACAACTGAAAATGTCCATTCTTCTTACAACTTGGAGACTTTATTTATGTGTAATATCTGACTTGGCCAGTTTTCAAATTAATTTACATCGATATAAATAAATGTATTCAAATTCTATTCTATTCAGATTCTATTGTAAATTTATATGCTTAAATTATAATAAATAATAATGAAGGATGTTAATCCATTTATTATATTTTTATATTTTTACGTGAAGCCCTTGAAGTCCACATGATGGCAGGCTTTGTCAGGACATAAATTAGAGGCATTTTCAGCTACAAATGGAGACATATCTTATCTTAAAATATACTTGAAAGCATCGTGTTGTTTTAGATGGCTTACGTAAGTAATAGTGAAGTTAGTCTACAAAACAAATAAAATATTTACTAACGTGTGACATAAATAAAAGCAAATATATATAAATAATGCATTGCTCTTATTTTGTTGGCAGGCGCTACACTATAAGTAAATGTTCCTAATTGAATCTATTTATTGAAAAATTATAAGAAAATGTTAAAAAAATACTAGTTTCGGATTTTTTCCTTTACATGCACCCAATTACTTAACCGGATACTAAATTTCACCATTCCAGGTCATCTGGAACTTGGTTAACATTAAGGTCTATAGGTCAGTCACCCCCCTAAAAATTAACGATTTTTGGACGTCATTATCTAAATAACTGTTTGAGCTGTGTTTATGAAATTTTATGCACGTATACAGGTAGGGGGTCTAAATATTTGAGCCAAATATGACAGCTTTAGATGGAATAGTTTTTGAGTTACGAATAGGTAAAAAGTGGCTTCAAATGGTTCGTGTAAAATAACACACGGTGCTGCTCGCCAGTTTTGTTTGTAAAAAAACTTGGCTACGCGCGGCCGCGCGTTTTAAATGTTAGACAGAGGGAGTTCGGTGTGAACCTCCTCCGTTCTGTGCTTTCTGATTGAATTTAAGAAATTGCTAATTAATAAATTACGGAATTCAGCGTGGCGTTACGTTCCGCATTACTTATTTTTTGTTATGTACGGTTCAAGCGCTTTAGTCTTTTAAGCCACACGTTTTTAACGAGCTACAAAAATAAGTTGTCAGTGTGTTTACTGTTATACCCTAGGGTCACTTTATTATGGACTTCGACATCTTGGCACGCTGGGAACGCCATATTTAAAGAACCATAATATACCAGACTTCGACATCCTTATTTCAATCTATCTTTGAAATTCCAATATTTTTTAAATCTAAATATTTATTTGGTAAGGAAAAAATCAGCTTCACGCTGTATCCCGCACGCAGCCTAGTAGGCAGATGGAGCCTAGTGTTAAGATACTCTGTTCACCACATTCCACCGAATTCTGGAGGCATTACGTGTTAAGTGGAAAAACTTTTTTTCTCTTTAACTATATATATAGAATATGTAGACATCATACACCCAACACATTTGTCCATTTTCAATAAAAGAATCCCAAGTATCTCACCGGATGTGAGAATGATGTATCAAAAGTCGTGCCGGAAGTTGGACGATGGTATCTCATATATCGATTTGCACGCTGATGTGAAGTTAGGTTTCCACTTGGAGAAATAAACTATTTTTATTTTCTCGTTCTGGTTAGAAAGCAAATCTGAGCGAATTCAGTCACTCACCGTTAAACATCTCGCCGAAAATCGTAAATATTGCCGAAAGCAGAGGAGGGAGAATTGCAATTTGCCGAAAACAGCGTGAAGCTAAAAGGAAATACGTACCTAGATTCAAATTGGAAAAAAAACAAAATATATTTCATTTCTTTCTTTACATCTTAATATAGTAAATATCTTCTTGAAAGCTATTCAAGAGGCTTTTATAATACGAAGTCAATTAACGTCGATCTATCTATCGGCCGAGCGCCCTTCAAGATTACTTCAAAATCAAAGATATTTTACGATGACCCTTGTATCTCTCTTTGTATACTAGGTATTTGGAATTCAAAGCTTAGATATAGTTAATTGTAGTTATGGTAATTCATTCTTTCAAGTTTTGAAAACCCTTAAAAAAGATGAAGGTTGTTTGTTCGAATCAGGGGTGAGGCTAATTTGGATAAAGAGTTAATGGGTGACAGAGAAAACCCAGTTTCAATATCCTATTACAAATAGTGACTGACCTCACTGTGCTACACATACACAGAATATCCAAAAAGAAAAATAAGTGAAATAATATTTATCCTAGTATATGTAAGGCTGTATGAGTACAAAAAATGAGATATTATTACTTGGCAACCCAATATTGTAACTCAAGGGTTAACGACAATCATCTACGAAAAAGGAACATTTCATATTATTACTATAGCAATATACTCAAATTGAACTTATTTACATATATTCGTCGTAAAAGCTTTTACACGTTTCAGTTGTACGACTATGTTGTATGTATGTTTGTAAATTTACATACATCTGGAACTAGAGGAAGAAGTATTGAGATGTATGCTTAATATTTACAGGAAATTTTTAATGTGAATATTAATATTATACTTAGTTTATTATAAACAGTTCGTGGCTTTCTTGGCGCAGGGGTGTAAGCGTGTGACTATGAATAATGATAATGATTTATTAGAGTCCATTATCATTGTTAAACGGTTTTATTTAGCTCACCCCGTTTGTTTGTTTGTTTGGGTCAAATTTAGTAATTGAAATTTAACCCTCTTCCCGTTAACCGATTGATCTGAAATTTGGTATACGCCTTTGATTCTGGTGACAATACAATTATCCATATTCAATATTATTGTGAATCCAAGATGGCCGCCGCTACAAGATGGCGGACAACTTAGTTTTTTTCAATCCCATCAATATGGATATCAAATGAAAGGGCTTGTCAAGTAGAATTCAGTGGACTATACAAAATCAAAATCCAAGATGGCCGCCACTATAAGATGGCGGACAAGTTAGTTTTTTTCAATCCTATCAATACGGGTATCAAATGAAAGGGCTTGTCAAGCAGAATTCAGTGGACTATACAAAATCAAAATCCAAGATGGCCGCCGCTACAAGATGGCGGACAAGTTAGTTTTTTCGATCCCATCAATATGGGTATCAAATGAAAGGGCTTGTCAAGTAGAATTCAGGGCGCTATACAAAATCAAAATCAAAGATGGCCACTGCTACAAAATGGCGGATAATGTAGTTTTCAATCCCATCAATATGGGTATCAAAATAAAGGGCTTGGTAAGTATAATACAGTATACTATACACAATTACAATATGAATCTCCCACCTAAGTCAAGATCTGGTATCCTGTCGAGGACTGTGTGGCTATAGGGTGCCTAAAAATGATACGTCGCTAGGGGTACCACCCAAGGTAAAAGGTAAAAGCGCGCCGAGAACTGTATGGCACTAGGTGGATAAAAATGATATGTCGTTAGCGTTTTCCCCTCAAGATTCAGGCACATCTTGTTGTACATAGCCTTGTCCCTCTATTGGACCTCTGGGGGGGTCGTTCGTAACATTTTCCATTAACCTTGCAATAATGAGACATCGAGCCTCATTTCAACGAATTGAATAGCATGAGAAATAAAAACTAAAAACTTAAAAATAAAAAAGTATAAAAAAAATTTTAAGTTAAACGGTTTTATATTGCAGATAAATGTACTAAAAGCTAAAAAATAATTTCATAGAAATTATGATTACTAAAATAAAATCGTGGGGACACTTGCTACTTACCACTAGGTGGGTGAAGTCTCACGCTATGTCTTTCAATTGTAGATATTGGACGTGCCCCACGATTAAATTTTAGTAATCATAATTTCTATGAAATTATTTTTTAGCTTTTAGTACATTTATCTGCAATATAAAACCGTTTAACTTAAATTTTTTTTTATACTTTTTTATTTTATAAATAAAATAGTGGGCCCGGACGCGGCTACGCCCGCGAAAATATAAGCCTAAATAATTAAAATAACTTAAAAAATAATAAGTAGAGATTTATTATTAGAAAAAATATCTGAGTAACCGAAATGAACAATCAAAAGAAGTAAAAATAACTAACTATATTAGAAAAAGTATCTAAAATTTGGCGTGCGCGCGTACTAAACATTTTTCTATATTAAACAATTAATATTTTTTGCAAATAATATTAAATAAAATCCCAAATGATTAAAATTACGATATTTTAAGTGTATGACATTGGTATAGATAAATTAATTATAAGCAGCAAATAATTACATAAAAATTAACAGTAATTCGAAAATATATAAAAATTTACAAAATCATCAGTCATCTGCCCGTTCGCGTCGGTCATACTATACCACTCGTAGGCTAGGTCTCCTTAATTATTTATTAGAATGTTATACAGTAAACTATAATTTCCATCAAGATGAAATGCTAAAAGTGACTATTATATTTATTTTCATAAGGATGAATATCAAATTATAGAAATCATCTAATTTTTGTTGATGTATACAAATCTATATCGGCGCGCGCCATGTATGCATTAAGCAAACTCACTTTGGGTGACGTTTTCTTAAAACAACAAACTTTGCAAGCCGTTGCTTAGCAACGCGTAGCGACGATTGATATTAACATGGCGGAATAAATTGCATGTCAAATTAATTATTTTAATATATGGTTATACTAGTGGGCCCGGACGCGGCTACACCCGCGAAAATATAAGCCTAAATAATTAAAATAAGTTTAAAAATTATAATAAGCGAAGATTTATTATTAGAAAAAATATCTGAGTAACCGAAATGAACAAACAAAAGAAGTAAAAGTAACTAAAGGAAATTCTTAATATTAGAAGAAGTACCTAAAGTTTGCCGTGCGCGCGTACTAAACATTTTTCTATATTAAATAACTAGCGGACGCGCGCAGCTTCGCTTGCGTATTTAGGGGGTGAATTCTAAAAAACCATGAAACACATGTTCAATTATATATTTTTAAGAGTCAAAATTTCAAATTTTATAATAATCGGTGGCGTTTTAAAGATGTTTCCATACAAACTTTCAACCCCTTATTTGCACCCTTAGGGAGAGAATTCTAGAAAACGATGATACACGTATTCAATTAAATGCTTTTAAAAATCTAAATTTCAAATTTTATTAAAATCGGTGCCGATTTAATTTTTTTTTCCATACAAACTTTCAACCCCTATTTCACCCCTTTAGGGTTAAAATTTTTCAAAATCCCTTCTTAGTGGATGTCCAGATTGCGAAAGTAAACATTTGTCCAAATTCCACGTTTCTACGCACAGCGGTTACGGCTGTGCGTGCGTCTTACCTCAGTCAGTGAGGACAAGTCCTTTTATATATATAGATTATTAATTTTTGCGAACAACATTAAATAAAATCCCAAATGATTAAAATTACGATATTTTAAGTGTATAACATCGGTATAGATAACCGAACTGAGATAAATTAATTATAAGCAGCCAATAATTACATCAAAAATAATAGTAATTCGAAAATATATAAAAATTTACAAAATCATCAAAGTCATCTGCCCGTTCGCGTCTATCATACTATACCACTCGTAGGCTAGGTCATTTGGAATCAGTGACATCCTATTTATTAGAATGTTATACAGTAAACTATAATTTCCATCTAGATGAAATGCTAAAAGTGACTATTTTATTTGTTTTCATAAGGATGAATATCAAATTATAGAAATCATCAAATTTTTGTTGATGTACACAAATCTATATCGGCGCGCGCCATGTATGCATTAAGCAAACTCACTTTGGGTGACGTTTTCTTAAAACAACAAACTTTGCAAGCCGTTGCTTAGCAACGCGTAGCGACTATTGTTATTAACATGGCGGAATAAATTGCTTGTCAAATTAATTATTTTAATATATTGATATATATCGAAAATATTACAAATATGAGGAAAAAAAAGTATCCTATGTTCATCCCGGGACCCTCAAGTATCTCTATATGAGTATTTTATTACAATTAAATTAGCGGTTTGGCTCTGATTGCGTAAAGGACAGACAGACAGACAGACAGACAGAGTTACTTTCGAATTTATAATATAGGTATGGATATCGAAAATATTACAAATATGAGAAAAAAAAGTATCCTATGTTCATCCGGGACCCTCAAGTATCTGTATATGAGTATTTTATCACAATTAAATTAGCGGTTTGGCCCTGATTGCGGAAAAGACAGACAGACAGACAGACAGAGTTACTTTCGAATTTATAATATAGGTATGGATTATTTCTATAAAATAGACAAAATGTAAAAATATTAAATACAAGCTTACCTTATAAAACAGAATTGTAATTGACAATTAAATATTATTAACAGTTAATTATTTAATTGTGATTTACGCACAAAAAAAAATATTAATATTCAATTGCAATTAAAAATTGCCCGATTCTGCTATAAACTATGTTCTTTTTAATTTGAAACTCTAAGAAGATAAAACAATTCTTTAAAGGAGCAGTTTTAACGATACTACTTAATCTTGGAGAAACTTTTATACAACTTCCAATTTGTTGCAATGAATGTTGTGAAGTACAATATATCTGGTGTCTATTATTTCTTATATTTTTGAAGTTAAAAAGATATTTCCTATATTATCTGTAGCTAGACACGTTTTCTCGTAAAGCAGTGAGACAGTCTTGCGCCACCACGCGGCGGTCTAACAAGTCTTTATTTAACACGGACGGATAAATAAGTCTTTATTTAAAATTATGTCTTAATATGAATATGTCAAATATATCTTCATTTAAAAATAACCCTTTGTTTTCTCGTTACATTCCTTACGTGTATTTGGAATCAGCAACCATCACTGTGTTTGATCACATTCAGCCAGTCAGAATCACAAATAATATTTTTTAATCATCAGTCATGGGGCAACCGTCCCATTCAACACTAATTGGACTTTTAGGTTGCGTGGAGGTTCCCAGGTTCACTGTTCCTGCTAGATGTAGCGTAAATATATTTATTTATTTAATTTTATAAGTACAAAGAAATAAACTCAACTAACTAGTTATAAGTGAATAATAATGGAATTTCAAACTATTTCTAGTTCTGCGCAGTTCCAGCACTACAATAAAACCTAAAAGGGTCTAAAGGACCGTGAACTACAGCCGCGCAAATTGTTTTACGTGAGGACAGTATTATAGTTTAGAGACTAGAGTTATGTGCCTCGAGAGATATGAAAGTAAATGGTTTTAAAAGCCTTTTATATTAATGTGCTATATGTAGTTAGACTTACCTAATTGGCTCTAGGGTGTAGGAGCTAATCCGTTGTGAAATATATAAAAAAAAATATACTTCTTCATAAAATGTATAATGTATACTTATTTTCAAGAAATAATTCAGTTATAACGATTTAATTAAGTTTTTATATAAGTTCTACCTATATTATTAATTCTTATATTTTACTAATAATATTACTTTCTTTTTATTTTTATCCTGCAGGGTATATCAGCGTAGGCAGGAGGGGAGGATACCTAGTGTTATGACACTCCGTTCCCCACTTTCACCCACTCAATTTTCGAGACACTGCTTGTTAAGTGGCACAACTAAGCCCCGTGCTATGTCTTATTACCAGAGCGAGGAAATTAAGTAATTCACTCCCACGAAATGGAATTGAACGACGTGCCTTTTTTTTGTGAAACCAAATAACCTAAATACAGCATTAGATTTAATCAAGAATCAAACAACTAGTCTGTAGAAAATGACCACAACCTAACTAATATTTCTGTTCATTTACTTTCTTTCATAATAGCACAAAGATTTATAAAAACCAATCTGAAAACCCACTTTGCATACTAATTCAATATCTTCCTACAAATATAAGATCACAAACGCTTTCAAGTCCAGCCACTGTGATATTAAAATATTTATTCTATTAATTGAATACGTTGTTTTCTTGTAGAATTCTTTCCAAATATTGTTATTTATATCAAGGGAAGCACTACTGGCGTAGTGATACAGTATTTGATTGTTAGCAATGGTTTTGTATTCAAACTCCACTCGGGGGATCGAATTAAGCTTATTAGCTGAAGCTGAAAAAAGTGTAAATTACAGATCAGCCACGCAATAGGTTGTAATTACTATTTTCTCTATTTCCCAAATATAGCAATTTGGGAAAAAGAGTAATACTGAAAAAATGTATATGGGTGACTGGTCGCAAATGTTTGAAGTTACAATTACTTTATCTGTACATATTATGATCCACCTTATTTTCCAGATTTTGAGTAATGGGTAGTGGAATTCTACGTCACGCTTTTCCCTTTCACGTTACGTTCTGCCCTCTCTGTTTTACGTTTCAAGTTGAAAATAGTATATAATTTTGCACATTTTATCGAAGTTAAATCGATCCTGCTACAAAATCTTATAGAAAAATCTATTTAAACGTGAAAAAGAAAAGAATTTCTACTACACTACAATTAACTTTCCCTTACTGAATATTTGAACTGCCAGTATAGTAACCTTCACATTGGTAGGTCATAGAACATTAGCATTTAAACTCCTTCCGTGTTTCTGCAGCTCCGATATAAATCAACTTTACTTTTACGAAAGCTACAATTGAAAAACTTTTAATACCTTGGCATGTATATAGAACTGCATTAAATAGTTGTGGATTCGAGTTCGAGTGGAAGAATGTTTTTATTTGAGTAAAATATACTATAATTAATTAATTTTTTGCACGTTAAGTTTTGTTGAGTCAGCTCTTATTGTCTTTGTTTGGGCGTAAAATGCATCTAAAATAATAATAATTAAATATTTATATACTCAATAAAAATGATATAGCTACACGCTGTATATCGCAGATAGTAAGTTAGACAGAGGGAACCTAGATTAAGAAATCTTAGCCGTTCCGCGTTTTTCCCGATTTTCGAGACATTGCATATTGAGTGGTGAAAATCATCCCCACCCTGATAACAAGAGTCACCAGAGCCTGAAAATATTTAATTATTCCCGAGTGTGGATCGAACCCATAACCCTCATATTGACATACACAGCTCCTCTGCGACATAATAGCTTTAATATTATAATAATAGGGTAATATCAATGCATAAAACCCTTTTATTAAGTAGTTTAAAATACGTTTCGTGATAGAAACTAGGCCCCGATCAAAATCTATAAGGCTTTGCAAGTCTGCACCTAACGTGATGGCATCGTTTGATAACTGCAAGGTCGTTATGCAATTATTTTGTATTATAAATATTTGTAAATATTGATTTTTTTGTCTTATTTTGTACAGTTCGTGTATTGAAATACGATGCAAGTTTTTTAATTGTAGAACAATTTTAAAACTCTAATATAAGAATAAATTTAAGCAGGCGAAACCGCGTACGGGTAGCTAGTATATATATATATATAAAAAATACCAAGGGATGATCCCTTCTAGGGGTGAGAAAGTAGGTCATCGCCCAAGTTATATCTCATTCTGATGCAGGGCAGAATTTTACGAAATTCCATGTTAGATGACAGAACGGTCAACTGCTTTTGTTTTCTATTTACTTGAGAGACACGTGTTTGTTTTACGTGTTTAATTAAGCCTTGTGGCTACGTATTTTTTTTACGGTTCCGTACACCTAAAGAAAAAAGGAACTCTTGTAGGACATTGTTATGTACTCGTATATTTGTCTTTCTGACCATCTACAAAATCATCATCGTTCTTTCTCTGAAGCTGAAATTACTATCCAATATTTAGGATATGGTCCACAGAAGGAAATAATAACCAAATATAAAGTAAAACCAGAAATTATGAGCTTATGTTTAGTTTTCGTCGCATAATGCAGGAAAATATTAAATATTTAATATCCTCGAGTGGAAATCGAACTCACAACCCCTTTTCGACTCTGTCCTGTTCACACGCGTGTGCCCCTGCCCTACGATTTACCTATTTAAAATATCGATGGTTTTTATTCAGAAAAAATTCGACGTTGGTAGCGCCACTTAGCATGGGCTACGTGACAGGAAATTAGAGTAAAATACGACAAATTCCTTTCCTCTTACCTTCTAATATTCTAAAAAGTCGAAATGAAAGTAAAATTAGCTTATTTTTACAAACAAAATTATACGTTTTTATCCGACTGCGGCAATGTACTAAAAGGAGGGTAATTTGAGACATTGCTTATAAATGACAACACCCAACGTTGTGGTAAACAATTTTTAAACTTTATTTTAAACTCTAGACATTCCTTTAAAACCTAGTAAGTAGGCTATCATTACTTTATTCCTATTTAAACTACCTTTTTTAGTGGCACGCTACACCCCGTATATAGCACGGTAGTCAGAGGGTACGTAGTGTTAGGTATTCCTCATTTTTACCGCCATTTAACAGGCGAAGTCTGTACAGTCTGTAGGTACGGTACTCAACGCCGCGTGCGTTGCTATTTCTTGTTGTCAGAACGAAGAAATAAGAGTAGTTCAGTACCTCGAGTGTGAATCGAACTCACAACTGCCGTGTGTATAGGCAGATTGCCGTTGCGCTCGGCGGCCTCGTCGCTAAAGTACATACATGTTTTAAGTAGAACCGTAGAGACATACTAAAATATTTAAAGCAGTAATCAGTAATTACACTAAACAGCGGTCTTCAAGATCGTTAATGCCCATTGTTTTTTAAACAAATTCAAACTTTATATCTAAAAAATAAAGTATATTTCACAAAGTCAAAATAATTTACGATTTTTCATGAAACTAAAGAACTTTCTTTGTAATTTAACCTTCAATTGCTGGTACGTGGAATATTGTTTAAGCTAGAGGGGATTGTTGATTGCGGATTTCTAACTATGTTTGAAAATAGAGATTCGTCTTGTTACTTTTTAAGTTGCTTGACGATGGTTGCGGGTTTGATTCCCATTACAAATATATATCTTAATTCTCTCTTTAATTCTCTCTCTCTCAAAAAAAAAACAACAACAATAGTTAAAAATTAAACACTTAAATTCCTAACTGATGTGGTTCCCACTAAAGTCATTTGGGTTTATAAGGGTCCACCGTGGTACAGTGGGAATGCATACTAACTACTGCAAATATCACTGATTCTTTAAAAATTTCACAAAAACAATCTGCTAACTTAAAGCGCGATAATCAGTTTCACCACTTAACAGCCAGTGTGCAAAGTGTTTTGGCACTATGTTCCCTCTCCTTATCAGGCAACTCTCAACATTCTCTCTACCTACCACGATATAAAAGAAAAATTATGATACAGTTTCTTTATTTTTCAATCTTCAAGATTTCAGATTTCCAAGTTTAAAAGTACAAGAAATTTCGCTTAGCATTTGTTTTCTATTACTCCTTTATGTAAATGACGTGACAATACCACGTTGGAAGTGTCTTCGCCGTCACGCTTTTCTATTGGCGTGCGTCCATTGCAGTAATGAGACATTGCGGTCAGAGATACATCAGTATTTCGTTGGTCATGTTCTTTTTATTTAGCAGCATCACTATTTTTACCTGGAATTTGGGGTTTTTAAGAATAAATATAAAAAAATACCATCAAATTGTATAGTGTTATTTTAGATTTAAATAAAAACAGACCATCGTGGTAGAGCGTCTGTCTGTAAGCATGCTGATTGCAGGTTCGATTCAATGGGGAATGTTTAACTTTAACTTCTATATTCTGGCAAAACAAAACGCAACGTTGAGTTCACCATATTTGTCGCAATTACTTTAAACAAAATATAGAGTGTTTAGACACTAGGTTTTTCTGCCTAATTCGTATATGCAGGATACAGCGTGAAACACTTTAAATATATAATAATTAAAGTTATAGTTGTATATAGCATCATTAAAAAGCAATTATAGGATTAGCAATTACAGCTTATTTCAAAGTTACTATTGTATTTTCCCATTAATTTACGCATATATGTAAATTGTGTATGGACAAATGGAAAGAAATTTATAATATTATTGTGTATTTTCGCATAATTACCTAAACCATAGGTACGGTAATATTATAATTATTTAATATACATATTCATTCAATAAATTTACTGTTATAATTTAGGTTTATTAATTAGTTTTCACTTTAAATAGTTCTGAAACTAGCGAGCGGTGAGGCCGTTGTGGCGGAGCGGCACTGCATCCAACTTTTGTGGGTTCGAATTCTACTTGGGGGAAAGAATTATTTCTATTTCTTCGCTCTAGGACGTAACAAGACAAAACGCGACATTAAATTTCGCCACTTACGAGAAAAATCTCAAAAATATAAGAAGGGAACGGAGTGTCGTAACATTAGGTTCCCTCTGCCTACTCTGCTGTATACAGTGTGTGCTTAAAACAAAAGTCCATCTTGTTCCACGGTGGCGTCTTAAATAACTTTTAAACATATTTTCTCAGTAACGGAAGCTTGTACAGACGTAATCTTCACAATAACTAAGTAACACTATTGTTTCGAAATACAATGTAGCCTAGAATTACTCTGGAACGGATTGTTCGTGTAATAAACTTTTTTCTCCTTAAAATTTTATATTATATACTTTGTATTTTTATTGTTCTAGTTTATAATAAAAGTTTTTATTTTTAGGTGGCACGTGGAAGGGTAGAAATTCGGTAGAAATGGTAAGGTTAGTTTTTTTTAGTTGTTATTAGTTTTACACTGTATGTTAGAGATGTGTGTCGAAATGTGGAAGCAATCAAGGCAGCGGGAATCTGGAAGTCGAGTTTTGAGACTCTCCATTCCCATTAAGACACTTCCGTTCCCAACTTTTCACCGAATCCTGGAGGCTGTGCTTGTTTAGTGGCGGAACTCAACGCCGCGATTTGCCTCGTAACTAGAGCGAGGAATTGAAAATATTCAATATTTCATTTCCTCAAGAGGGAATCGAACCAACAACCTATCGCGTTTATTCGCGCCACAACCGGCCAATATACATATTTCCGTTCGCAAAAAAACATTTTTATCATATAACAAGATTACATTAAGAAATAAATAGAATACGATATTATGAGAAAATTGCAATATCCGCGTGAAAAAGATTTGGCTATAGAAAAAATACTGTAAGCCCCATTGACGCCTATATTGCTTTCAGGTAAAGGATTATGGAAAATGGTCTTAATATGTTTTTTTAGAGCGAAAAATTTACTACTTGTAAACGTTTATTATATAATACGCTAAAAAAAGTTTCATTATAATTTCTAGCCAGGCTTGTTTTTCTCATGCTGGAGCTGAAATAATTCTATTCGGGAGCTCATTCCTCGGCTATGAGCTGTGAAATCAAATTACGTTATTATTTGATGAAAGGCAGGAAAATGTATCTCGGGAACCTTTTATGCTTTCTGTTAACTAAGTTAAAGTCATGCTGCGATTTGGAATGTAGCTTCTTTATTTAGCAAATGATTGTATGCGCCATGGCCGTTGGTTCGATTTCCGCTTCAATTATTTAATCCATATCGTCAAACATAAAAATAAAATTGATTTTATGCTACATTCTTAATTTTCCGCCCTAATAAAACATTGATTCGCGGAACTGAACGCCTAGCTTTGTCTTGGTACTAATGTGAGGAAATTAAAACGTCTTTTGCCCTTGAGTGGGAATCGAACCCATATCTGTCGTGTTATCAGGCAATCTTAGTGCCAAAAAAATGATATGAATAGTTTGAACCTGGGACATCTCACTAGGATCTTCTGTTCAGAGATGGCCAGTGAATGCTGTACGGATCATTCCATCCATCAGCCTTTTAAGGTCCACTGCTGGACATAGGCCTCCCCCAATGCTCGCCACTCCGTCCGGTCCTGCGCCCTTTGAATCCAGCGGGTTCCCGCTGTCTTTTTAAGGTCGTCGGTCCACCTGGTTGGAGGGCGGCCTGTACTCCTTTTGCCGAGGCGTGGTCGCCATTCGAGGACCTTTCTTCCCCATCGGTTGTCGGTCCTCCTGACAATATGGCCTGCCCATTGCCACTTTAGCTTGCAGATTTTGAGAGCTATGTCGGTAACCTGCGTTCTTCTACGGATTTCATCAATTCTGTCGCGTAGAGAAATACCAAGCATAGCTCTCTCCATCGCTCGCTGAGCGACTTTGAGCCTGTGGATAAGGCTTGCGGTGAAAGACCACGTCTCAGCGCCATACGTTAACACTGGCAACACACACTGATTGAACATTTTTGACTTCAGGCACTGAGGTATACTGGACGAGAAGATATTTTGCAGTTTCCCAAACGCTGCCCAGCCGAGTTGGATTCTTTCTACGAGTGACCTCTCTCTGAAAGTTGGACTTACCCATTCGGATCACTTGTCCCAGGTAGATGTACTCGTCAACAACTTCCAGAGGTACGCCTTCAACAACGACCGGTATGGGTGTTACATGGACGTTAGACATGATCTTTGTCTTGTCCATGTTCATCTTAAGACCCACCCGTTGTGAGGCGTTATGGAGGTCCCCTAGCATGGTACTGAGTTCCTCCAGAGACTCTGCCAAGATTACTATATCATCGGCAAATCGAAGGTGTGTTAAGTGTTCGCCATTGATGTTAATACCATGGCTGTTCCACTCCATCAGCTTAAACACGTCTTCCAGTGCAGCGTTAAACAGTTTCGGGGATATTACATCCCCCTGTCGTACTCCGCGCTGCAGTGGAATAGGTGCTGTTCTTCCGTCGTGGACACGGACTGACATGGTCGCGGCTTTGTAAACACACTTCAATACTTCGATGTATCGATAGTCAATCTGGCATCGTTGGAGAGATTCTAGTACCGCCCAGGTCTCGATAGAATCGAAGGCTTTCTCATAGTCCACATACGCAACACATAGCGGCAGGTTATACTCCTCCGTCTTCTGTATGACCTGTCGCAGCGTATGTATGTGGTCCATGGTACTGTAGCCTTTTCGGAAACCGGCTTGTTCGGGAGGCTGGAAGTCGTCAAGTTTGCGCGCGATACGATTTGTAAGAACCCTCGAAAAAAGCTTATAAATGTGGCTCAAAAGCGCGATAGGTCTGTAGTTCTTCAAAAGAGCTCTATCGCCCTTTTTGAAGAACAACACCACCACGCTCCTACTCCAATCTTCCGGAACAGTTCCGCTACTGATGACGGTATCAAATAATTTTTGTAGCACCACTAGGAGGGGTTTACCTCCAGCTTTTAGTAGCTCTGCAGTAATACCGTCATCACCCGGTGCTTTGTTGTTCTTAAGCTGATTAAGGGCTCCTCTAATTTCGTACAGGCTGACGTCCGGAAGATCTTCGGTATAGCGTCGGGTCAATTTGGCTCTCTTGTCATTCACCAATTTGGGAACAAGAGGTTTCGAGGATTTATATAGGTGTCCGTAGTACCTCTCAATTTCTCTCTGAACTTCAGGCATAGACGAAACTCTATCACCAGACTCCGTCTTCAATCTCGTTAACTGGCTTTGCCCGATACTCAGATTTCTTGTGAACACCTTGGAGCCTTGGTTCCGCTCGATTATGTTTATGACGCGCCTTGCGTTATGAGCACGCAGATCACGTCGTCTGCTACAAGAGATCTGTTTATTGAGCTGCCTGTATTTAGACATTGAAGACGGGGACCGGATACACAGTTCACGCCTTTCCTTCATAAGACCAAGTGTATGGTCAGAGAGCTCCTGAGGTTTACCACCGGAGGGGGTCTTAAAGAACTTGGACCCTACCTCATGGACTATTTGTACCACCCTCGTGTTGACATCGTCCACAGACTTGCATAAATTTAGGGCCGTGAAACGATTTTGCAGCTCTAGCTGAAAGTTCTCGGAGCCATGGATCTCTCTTACCGTCCGGTGATCGCTACCTGTTTTAACCCTATTGATCACTGAGACATCGTTAAATATGTGCCGTTTGTCTGTCTCGCTTTTTGTGGAGCCACTAGGGCTTATCCAAGTCCACTTGCGCTGTGGCTTCTTTTTGAAGAAGGAATTCATCATAAAGAGATTCTCCTTCTCTAAGAAGCCAGCGAGCAAGCTGCCTCGGTGGTTCCGTTGCCCAAACCCAAAGGGCCCTACTTTCTGCTCGTCGCCGTCTCGTTTTCCCAATCTTGCGTTAAAATCCCCCATCACTACCGTGAAATGAGTCTTTGAGGCATGTATGGCTCTACTGACGTCCTCATACATAGCCTCAACCTCATCGTCTGGGTGTGTCGAGGTCGGAGCATATACCTGTATAACCTTCAGTGAATACCGTTCCGATATTCTGAGTATAAGGTACGCTACCCTTGCAGACACACTTTCGACTTGTGTCACGTTGTTGACGAGAGACTTGTGGACGAGAAACCCGACACCACCTTGGGACAGATTTTCGCCCTCCAGGTGATAGAACAAGTTACCAGACTTGAGAATTACCGTGCCCTTTCTCTGTCTTCGGACTTTGGATAGTCCTATGATGTTCCACTTTAACTTGCCTATCTCTTCTTCCAGCTCTTTTATTTTCTCGTCGGTTCTCAGGGTCCTGGTGTTGTATGTTGCCAAGTGCAGAGGTCGTTTTGATTTTTGACAGCCGGATCTCTGCCGGAGATTCTTAGCACCCCCTGCCCCGCCGTGACCAAGGCCGCTGTCGTAGCCAGGAATAGCGGGGCCGCCGGGGACTGGGGGCCGGAGTGTATTTGTGCCTTTCATAGGGGGGGTTATTGCCATAGTCACCGCGCTTGGCACTGCGTGTTGGTGACCGCAGTAGTAACTATGTTGCGCAGGAGACGCTGCTGCCCATCTCCTGGTATTTTATCCCTCGATCGCCTCCTACGATCTCCACGGGAAGAGTGGGAGTGGTGCTATTCTAACGCCGGCACCACACGGCAAATGCACATACGGATACGGATCATTATATTGGGTTTATGTTTAGAGTGTTTATATTTAAATGAAATTGATAAGATTTGTAAATATGTAATACAAGAAATATAATAGGAGGATTATTGATATGAAGACGGAGCAATGATTTTTTTTCTCGTGCGGTGTCCCGCCCCAGCGAGCGAAGAAATGCAAATATTAATTAATAATAATTAATTCCCCCGAGTAATACTTCTGATAAATGTAGCTTGGCAATAACTTTTTATTGATAGAAATCATTTTTAAATTAGTAACTAAAAAAGTTAAGTAATTTGTTAAAAGCCTTGTCACGAGTCTACCTTTTTTTATAAAAAACTTTACGTCAGATTCATTCATTTGAGCTGACATATTAAGCTTCACGGTAGAGATTTTTTTTGTGAAAACTGACCTTTATAATGACTAAATTTAAATGACACCTTGTTTTGTTAGGAAAAACGAACGCAGAATAATTTATTGAAGGATTAGGTTGAAAGCTTTCAGTCTAGAGTTTGTCATTTAAAAACACTGTAAAATTTTCCTTTTTTCTTGTTCATTTTGAGGTCAGTCGTGGTGCAGGGGCACACACGTGTGAATGTTAATGCGGCACGTTGTGGATTCGATTACCATCTGAGGAAATGAAATATTTAATATTTTCACTATACCTGTAACAAGGCAATCCGTGGCGTGAATTCGGCGGAATTTCGGGAATGAAAGTACCTTAATGGATAGGCAGAGAGCCCACATGGGCCCCATTTTCCACCGAACTTTAAAGGCAATGTGTGTTGAGTGGTAGAACTCAACGCCACGTTTTCCCTCGACACCAGAGTAAAGAAGTAAGAATATTGGATATTTCATTTCATCGAGCTTAGCAAAATCCAATACGCTAATATTAATTATTCATAGACTATACAGAAGCGTTAAGTATAGCATTTTAAGTACCATTAATAAACCTATCCATCAAAGGCGAAGCGGAAGTCATTTAAGTATGTACGTGACGCCCCAATAAATTGGGAACGCAGGCGCGGGTCCAATTCCTTTCGCATTTGCGAAACGTGAACGCTAATCAGCAAAATGACTTTTAACTTTGAATACTCTTTGGACGTGAGTGTTACTGTTGGATATTTGTAATAAAAATGTAATAAAAAAAATAAAAACTGAACTTAAATACTACTCAGCTGCTTCCATTCTTCCAAGTAGATGTAAGCCGCAGGTCGCTAGATTATAGTAAAAAAAAAACTATTTTTTTTATTCATTGTACTACATATTCGATGCTTAAAAGCTTTCTTTAAAAAGAACCTAAAAGTATCTGAAAACAGCGTTTCCCATTGTTTCATTTTTACAACTATTGTTTACTCACTCACAATGGGCTCGTGATCCGCAGAGGAGGAGTTCCCTAGAGGTTTCAAGTGTCAAGTATACATAACACTTCACCTCAAGGCCGGTGATAAATTTGCGACCATTGTCATGCTGTGGGCGCACGTGCACTACAGTGTACGTGCATTGTGCATTCAGCTTCACGCTATATCCCGCACCCAGGGAAGGAACTTAGTGCTAAAACACTCCGTTCCCCAGTTTCTGCTGTATTCTAGAGGCATTGCGTATTGAGTCAATATCATCAAATCAAAAATCTATATACAAAACACTGATAGGTTATGAAAAATGTTTCCTTTCTAGAAATTGAATTCAGAACCCAAAGGTATATATGTATAACACTTTTGTGTATCAGAGATCAGTAATTTGCATCGTTTAACCTTGCTTCAGATTCACTTAGGTTTATGGAATGGACCTAAATAAACATATTTTAGACTTTGCACTACAAAATACGATGTTTTCCATACTGGGCACGTATACAGGAGATGCGATCATGATAAAAATAGTATTCACATTTTATATTCATAAGACAATCTACATTACTTTTTCTATGTTTTTAGACATTTTTCGATACGTGGGGTAAACGTGATAATTGTGGGTTTGATTTTCAATCGGGGAAATGAGAACTTTTCATTTCTTTGTTCTGGTAACAAGACGAGGCGAGGATTTGTATTCCCCCACTTCTCTCGCAATGTCTCAAAAATTGAGTAAACATTGAAGCAAGGAGTCTGTTAAGAAAGGATACAGTGGTGCATCTGAGTACGCGACTCATCCTATAAATATTTTGTATGAAACAGAGGAATCTTTGACCGTACTTTAGTTGGGAACCTTGTTATATGTGGAATACAGTGTGAAGCTATAAAAGTTAAATAATACTAATAATAAAACATTATACAACCTTGAATTTGGTAAATCTTGACTTTGAAATCTTGCCGTGATACTGTTAAAAAGTGAAATTTCTAAAACATTCGTATACACCATACATAAGTGGCCGCTAAGCAATGTTAGGTATTTTCACATTTAATACATATTATTTCACCGCAATGCAGATATTTAATTAGGACAGATTTTTTGTTTCATTCTTGTTTGAAAAAAAAATAAGTAGTTATTATTTATTTCATATTAATATTCCTATTTTTTTTTTCAATTAAATAGTTTCAATCTGTACTTCTATACTAATATTATAAACCTGACTCAACTATAAATTAATATGGAAAAGTCAAGCTTGTCACGCTGCCATGACTGTAGCGTGCCATTTGAGACTGTGCTGTGTCATAAGTACAATTATATAGTACAATGTATAGTTATATAATAAAAAATTATATATATTTTTAGTACATATTTATTTGTACTATATTTTTTGTAATGCTATTGTATTTTTACGTCTAAATGCTTAAAAGATATTTTTATTTTGCGCCTCCAAAAGAACGCCTTTTTAAAGATACAATTTTTACTTTTCACAATATTATCATCACACGCTGTGGTCTCAACATCTTTCTTCTCGTATTAAATAAAAATATTTGTTTATTTCTTAGAAAACCCTACGATAGGCGGTATAGAGGCACGCACATTGCACGTAACTTAATTACTAAAGTATTTTCACGAGCTTTACCAACACTGGGCCTTCCACAGACTAATTACTTATCTAGATTATATGTAGAGTAGATATTTCGTATACATTATATCTATATATATAAAATCGAAAGTTCACTCACTCATCACGAAATCTCAGAAACTACAAGTGCTAGAAATCTCAAATTTTGCATAGGAGTTACTTATAGGACGTAGGTGCTCGCTAAGATGGGAATTTGCAATATTCGACTTCTAAGGGGTTGTTTTTGGGGTCGAAAGTTTGTATGAAACTTCGTTACTACAATTGCCAGGAGTAGCAAATTTTGCATAGACGTCACTATGACGTAGTCATGGAGACAGAAATTAATAATAACATAGTTCACGCGGGTGTAACCGCGAGCGGGCCGCTAGTATTGTATAATATTATAGAGGCCAGGCGTGGCGCCGGCGAGCGACTGCAAGCGCTACAGGTTGTGGGTTCTATTCCCAATCGAGGAAATTATATTAAATTACATTTATAATATTAACAGGATGTAAAGTGAGTGTTTTTATATATTTTGCGTATACTGAGATTTATAAATAATTAATATATAAAATTCTATCCTCTTTTAAACCCTATAGCTTTTGTAAGTGTAGCGGTTAAGGCTTTATGTTGATTGCCGAGACTGACATGTTTGTACCTTGTTAAATATGCATATTACAATGTTGGGAACAACTGAGCGTACGTTACAAGCATTTTAAGAGAGAGAGAGAGAGTGAGGGAGAGAAAGAGTATATGTAGTATCATTGCACTTTTTGATTTACATTTTTCTTTTCTGCCGGGATAGTCGGGTAGGCAGAGGGAACCTGGGAGCCTAGTATTACAGTCATATTCAGATGTGCCTTTACAGTTACAAGGTTGTGCTAGGCACAGGCCTCGTATTGAGTGGCGGACCTCAACGTCGCGCTTTGCCCTAACCGCTTTCCATAAATACTACAAAAACCCTTACTCATTGCGTTAATGTCTTTAACGTTTTCGGTTATACAAGTACAAGGCAAGGCAAGGCAACCCATTTACCCTTTATCCAAAGCCATTCTATAAACGTCGAGTACCGTACTGGGTAAATAAATAAAATTATCCTCTCCGCTTCCCCGGATATGCTGACAAGATTGACTGCGTCCTGCTATCCCGTTTAACAGATTTATCCTTTTATAAACAACAGGATTTGTTTTCTTTTTGAGTAAAATGGGTATTATGTGTAATAGATCTGGGTGTGTTAAGGGTTTTTGCCATTTTTTTCTTTAATTAATCAATTTTGAAAAGATTTTTTTTTATTTACTAGAAAAGTAACATTATTATTTTAAAAAATACGCGCCATTTCTTTTTCAATTATGAAAAATTTTTTTTTATTTACTAGAAAAGTAATATTATTATTTTTTAAAAAAATACGTGATTTTTTTTTATGCTGTATCCTGCTTCTATCAAGGTGGGAACCTGGCAACTTAGTGTTATGTCACTTTGTTCCCATTAAGACATTATAGTTTCCGCCTTCCTCCTAATTCAGAATATATTTTCTAATTACTTTTGAAGTATATAAAATCTATTAAAGAATATTCAGTGAAGAAGCTTGAAATATTAATTCAACTTCAATCATATCTTAGGTTCGAGCGATTTGCATTGGAAATTTCAGTTTCTTTTGTCAAAGATAAAATAGCTTTGTATTGAAATTACAAAGTAATAATTAGTTAATTTTAGTCTTTAAGTTTCATTATATAAATAATTGAAGCTCGGATAGTTCGTAGAGTCGTTGTGTGATCGCCATTCTAGGTAATGTATTGCATTGCCCTACTTTATTGAATAAAGCAAATCACGTCGTTGAGTTCCGCCAAGTACGTCCAATATCTTAAAAATTAGGTAGTATCTTGATTGATTGATTTCTCGATATATGGCGTTTCGAGCGTGCCAGTTGAGCACAATTCATTTCGCTAATGTCACGTTGTATGGAAAACACACGAAGGAAATTGACCGGTAATAAGAAAGATAAATATACACAATTATAGAATACATGTAAAAAAAGAGATCCTGTGTAAGTACAGCCTTCACCTAAAACAAAACAAACACAAATTTACAATATATACACAACACATTAGATTAGTAGGTAGTATCTTCTATCTAAAAATTACTGAACAGGTTTAGAGAAAACTATGCAATAATATAGGTTATATATCAGAATAACACATAGGCTAAAATTTGTGTAAACATGTTATACAGATATAACAACGCGGCTTCGCTCGTTTTGAACATGTTGAAGGGCGAAGCCACATTTGGGTCACTAGTTTAAATATATAAATCATTCACCCGAGTGAACATCGAATCCACAACCATGCAGTTTACCCCAAAACCATTAAGTTTATAGCCAGACGTTCTTCCACTATGCCACTATAGTCTATTATACATGTAAAATTAAGTAAAATTATATGCTACAACTATTTATATAAAATTCAAACGAAAGCTGTCCGTACGTACACCGCAAAATGGCAGAGAGAAGGCAAGCGGAATAAATAAATCCGAAAACATTAATAATAATTTAAAGCGCGGCCCTTTTCGTAACAAATTATCAAGGGACGAGTTTTGAAAACCCTTTTGGGAATCCCAAATAAAAATTTAAATGAAATCGACAGTATTATTGGTAAAAAATAGAGAGCCTTTTATACTGGTAATTTATTTGTTACCAGTGACGTACGTATATTGACTGAAATTATAGAACAAGTGAAAGAAAGCTAGGGATGTATCACTTTGTTCCCAGTTTTCTCCACTCTCTGAGATGACGTGTGGTGAATAATATAATATGAGATAAGAAGAAATTATTTCAAAGTTAAAAGGAGTGAAAGTTTTAAATCGAAGCTTTGTATTTCAATGTCATCTTAATTTAAACATTATTAAGAATGAATTACGGGATAAACCCTGAACTTAAAAAATCACCTCATTTAGGCCATAGAAGCATTATAAGATTAAGGTTCAATCGACGTTGAAACCATGAAATATCTGGAAACACTTATATATGTAGGGTACCTTTGCAATGCTGATTCGGTAAGAGGCAAAACGTATTTAAAGGAGGATTCACAATAGGATTCTGGTCATGACATTTTTATAAGATTGCGAATTGTATTTGGTTTATCTTTTTTCTGTCATACTTTTGATGACTATGACAGATTAAAAGAATTTTGGGTGGAACATATGTGTAGTGTACCACAAATAATAAAATAAGAAAGATATGAAAATAAGAAAGTCGTAGCCCAGTGATGCACTACCTAATACTAGTTACCCAGGTTCTCTAACAATTTATACACATTTCCTCCTACTAGATATCAATAAAAACTTTTTTATACCAACATAAGCGCCCATAACGACACTTGAATATTATACATCAAAGAGTATACTAGTAAAGTAACAGTCGTATACTGAATGACAAATAGAAACTTCAACCATAAAAATTAGGTACGAAGTTTCTCAGTAATAGCCATATTTGAATGTGTAATAAATTCACCATGTCATGGTTCACCAAGCCAAGACAAACCAATAAAAACTTTTGTCGATTTACTCTAAGATCGCGAATAGTGTATGAATATACTTATTTGTTATTTATTATACTTTATTCTATTAAGGCCGTCGTGACTGACTATAAAAAACGTGTCGGTTGTGAGTTCGATTCCCGCTTGGGAGCTTAAATTTTGCTTTTGTTTGATTTCATAGCAAGACAAAAGATAATGGAAAATTAAGATCCTCATCAAAACATGAATTTTTCGTTCCGTTCCGTTATTTAAATATGTTTTTAAATAATTTCTATTTAGGTCGAGTCAATAACTAATTGCTTGAAAGGCTTAATAAGGCTAGCCAAATGGCTGAAGTAATATTACCTCATATAATAAATGATCGATTGACCGTTTAGGTATATTACCTACTAGGCTAGGCTATGCTAGGAGTTGAAATTCCTAAATTAAACATTTTAACGCATATATACGTTTAATTGTAAGAAGTATTGTACCTACTGATAATCACTGGATCGTTTTTAGAGTTCCGTACCCAAAGGAGGATCCTAATCAAGTTTTATTATTATTAAGACTCCACTCTCCCGTCCCTCGTCCTCGTCCCTCCGTCTCTCTGTCTGTCTGCCAGTCTGTCACCAACCTCGGTGATAGTGTGACAGTTGAAAGTTTAACAGATAATGTATGGGAGAATGAATCTGCGACTCATCTCTCATTGTCTTAAATTCAAGTGAAAGTGGAATTCTCAACACTAGATTCTTTCTGCCTTTACAAGTATTTTTAGCTAACTATATTTTATTCCTGTATTTTAGTCCTTTATATAAAATGTGAAGTAATAAAAAAATATATAATTTCTGCTTACATTTTGGTTCAAATCTGGTCAAAACTAGCATTAGCCAGATATTTGATATTACACGAATTGCATCGTTAAATTGGAAACCGTCCATAATGAGGACCTAAGTAGTAATTAATGGTGGATATTCCACTACGGTATCTCATAGCTAGTTTACTGAACGAATATTGGGAGATGGATTTTCCAAACGAACATTATGGAATTTTTATTGAATTATTCTTCTTATGGAATTATTATTAGTTATTTAATATTTTGATTTCTTCGCTTCGATGTCGAGGCAAAGCGCGGCGTTGAGTTCCGCCATTCAACACGCAAATGAAAATTTAAATTGATATTGGTACTGGTTATTTATTGAGCGCGGTGCAGTGTATTGAAAATATCCTGTCAAACCTGTTCGGAAACTTTTCAACTATACTAGATACTTGTATACAACGTGTTCACACAGAGGCTGATGCGGCACTAATTATGGTGTCACGTGCAGTTAGAGACACTCGTGTACAAATACAGACACTCGATGTATACACTAAGTGTAGCGTCTATAGTGTCTCTTCGTATCAATAGAATAGTGAAAAAAACTTTATTAACTTTATTTGTATAATGAATATTATACAAATAAAATAGAGCTAGCTATACAAATCAAAGCTCAAAGTTCAAAATAATTAACCAGTTGTTCCACAGTTATACAACTCATGTTAGTTCATTAGCTTTCGGCATGAACAAAAACAAACATACAGCAATTAGTGAATAACAGCCAAAGGCTATATTGTTTTGATAACATTTTCTCAGTTGATTGATTGATGTCAATTTTATGTTTGTAGGACGTTGTACGTGGAATGGTATATTTTTTGGTATATGAAAGTTTTGGATTTCAATTCTAAGTTTTATAGTATTACTAGCGACACCCTTGCGGCTTCGCCCGCTTTTGCTACTGGATTATTCATATAATGTATGTTTGCAAAGCACTTAAGATAATGTGAAAATTAATTAAACTCTAATGCAACCCGCATTCTCGTAGTTTCAATAAGGATTTTCCAATTGTTTTACACAGCAAGGATTTTTTAGTAGGTACCGTATTTTTAAATCTGTGCTACTAATCTTTTTAAGTACTTATTAAAATATATTTAAATGACTATTTTTAGATAGTTAAATGACTATTTTTAAACGGAAGTAATTATAAACAAAAGCCTACCTACTAATAACTACTACAAAAAATATATCGCGCTGAATGTATTATATTCAACTCCAATTATCCAATACGTGCAAACGCATCTAAATCTTCGTTGCTATAAAGGCAGGCGGGTATTTTTTTGCTTGTGGTTAATGCTGAAGAGGGTATTCTGTCCTTGATGAAAAGCAAGCACTACGTGGCTACCTGTGAGAAAAATTAAATAGAATGCATCGGCCGGGAATCGAACCCGGGCCCCCTGCGTGGCAGGCGAGCCTTCTACCACTGAACCACCGATGCGTGTAAGGCAGGCGGGCGCGGCGGACGCATGGCGACTGGCGAGCCGTTTCGTACAACTTCTAAAGTACTTATTAAAATGAAAAACAGTAAAAGACAGTATTGATCTACATTAAATGGCCAACGTAACTAATATACTTATTTATATGCTGAGAGTAAGGGATAAGTAAAACTTGAGTCGATACAACTGAAGTGTCAACGGCGTGATGTGTCAACAATTAAATGCGTTTTTCTCTAAAACTATTCGCTATTTCGAAATAGTGTAAAAAGCTAATTTTATCTTCGTTTAACGTAGAAAATTAATAAAGTATTTTAAAGGATAAGGATTAAAACCATTATGGAAAAATATCCCTCACAATAAAAAATATATTGAAATTACTATTTTTAGACAGGAATATGATCACTACACGTTATCCTTAAAAGATAAAAATATGCTCTCGCGGACTTTTTTGTAGATCTTATTAAGAGGAACAATACTCCAGTACATTATTTTCATATAGTACTTACCATTAAAGCAGCGCATGCGCGAAAGTGTCTCAACGGGTAGGACTTTATACACATTTATCGTATTTATGATAATTTACATAAGAATGTATAAATAATAAACTATATATAAACCTTCCCTGAGAAATACTCGACCTAATGGTGAAAACTGCATCAAAATCCGTTGGGTGGTTTAGAAGAAGAAGAGTTAGAAAGTTCAGACAGACACGAAAAGCGACTTTGTTTTATAAGATATAGGATAGGATATATTTTTAAAGTATTATTCCTACTTATATTAGTATCAGTATTATTTATACTTAGGAAAGAAAAAAAATCTAGAAAGAAAATCTTTCTAGCTAGAAAGATGGTGGTGCATAAATAAATTATAACAAGCTAATAAAGTTTTTGACGTAGCTTGATGAGAAAGTATTCCTTAGTTGTCATAAGGTTTTATACGTTTTCTAAAAAGATATTCTACCTTCATCATCTCCATCTCAAAGGCCGGTAACGCACCTGTAGCTCATCTGGTGTTACACGAGGTCGTGGGCGGCGGTAAACATTTACCACCAGGTGACCCTTACGCTTTGCTTTTTCTTTTTTCATAAAAACAAGTAAAACCAATTATTATATCTTTTAAGCACAAAGTTACCTTTATTGAAAAAAAAAACATTAAATAGATTTTAAATGAAGCTCTTTACCCGGATTAATTTCATACGTTTCGTACTAGGTATATATTTTTACCTCAACGTTTCAAACACTTTGCAGTAGTCCGTGATCACGGGTAGACTCAGTGTAGTGAGATAATAATCCGGATAATCAGATTAAAGAGATTCATTTAAAATTTATTTAATTTCTTTTAATCAAATAAATTCTCCATAAAAGATATTAAATATATTAATGTATGATAAAATAACAATTAACATAAAACACTTCCATCAGAACACTCAAAATCAATTTAGACGGCGGCAGTTCCGAAATAAACTGATTTAGTTGACGGAATTTCTTGTTGAATTAATTTGGGAAATCAATTATTGAGGTCCTTGTGACTGTGGGAGTGGGAGTGGTATAATGAGATTCCCTTAAATAGCTATATCAATCTGTAGGAAGGCTTAGTATACAATTGTGGTGTAAAAGCTTTGTGTATTAAGAGACGATGGAGGTTCCAAATTCTGTTGGGATAGAATTGATGTAACTTTTATAATAATACGAAGTAATATACCTGAAACATGATTTGCGTTTGTTTTTAAGACGGAAAATGGAAAATCCAATTTTTCCCAGAATTTCCGGAAATTCTCTCGCAAAGGAGGCCCTTTACATATCTTAGCCTACCTATATGCCAAATTACGATTTTCCAAGTCGATTAGTATGCTATCTGTCAGTCACTCAGTAGAAGGTAGAATAGTTATGGCTTTTTTAATAATACAAGTTATCAGAAATTCCCTCTTAATACTCCCTTACACTTTCCAACCTTCCAAATTATTTCTTAAGTCCGGTTTTCTCTTTGCACAGTCTGTCAATCACTCAGTGACGGAAGAGTTTAGGTATGTACAATATTTGTTGTTAACGCTTGTATCCCGCTTAAAGCAGAATAGGCAGATAGAATGTTAAGACATTTCGTTCCTCGTGCAGCACAAAATTTTCGAGACATTGCAAGTTGAGTGGCGGAATTCAACACCGCGCTCTGTCTTGTTATCAGAGCGAAAAAAACCATTCATTACCCCGACACTCGATTCCAACGAATCGAACCCACTATCGTCACATTTACAATTAAGTACTGTACCACAGAGTCTATTATTAATTAAAAATAATTATATAAATGGTACAATATAATAAAACAAGAAGCAATTTCGTGAAACCGCGGCGGTCCCCGATAGACATATCTGATTAATGGTTTCCGCTCTTCATTTCTACACTAAATTAAATGATCAAGACTGGATTCTTTCAGTAATTGCCTGAAGTATCATTAGTCACTTTTAAAAAATAAGTTTGTGTCTTTTATAAATTTTTTGTAATATTTAAGCAGCTTTTTTTAATAAAACTAATTTAATAACGCAGAATATTTTAAGTAATAAATTATTTGTATTCCGACATATTGGTATCGTGTTCTGAAAAATTACGAAGCAATTTGCTAGGCCTTTGATACCGATATTAGGTTTATGGTCGTTTCTCTTTCATAAAAAACGCATACCGAGGGTTCCGTACCAATTTCAGTTATGTACGTCAACGGGAGGTGTAATCTATAAAAGTTGACATAGTTAAGTTTGCGGACGCATTCATTTTGTATGAAATGAACTACACTTTTGGGTTGTTTTCCTTTATTTGTACTACAAGTCCTCACTTTTTGCCAAATTTCAGAGTTGTAGGTCCAAGGGAATTATCTTTTCATTTTCTCGTTCTGTTAAGAGAAAACTCGGTCGTAACTACGTGTTACGGGAAAGTGAGGAATGGAGTGTCTTAAGGTTCCCTCTGCCTACTCTACTATTTGCGGGATACAGCGTGAAGCCATTTTATTATACAGCAAAACAAACTAATATTGGCTTCCATTAACTTTATCGTTCTAAACAAACATTCTTTCTTGATTAGCCTCGTGATGAATGGCGGTTTACTCCGCCTGCGCCGAAATATCATTTACTTGAATTACTTGTTACTTACGTAAGGAGCATCGAAACGTAATGGGGTTTACCTTTGTAATTAATAGGTTTAATATCTGTAAAAACCACTTGAATATGTTAAATTACCTGAAACGGAACCTGGACATTCCGTTCCCATTAAGACACTCCTGTTCCTGACTTCCTGCCAAATTGTCGAGTTGAGTGGCGTAGCAAAGAAAGTATTAATTCAAATGTAATTTTCAAATTCTATTTGTGTTTACCAAGTTTTAACCTCACTTCTGTAAAATAATCTGCTTCAAGCATTAAAAATACGAAACTCCAATAAACTCTAACATCAATTTTCCCCTTTTAGGGATAGAACTGTCAGGCATTCGCCTAAATTACGATTGCATTCAAATAGCCTTATTTCAGGTAATTAGCTCGAGACTTCGCTCCAGGATAAATTTATTGTGAACTTAAATTTAACCAGTCTGGCTAGTTTTCATATATGCGGTTTAGAGTTTTAAATCTATATTTTCTTTTTTAACATACATTATATTAAAATTTAGATATTGTTAGAAATTGAAAATATAACTTCTAAACATAAGGGTCTGCCTAAACTGTACCATATAAAACAAAAGATACCTGGAAAAGGGATTTATATTAAATTCTGTTATACGTATAGGGCAGCAAATCATCGTGTGTTATTTTACAATTATTAGAGTACGAGTATAACAATAAATATCTTATGATATTTAAATTCATTAGATTTCAGTGGCATGAGCGTGTGACTGTAAAAGCGAAGGCTAAGGTTCGATTCCCACTGATACACAAAATACCCCAAAAATTAAGCGGAAAACAAGGAAAGGAGAGTTTCAAAACTAGGTTCCCTTTGTATATTCTGTTGAAAAAAAGATGGTACCATTTATTACATACGAGACTCGCACATAAAAAACCTGTTCGTATCGTGGAAATGTTCAGCCGTTTATCTTCCGCGAACAAAAGAATGAATGGCAATCAAACGCTACTTGAAACGCCGATCCTGGCAATTGCTTGGTCTAACTACCTATAGAAAATAAGCAGGGCTATTGAATAACCAGACCAGTTGTGGTGCTGGGGTACAAATGTGTGACTGTAACTTGGACAGGCTGTTGGTTCGATTCCTACTCGAGAAAATAATATATCGAATCGCGGCGTTGAGTTCCGCTACGGGAAATAGCGAGTTTTTTTACCAGCTTCACATATAGCATGGTAGGTAGAGTGTTTAGACTTCAGACAGTTCGTTCCCCACTTTCCGCTGAAGTTGTCCAGCCATTGAAAATACACTCAACACGCAATGCCTCCAGAATTCTGTGGAAAGAGGAGAGTGTCTTAATGGGAACAGTGTGTCTATACACTAGGTTCCTGCGATGTGATGTGATGTGATGTGTGATGTTAGAATACAGCATAAATTAAGCGTATTATAGCCTTAAAATATACACCAATTTTTTATTTGCTTACTAAATAAGAAAGACTACGTGTTATAAAAAAATATAAATAAAAAATACTAGGATTAGAACCTACATCCAACGTGATAATACACGAAAAATTCAACTGCGCCCCAACGAAATTTATTATTAACCTCCATAAAAAAATATATTTAAAAATTATACAATTTTCACATTAAAAGTTTTTAATACAGTTGCAAATGTTACAAGGTCATTTTTATAAAAAAATTCATAATATTAAAAAATATAAATATGTCATATGAAAACTTGTGGTGAAGTTAGTGTGATATGATTTAATTATCTGAACTAGCTGCCGAGCTTAATTAGCGAATATATTCTCTATGTAGATGATATAATATTTACCTAATTGGCTAATATTAAATATTTAATTTTCTCAAGTTGGAATCGAACCTACGACCAGCCGTCTGCATTCCAAGATGTATATAAGAATATACTTTTATTAAATTAGAGAATAAACTTGAATATATATATATATATAAATTATTATAAAAAAATACATTTAAAAATTACCTTTATTTTAAATTATTTTAAATTTGCATTATTATTACTTTGTCACCAAATAATACTCATCGAAGCGACCGTGACACAACAGCCCAGCATCTGTTTGTAAACGGAGGAATAATTTCTTTTTATTTCGTCGCTCTTACAACAATACAAAATGTAGATGAAATTCCATTCAACACGCAAAACTCTGAAAATTGATGCGTGGGGAATAAAGTGTTTTAATACAAGGTATTCTCTGTCTTTCACGCTATATGCGGGATACAGAGGATCGGACCCACAACCAGTCGTGTTTTCAATCACGCACATGTGTCCCTGCGCCACGTCTGCCCTCAACAAAAATATATAAATAGAGATATGGATCTTGGGTGGTGGTTATTTTGGCAGTTATTTGGTAACTAAGATGTAAAAAATTTTTGCTTTTATTGTAAAATAAAGCCATCAGTTCATAAGTTCCGCCAATCAACACACGATGTCTCGAAAATTGAACGATGGGTTAGTTAATTAATATACAAATATTTTACTTATTTCACTGTGGAATCGAATTCTGAAACTTTTATTAGAGTAGAGGATACCTACTATCATGATCCCCTTTTATAATAACTAAAATATATTAAGTTACTAAAAGTTTTAATATCATTTACCCATTTCAAAGCTTAAATACGACATTTAATTCCTAAGAGATTTGGTAACTTTTGAATTAACAACACTGCCATATATTTGTCATATAATAAGTTTTATAGATTAAATAAATATTTATATATTTTTATCTTCACGCTCTATCCCGCTCATACCGAGGTAAATAGAGGCGATCTTAAGGGAAGACACCGTGTTCCCCACTCACTTTCCAACTTTGGCGGTTGCGGAGTTCAACGCCGCGCTTTGTTCAGTACCACAGCGAGGAAATTAAATAAATACATTTCCCTGTGTGGAAATCGAACCTGAAACTGTCACGTTTACAACCAGTCACAGATCCTCATGTATGAATATTTTTATCAATAAAACGAAGTGGCCGCCAAAAAGAATTTATAAAGCAAATATTTTCAATATTTGTTAAACTCGACGCCGTTATATCAAACCGGTGGAGTCGAGTGCTCTATGACAAAACTTCAAAGCCGCTGGAGTGGGTGAAAAAGTGTGATTTTTTGTGGAAAATATTTTTTCATACACAACGATTTTCGACAGCTAGCAGGCAATACCTGTAAAATGTCATTAGAACGCCGTAGAGACGGTCTGACTGAAAAAAATTTAACTTGTGTGGATTCGACTCCCATTTGAAAAATTATTTTCACAATTATTTCTCTAGGTCTGAAGCGGCAAGAGAAAACGAAGCGTTAAATTCCACCACTTTACAAGCAAGGTCTGGAATTTTAGGGCGAAAAGCGAAGACCAGAATGTTCTAGGTTCTCTATGCCTAGCCCACCATATGCGTGAATTTCTCACAGCCTACAGCGGGATACAGCGTGAAAGCTGAAGCAGAAGCTGAGGTAGAGTTGTTTTTGCTATGCGAAAAAGGAAATAACATAACAAAGACAAAACATACAATCTATTCCATTTTCCAATATCCGTAAGTTTATTTTAAAGAATCCCGTCTTGCTTTCTTTAACAGTACAAATAACAAACTGGGACATACGAAGCGCGTCCATACACTCGTATATGAACGACAACGGTTAGTTTGCTATGCGATGGTCTTCAAATAGAAAATGCTCCTTTTATATTTCTATAACAGTATTGCATAAATTGTTTATTTAATCCACCGTGGCGATACGTTGGTATATTGAAATTATCAATTTTGGCACAGCGCGGCGTTTAGTTCCGTTTCGTTTAGCACCCAAAACTGTTGAAAATGAAATTTGGCAAGTAAAAACTTTAAGTAAAAGTAACGTTAGTAATTTATTAGTATAATACAGAAAAAAACTATGAAGGCAGTCGTGGCCCGGAGCACAAGCGTGTACGACTGTAAACTGAGACTACGATTTTTTTTGTGCAACTGTACATATAATATTAAGTAGATAAGAGAGGAAGCGGGCGGCCGCTGGTATTAAAACAAAGAAAATACAAACCAGTATTCACAAACAAATGCACCTAAAGCGTAATTTATCTCCGATAGAGGCTACTAGCTTCTAAATCCGACAAAGTATAACAAGATACCATGAAGTTGGGCTAGAGTATGACAAAATCTATTTTAGTTTCTCGTTGCATCCCGTACATAGCAGGAAAGGTGAAGGAAACCTGGGAACCTAATGTTCACTAAACTCCATTATGATACTTCCGTTCCTCACTTTCCACCAAGTTATTGCATTGCGTGTTAAGTGGTGGAAATTAACTCAGTGCTTTGCCTCATTGCCAGAGTGAGGTAATGGAAATATTAATTATTTCGTTCCCCCAAGTGGGAACCCACAACCGTCGCGTTCACAATTGCACAATTGTGCCCTTGCGCCCCGATGGCCTCAGTTTAAAACAATATACTATGTATTTATTTAATATATAGTTAAGTCAGTACCGGAAGAGTTTTATATACATACATATAAAGATAAATATAGATGTAGTGTGTGTTTGTTTTAAGCCCTTGTGGCGTAAAGCCTCTGAAATTTCATAGAAACATTTAACTTCCCTTTGTAATGTTAGCTTTCAAATTTTACATAAATACATGTATATTGTATATCTAGGACAACTTAGACATGTCCGACAACCGTTTTGACTGTGGGACCAAATGTTTGTGACATTTTATGTAGACTGGCACAATCCAACGGAGCGTTTTGCCTTATGTTGTCATGACACAATTCAAGGCATGTACTTAGAGTTAAGACACCCCGTTCCTTTTTTTCCGCTGAATTTTGGAGGCATCGGTGGTGAGCGAAACTCTCCATTACTTTTAGAGCTAGGAAAATATATATATATATATATTTAATTTGCTCGATGGGAAAAGAACCAACAATCTATGGCGTTTACTTCTAATTGGCCTCGAGAAGTAGTAGAATGTATTTGAAATAAAATAAAACAAAAATGTGTATAATATGTAAATCTTTGTTAATCTATTTAGTCTATTATTATTTATTTTCGTACATTAGTAGAAATTAGAGTCCACAAAACAACCACAGCAACCTACAATCAAAGAAAAGTCATATTACGAGTATAGTGTAACAACATTACAGGTTTTGTTACGCAACTGGAAATTTCTATGGTAAATTACGTGCTCGCTCAAGTAGAATCCGGGTTGATTCTATTCATAAGATTTCAATCTTGTTTCGATTTCTGTCATACATCTTGTATATAATATTCATAAATATAAATAATATTACGTTATATTTGCGGCTAATTAGTTAGATACTAATGAGAATACGACGATGGTTGTCGATGGTTGTAGGTTCAATCCTCAAGTATTCTTAGTCCCAGATGAAAAGTGATGTCCTAAAAATAATAGACCATGGAAAGGGAACCTAGTGATCTGACACTCTGTTCCCGATTTTCCGTAAAATTTACCAGATATTGTTCATGTCAAATTCCGTACCTTGCTTTGTCTTGCTACTAGAGTAAGGTAATGAAAATAATGCATTCCTCCGACTGGGAATCGAAGCTAAAGCCGTCGCGTTTAAAGTCAGACGTAGTGGCATTGCACCATGAGGGACACCAGTTTGTAATACTATTAAACAAAAACTTTTTACATTAAATGAAGTACCGAAAATATTATAATATACCCCAATGTGCATACAATGTTGCCAAATTATGAATATAACTGCTGTTTCAACTAAACTTTCAAAACACATTTGTAACATTAACCACAATATATGGAGGCCAGTCTAGTGAGACTGTAAGCAAACGAGGAAATTAAATATTCAATTACATTTCCTTGCCCTGTTAAAGAGGGTATGTGCGGCGTTAAGTTCCATCACTCAACACGCAATGCCTCCAGAATTTGGCGGAAAGTGGTTTAAGGTAGTGTTTTAATGAGCACGAAGTATCTTAAGGCTAGGTTCCCAGGATCCCGTTACTTACCCTGCTGTGTCCAGAAGGAATATAAAAAAGGAATCTGATAATAGTAGAGATATGTGCATAATATTAAATTTGGTTTAGCTATATTTATTTTAAAATAATTCTTATAAGCGCTATTGATAAACAGACTTCAATTCTGTTTGAGTAAACTCTTAACTCTTAATCATGTCTATCCTGGAAGGCTATATTTGATTTTGAAACCTGGAACACCTGATCCAATAAATAATGAGAGCCTAAAAAAATTAAGATCTCATAAATAATGATGTTCATAAAAACATGAAGATCGGGAGATAAGCTAGGTTATTGCTCAAATTATTAAGAATTTAGGCCGTCGTTCCTTAGTGGGATGCCTTATTGTTAATAGGATGGTTATAATTTCGATTTCCTCGGAATTCAGAGAAAAATCGGGAGAATTATTATATTTTAATTATCGAATTTTCCTGCTCCTGCATTTTTATTTCTTTACTCTGGTACAGATTACGGAGACTAGATTCGCTGAGAATGTTCAGAAAAAAATAGAAGAAATATATTATTATGCCAACATTATAAGTTAAAGTTGAAACACTTAAAAAGAAGTGGAGACAATTTGTCACCTTAAAAAGCTCTTAGACTTAAGACGTCAAAGAATTATGAATCAATGAAATCGCTCAGTCGTTTAATACTATACGATATTTTATTTTTCATCTTTCTATTTTTTTTTACTTACTTTAATATACCATATTGTTTATTTTAATATAGTATAGTAGTAGCTGTTAGCCCTTTTACAGCGATACTGGGTGAATAGGGAAGAGGGAGCTTTATCTCTGAGGAATTGCAAGTACTACGAGGTTGCTTGAGAGGATGTCGAAAGTGGTAAGGGTGTCACGAGCGGGACTGGGCCTCAGTTTGCGACCAGCGATCGAGCATACTGTAACCGGGTCTGTTGTGAGTTCCCTCTTAAGAAAGGAGGAAAGAGAAGCTCTGCCTAACTTGTCGCGTGGGAAAGGGCGTGAAAACGAAGAATAAAAAAAATGTTTAAAAAATATGTTAACACGTATAATAATTATTAAATTCTTTTCTATTTCAAAAGAATTTTCATATGAAGTGTATATGAAAGGTATATTAGCATATCTTTGAAGTTACTTTATAGCTCAGTGAATATCATCATAATTTGGATGATATGGTATTCAATACGTGTGAGGTTTCGTATTTAAATATTGAATGGTACAATTAGACGCTATAGAAAATCAAGTTCACGCTTTACCCCGTGTATAGGAGGGAACAAGTGGTAAGACATCCCGTTCTTCATTTTCCTCCCAGTTTTTCAGATATGAAATTTCATTAATTGCGATGCGGAGCTCAACCTCGTGCTGTATCTTCCACATTATCCATTATAAATAAAATAAAGGCAAAAAAAATCTTTATTAGCTGCCAGGTATAATAAATAAATCAACTTAATTTTGTTTCGAAACTGTAACGACGATGTATAAGTTACGATCAGAAGGCATTCACTTTACGACTCGCGAACTTTATATCATTTTTCAAGCGTTTCAAATCGCTTTGTGATATTAAACTTTGCATGATTTCATCCTTTTTATATTTTACAGTGTTATTTTATTTATATAGGAAGGTGCCCATTTGTCACTTATGGAAACCAGTCGTGGAGCAGGAGCGCAAGTGTGTAAACGTGATTGGTTGTGGTTTCGATTCCCACTCGAGGAAATGAAATATTTATTTATATTTTGTTTTTTTCACTCAACATGCAATGTCTCCACAATTTGTTAGAAAATGGGGAAGGGAGTGTATTAACACTAATCAAATGTTCGAATCACATGCTTGCGCCACGATGGCCTCTTTTCTAAAACACAAATTTTAGGACCAAAATATAGACTTGTCAAGGCTATAACGAAAAATCATAAATAACGATCAAAATACCCTGTAAATGTAGGCTATTGTAGTTTTCATACGATTCTATACATCGGTAAAATATCATTATTCCAGACGTCAAGCCTTATAGAAAGAAGTTTTGTAAAATGTCACATGAGTTTATGAATTTAGTGACCTTTTACATTATATTGTAAGACTAAAATAATTAATTATTTACTTAAATAATAGTTATTGTGGGTTCGATTCCTATTCGACTCGTCTTCGACTGAATACACACTAGGTTTTCTCTATTTACCCTACTTGGGATGGGTTTTCTCACTAATTTTTATTAGTGTAATGGATTTTTAGACAAACAAGAAAAGTTTGTTAGATTATTTCTTTTATGGGTATACATCCCTCCCTCTTTCTCTTATTGTCATTCACTTTGGCCTAGTTTATGCGAACATTTCCTTTTAGTAATGGATACATATATTTGTTTTAGTTATTTTGTAAAAACAAATAAAAATACAAATCAAAAAAAATATATAATTGACTAGTTTTTGCCTGAGATTTCAATTTCACAAGCAGAGTTGTGTATGGCAAGCAAAAAAAAAATGTAATATAGACTAAATATTTGTTAATAAAAATAGACTATCGAATAGCAAAAAAATCAACATAGTCAAAACTCAACCAAAACAAATTTGTCATCTTTATTATTTTGGATTGATTTCTATTATATCGTTTTATTTGTGATTTTAATAAATAAAGAGTGGCATTGAGTTCAGTTATTTATATCCTCGCAGTGTCTTAACATAAAATTTCTCCGCCTATGCTGTCTCTGACTAAGTACATACACACATTGACTATACATAAAAATTTAATTAAATTGTGATCATTTATTATTTTGCCATATCATCACAAAACTTTATTTCGTATTTAATTTTGTTTAAATCTATTTGAAATGTTTCTTTAATGTGAAATTTTGTATAAGCTTCTTAGGAAATTAAACTTCTTTTTCTTTCCGTTTGGGACGCAATTAGTACTAAGAAATTTTAAATATCACGTTTTGCATATTATTTATATTTTGAATATGTTTTTTTTTGTTGGACTTTTGGTAGAGTCTTATCAGTTGATATTAAAAATATCCTACAGACTAATTTTATATTTCTGGGTTCACCAGTTAATTTGTATGGAAATCGTAATAAAAGTAATGTTTATTTATTTATTATGGTAATATTTAATTGAAAACTAAAAAAAACTCCTACATAGCATATATTATTAACTGGATAATTTAAAATCTAACAGAATAGACATGAAATGTTCCGCTCGGGTGCACAGGCCGTGCATCGTCGAACATTTGTAATGGTTGCAAGTTCAAATAGTTTAGTTTTAGGTCACTGGCTCTCAAAGTTGAACGTGACTGACTGTTCATTTTATTTGGAAGTATTATATATAGATAGGTATATGGCAACTTTTAGTTATTTGGAATTGTAATTGTTAAAGTTTTAGTTAAATAGAATTTTATTCCATTAATTAAAGAGTTTTTTTTTATTTAAAATTGAGATGGTCTTGGCGCAGTGGGATAGTTTCTGGTACATGAAGCGGTATTGAGTTCTGATGGTTGTGGTGTCTAATACCATCTGAGAATTTTCTCAATGTACTTTTTTAAGCTTTACATTGTATCAATAGGATAGGCAGAGGTGACCCAAGGCTAAGTCCGAATTTTGGACCAATTTTCGAGACATTAAATGTTGAGTCTTTTTGAAAAAAAAAAGAGAATAAATCATTTTCTCGTGTTGAGATCGAACCCACAATCGACGTGTTTACAGCCAGATGCTGTGCCGCTGCGCCGCGACGGCGACTCCAGATATTTTAAATATTTTTCTCTTTCTCATCTCAAAATAGGAGAATTTACTTATTTAAACTAGACATTTATCAGCTGCGTTTACGTAATATAGTACGTCTAGAACAAAAGAGTCTGAAGCAAAAATAACCATTTTTGAGTATATTTAGCTTATTTATATCTATGTTATGGAGGCCGGCGGGGTATGGTGGTGCGAGTATGAGGAAATCGGTTCGATTTTCACTCGAATACATCAGTTATCTCATTTACCAGCTACGGCAAGACAAAGTGGACGTAGAGTTTCGCCTCTCAGCTTTCAGGATCTCGAGCTCGGGTGGAAAACTGAATTTGACGGGTCTTAATAATTAGTTCTCTCAGTTTACCCTTCATAAAAGTTTTATTTTTATTATAGACTAATTGGTTACTGAGTAAATGACAGACAACGTAAAGCGTAGAGCTCTGAAACTCGACATATAGATTTCATGTTTAATGTAGAATGATAAATGTTGCACTTAGAGAAGAATTTTCCGACATCCGGAAAAGGGAAAAATAAGATTTTTCCTCCTTCCCGTACGTGTTTGTTTTGTAGCTCATGCAAATGGATGGAGCTAAAACTAGTATCACATTTTCAGCTTCACGCTGTATCACGCGCATAGCAGGGTAGGCAGAGGGAACCTGGTGTCAAAACACTCCATTAAGAGAAGATTTTTCCGACATCTGGAAAAGTGAAAATAAGATTTTTCCTCTTTCCCGTACGTGTTTGTTTCGTAGCTCATGCAAATGGATGGAGCTAAAACTAGTATCACATTTTAAGCTTGACGTTGTATCACGCGCATAGCAGGGTAGGCAGAGGGAACCTGGTGTCAAAACACTCCATTAAGAGAAGATTTTTCCGACATCTGGAAAAGTGAAAATAAGATTTTTCCTCTTTCCCGTACGTGTTTGTTTCGTAGCTCATGCAAATGGATGGAGCTAAAACTAGTATCACATTTTAAGCTTGACGTTGTATCACGCGCATAGCAGGGTAGGCAGAGGGAACCTGGTGTCAAAACACTCCATTACCCGTTTTCCGCCTAATTTGAACTCGCGAACTCGCATGAAATCGCATCGCTCGCATTTCGCATGAAATGCGAAGAAATGCAAAATATTAAAAAATAATTCCTTTACTCGAGTGGGAATCGAACTCACAACCGTCGCGTTACCGTCCCCCGCGCCACAATGACCTCATCACATAATACAATGTATATTAGTAAAGTCTTACATTGGCACGTCTATTGGAAACATTGTTGAAGTGTATTCTGACTTATCTAGCAAAAAGTTAGTGTAAGACGAAGTGGAAGATAACATGAAATACTTTCCACATATAAATCAAATTATTTTCTATTGTGGTGTACATCAAGATATTTAGAGGCAATCGTGGCGCGGCAACTCAATGTCTGTCTGTACACGATAATTGTGGGTTCGATTTCAGGGAAAAATAATATAAAATCAGCTTCACGCTGTATCCCGCACGCAGCAGGGTAGGCAAAGGAAACATAAGGAAATATAAGAAACTCCGTTCCGAATTTTATGAGGCATTGCGTAACTGAACGCTGGGCGTTTGCCTTGGTGCCAGAGCGAAGAAATGAAAATATTAAGAAATAATCATTCATTTCTTCGAGTGGGGATCGAACCCACAACCATCGCGTTACAGTCACACGCTTGTTCCACTGGGCCAAGACGGCCTCTAATAATACGAATTAGAGAAAATACATATTCTCTCCCTGGTAACAATGCAAGGCGTATAGTTGAGTCCGGTCAAGAGCAATGTATGGTAAATAGAATGGAAAATTTGGGAATAGAGTAAGTTAACATTTTCAGCTTTACTCTGTATCCTATAGTCAGTTCGGGTAACCTTCTGCTAAGACATTCCGTTCCCCACACACCGCCTAATTTGAAACACTGCGTATTAATTGGCGCAACTCAACGACGAGTTGTGTCTTTTTATTAGAGCGAGAAAATGAAAAAAAATCATTACTTTGATAGAAAATATCGGTAGAATTGTATCCAAAAGTGTTATGTTTGGACGACGTTGTAGCATTTTGCCACGACGCCCCTTTGATTTGTTAGACATAAAAACAATAATAATATATACTGACTATATATTATTCCTATTTCTTAGATAACGTATTCTATTAATATCTTGGAAATATTATGGAATAAAGAAATAATCAAATATCGGCAGAAATGTATAGAAATATATACAAAACCTGATTTGTGAGTCACATAATTATTGGGTTATTCTGCAAATAAAGTAAAATCATCTAGCTTCGAGCGGTTGGAATGAAAATCTTTATATATATATTTATCTATATGTTAAGTATATATATAATTTAATGTTAGTTTTTTGTCCGCGGTATTTATAAACCGCTCACAAGTCTGAGATCGATCTTGAGATGCTATTTGCATTCATAAAATCTATGACAATGGCATCTCAAGATCGATCTCAAACTTGGGAGCGATTTATAAATACGGGCCTAAGAATTGAGTATGACATAAGGCAAGGCAAATACTAAACGAATAATATAGCCTATATAGCCTTTCTCGATGAATGGACTATCTAACACAAAAACTAATTCAGCTTTGAGAGATTATTTTTTTTCTGTTATAATATTGATTATGTAAATTTCTACATATTTTAGTCTAGACTAGTGGCCCGCGGCTTAACCCGCTTGTAGTTGACAAATAAAATATCCAACCAATTTGCCCTAAATACACTTAAAATAATATTAAATAAAAAAAGTAGCTTGGGAAAGTCACAGCGCAGGGGCACCAGAGTGCGATTGTAAAGACGACAGTGACAGTGACGACGGTAGTGTATTCGATTCCCACTCGAGGAAATGAAATATTTAATATTTTTATTTCCTCAATCTGGTAGAGGCAAAAGCGCAATGTTGAGTCCCACTCAACACGCATGGCGAATGAAACGGACAGATCTTAACAGGACCGGAGTATCTTAACACTAGGTTCCCAGATTTTTTCTGCCTACCCTCTAGTGTATGGGACAGAGCATGCAGCTAAATAAATAATAATGAATTATAATAATATAATATTCGATGAAATAAAAAAATCTAATAGACCTAATAGATAGAAAACTCTCAGATATTAATCCTTAAGAGTTATAACATATATCAGTTCTTACGACAAGACTAATGTTACTTCAACATTACCATAATATATGGTTATGTTTGCCAAACCGTTTTTTTTCTCATATATAAATTGTCAACACATTATACCATTTTCATCTTTACTATGAGATGCTTTTTTGAGAATTAAGCTGAAGATTTATTATTTCCATTTCCTCGCTCTGGTAACGAGGCAAACCACGGCGTTGAGTTCCGCCACTCAACACAACACGAACACTACATTGCCAGATTCCCTCTGCCTAGCCTGCTATGCGTGAAATACGGCGTCAAACTTAAAAGAATAGAATCTAGTATGACAATAGGACAGGGCAATGTCCATTTAGACGGGATCGAGAATGAACATGACGCTAAGTCCATGTTTATCTTGCTATAAAAAAAATAATTTACAAAATACATATAAAAACGTACCGTAGTACGATTTTTTTGCGATATATTTTTTAGTATAGAAGATAAAATCATTTATAGCTCTTATATTTTCAAATACAATCTACTCCCACGCATTAAAGACAGGAACTGCTTGACTCATTGACTAATATATCAACGTACAGCCCAAGCTTTTGAATTTAGAAGTTGAAAAGCTTAAGTGCCTTTTACTGAGAAAGGAAAATTATAAATTCATGTTATGATATATTATAATAAAGAATTCTATAATTTAATGAGTTTAAATGACGCTTTCTGACTTATTTGAGTAATATTTTAAAGTGAGTGGAGTGATTGAAATAAGTAATGTAGTGAACTTTGGTTTATCTTTTAATTTTTTTTCGAGTAGCATGGTAGGTAGTGCAAATATAGAGCGTTAAGACACTTTCTTATACACACAGCGCCCAAATTTCGAACTATTTTCTTTAGAATAGTGGAACTTAACACCGCACAACATAACCAAAATAATGTATTCCCCAAACTGGGAATCGAACTCAAACCGTCGCTGCGCACGATAACTGTTTTTATTTTTTAAATGTTATATTTATAGAAATTTTAGTAAAAATATATTAACTGTTAGAGAATATAGACAGGAGGGTTTATGAAATATGATTGATTGAGTATCTTTAATCTCGTCTAATGTCTCGAAACTAGGGCGGTGTGAGAAAACGGAGTGTATTAACACTACGATTCCCTCTGCAGCATAACTTATTAAATGCAGCATACAACGTGTTTTTTAAAAACGTAAATAAAAATCATATTTAAATATGTTCTCTACTCGAATATCTAAAAAATACAAAACAGTTAAATAAGGAAAGACAACTGAAATCTGAACACACAGCCGAGGGATCTACGAGTAAATAATATATAACCGACTTCAGCCTAAACCTTTGGAAATTTCACGTTCAATTTGAAACTTTATAACATTTTTAAATATTATTCTACACTTTGGATAGAAAAATACTTTTCTAGAAAACGTTTGAAAAATTTGATGTAGTGGGACTCGAACCTTATAATTCGTTCAAATTTCCAAGAAGCGCGGGTTTAAATCCCGCTACATTCATTATTTTATAGCATTTATAAAAAAAATATTTTTCAATTTGGAATTTTTCAAATATATTTTATCAAACAGAATTTAATCTATTTGTAGAATTTCTACAGTCTACTCACTACATTCTTGTAAAAGTTTCTATATTCAAGGTTTATTTAAATTGTTTTTATTGTCCCTGCGGTTAGACTACATTTAACATTTAGTTAACCGAGTTCAAAAAGGGAGGTTAACAGTTGAACATTGAGTTGAACGTACTCGTATATGATATCGTAGGCAATGGATGATATTTACAATAATAATTATTAAAAGTCTCTAGTATCGAGACGATACTTTTGGATTTAAAGGAAGTCGATTTTGTAGATGCTAACTTGGGAAAGAATCCGACCTTCGTCAAAATCGAATAGTTCTTGAGATATGGGTATCCACACATTCCTGCAGTGGACGTGTATTATATGTCAAACTAGATAATTGACAGACATTTGATGGTTATTCCTTTTTTTAACTCCATGCTACATCCCACACGGACCAGAAAGGCAGAGGGGACCTGGGAACCTAGTGTTAAGACACTCCATTCCCATTACGACTTCCGTTTCCCACTTTTCGCCGAAGTCTAGAGGCATTGCGTGTTGAGTGTCTGAACTGACAATATTAAATATAATTTTCTCGAAAGGGAATTGAACCCAAAACTTGTCGCGTTTATACTCGCTTGTAGCCGCACCGCCGCTGGCCTTGAATTACTTTTCAAATAATACTATTTTATAAAGTGTCTCTAGAGTATACGACAGCCAAATTGTATATTAAACGTCAAGACAACTCTTTATCCGAATAAATTCTATCTAATTTTCTTCTTCGGTATATACTCGTAGAAGTACAAGGCCGTACATTGTATATTTTAGTGTTTACTCGATTGCGACAAAGTCCAAAAGGAGAAAGTAATCCCGTCCCCGAGTAGAAAAGCTACAGGTCGCTAACTAATAGGGAACAAGACAAATCCCGGCGTTAAATTCTGCCACTCAACACGTAACCAAAAGTTGGCGGTTGAAAGTGAGGAATAATGTTTTATAGAAGTAGGTTCCATCTGCTTTCATAGCTACATTCTTCATTCATATAATGTGTAGCTAAAAAAGACCTGCATCAATTTTAGTTATTAAAATCTAAATACATAAGCATATCCTCATATTGGCAGGTATGTATGTAAATCCGTTCCTTTGTTCCCTTAGAATTGTTAAACTGTTGATAAATGATACGTCGTTAGATTTTTCTTGATGGCTCGAATGCGAGAATACACGAGTATACTAATATTGTTTTTGTAGTCAGATTTTTTATTTTATATATAATTAAAGTACGTAAATATTATTTAAATTTAACCTTCATCTCAAATAGTAGGGTAATCAGAGAGCCAAATGTCAATTCCATCCGTTCTACAGTTGTCACCCGAATTCGAAACATTTCGTGTTGAATGACAGAATTCAATCGCGCACTTTGTATTATCAGAGGAGAAAATGAAGATAATTAATTTCTCCGGATAGTGATTGATCCAATAACTTTAGCAATGATCTATCTACAATGATTTTTTTCAGCTTCATGCTGTCCAGCACACAGCAACGTAGACAGGGGGAACCTAGTGTCAAGACACTCCGTCCCCCAAAAAGCGTGACAATGAGTTCCGCCACCCAACACGCAAAGCCTCAAGAATTCATCAGAAAGTGAAAAACGAACATAACACTAGGTTCCCTCTGCCTACCCTGCTATATGTAGGATGCAATGTGAAGCAGAAGAAGAAGAAATATTATTACTTAAAAGTTATACATCAACCTCTATTCAATTTATTTCATTTTATTTCTTAATTTAGACTTATAATTATAAAACCACAGCACTATAAAATAAAGAAAAAATATATTTAAAAATATACAAAAGCTATGAACTCACCATATAAAGCTCGAAAACTAAACTTCCACTTTCACACAAACACACTGCACAAATCGTATTTCTTTATAAAAATCGTATTTTGTTATTAAATTCGCAATTTCTTATTAAAATCGTAATTTCTTATTAAAATCGTAATTTCTTATTGAAATCGTAATTTTTTAGTACTACCAGTACTATACAGTACAGAACCAACCCTTACGGAGGTGGTATGGAGACTGAAGCTTCAGCTTTCCCGCGCAGAATCAACACAAAGTTAGTTCAAAAGTATTTTCATTTACAGTTTTTCAGTAGACGAAATATTTTGCTAAAATATTTCAATTAATAGTTCAACTTTATTGCTTATTTTTTGGTATATTTTTATTATTTTTTTTCGTTTGGTGGATGAAAAGTAAATATCATTTTCATTTTGGTAAATTGTCAAGTTTTTTGAGCTTCACGCTGTATCCCGCACTTAGCAGGGTAGAGTCAAGGAATTTGGGAATCAAGTATCCGTTCTCATTAAGATACTTTCGTGCGTGTTGAGAGGCGAAACTGAACTCCACGCATTGCCTCGTTACCTAGTAAATGAAAATATTAAATATTTCCAGCTAGTAAATGAAAATATTAAATATTTCGTTTCTTAGACTAGGGATCGAATCCACAACAAAAAATGAAGTAAACGGAATGGACAGAGAACCTAGTGTTAATGTCCACCGTTCCTTACTTTCTGAATTAAATTGAAGGTTATTGTATTGAATAGTGAACTTAAACTCCGCACTATGTCTCAGTAGAAATAGAAAAAATATCTGTCAATTACATTCGCTTATTATTTTTTAAACTTTACAATTTTTACGGAAGAAAAATATATACCAGAGTGTAATTGAAAAATAATTTGTTCGATTTTACTAAGCAAACTTAATTATATTTCCTTTTATACTTAACTAGCGGACGCGCGCAGCTCCGCTTGCTTATTTTAGGGGTGAATTCTAATAAACCATAAAACATGTGTTCAATGAAATATTTTTAAGAGTCTAAATTTCAAATTTTATTCAAATCGGTGGCGATTTGAAGATTTTTCCATACTAACTTTCAACCCCTTATTTGCACCCTTAGGGGGTGAATTCTAGAAAACCATGAAATACATGTTCAATTAAATACTTTTAAGAGTCTGAATTTCAAATTTTATAAAAATTGGTGCCAATTTAAAAAAAAATCTATATAGACTTTCAACCCCTTATATGCACCCTTAGGGGGAGAATTCTAGAAAACGATGAAACACGTGTTCAATTAAATACTTTTAAAAATCTAAATCTAACATTTTATGAAAATCGGTGCCGATTTAAATTTTTTTCCATACAAACTTTCAACCCCTATTTCACCCCTTTAGAGTTAAAATTTTTCAAAATCCCTTCTTAGTGGATGTCCAGATTACAAAAGTAAACATCTGTCCAAGTTCCACGTTTCTACCATCAGCGGTTACGGCTGTGCGTGCGTCTTACCTCAGTCAGTGAGGACAAGTCCTTTTATATATATAGATAAGAAGCTTTTATAACTTACAAAGTCACGCTTTTAATTCTATTATTTATAAAATATTCGATTTATACCATGTAATATATTTTTAGATTTTCCGCTTTTTGTGAAGTACAATGAGAAGAACTAATGTCATATCACTCTATTTGAATTAAGTTTAAGATTTAATAGATGGAATGGAATGAAATATTCAATGTTTTCATTTCCTCCTGGTAATTAAGCAAAGCGTGGCAATGAATTCCGCCACTCAACACGTAATGCATAGAGAATTCGGTGGAAAGTGGAGAACGGAAATGAGTGGAAATGAAATGTCTTAACACTAGTTTCCCAGGTAAATAAAAAAGTAATAATAGATAAGTTAAAATTAAATTAAATATCTCTTACAGTTTCTTGCCATATCGAACGTATAGCAAGATAAGCAAATGGGGCGTAGTGTTAAGACACAGACACAGTTATACAATATAATTTATCACTATGTTTTATATCTATGCTTATTTTTGCGAGATATGACTTATGATTAAAATTCAAATGAGAATTATACTCCATCTTCAATTAGGTTTAGCCTAGCGCCAGAAATTAAACCTGACTATTGTGGGTTCAATTCCCACTCCAAGGGAGTCATTATTTTCACTATCCTACTATAGAAGCACAGCGTTATGTTACGCAACTCGAATTATAAAATCTCCAAAATTGGACGGAAAATAGTGATCATAATAACAAAAAAACTTGAGCCATGTTTCCTCTGTCTACTTCGCCAATAGGATTATTTTTATAGCTTCACGCTCTATTTTTTCATAGAAAAGATAAAAAAATAAATATGTATAAAACAACATATCGCTAAGATAAGAGAAAAACTGAATGATTTATCTCTATTCACCTACCAAGTAAAAATAAAGGAGAGATGACAGAAGATATTTTTTATATATAAAATAATGCCACAAACAAATGGCTAGGGTGAGTCTAAAGCGAAATTGACCTGAATATTTTATTTGTATATTTCCTTGAGTCCAAATCTGAAAGACTTCTCTTAGAAGCTACTGATATCAATGATCTTATCAGGTATGATTTATATATATAGGACTAGTGGGCCCGGACGCGGCTACGCCCGCGAAAATATAAGCCTTAATAACTAAAATAAGTTAAAAAATAATAATAAGTGGAGATTTATTATTAGAAAAAAATATCTGAGTAACCGAAATGAACAAACAAAAGAAGTAAAAGTAACTAAAGGAAATTCTTAATATTAGAAAAAGTACCTAAAGTTTGCCGTGCGCGCGTACTAAACATTTTTCTATATTAATTTTTGCGAACAATATTAAATAAAATCCCAAATTATTAAAATTACGATATTTGTATAGTGTATAACATCGGTATAGATAACCGAACTCAGATAAATTAATTATAAGCAGCAAATAATTACATAAAACATAATAGTAATTCGAAAATATATAAAAATTTACAAAATCATCAAAGTCATCTGCCCGTTCGCGTCGGTCATACTATGGCGCACGTAGGCTAGGTCATTTGGAATCAGTGACATCTTAATTATTTATTATAATGTTATACAGTAAACTATAATTTCCATCTAGATGAAATGCTAAAAGTGACTATTATATTTATTTTCATAAGGATGAATATCAAATTATAGAAATCATCAAATTTTTGTTAATGTATACAAATCTATATCGGCGCACGCCATGTATGCATTAAGCAAACTCACTTTGGGTGACGTTTTCTTAAAACAACAAACTTAGCAAGCCGTTGCTTAGCAACGCGTAGCGACGATTGTTATTAACATGGCGGAATAAATTGCTTGTCAAATTTATTATTTTAATATATTGGTATATATCGAAAATATTTCAAATATGAGAAAAAAAAGTATCCTATGTTCATCCCGGGACCCTCAAGTATCTCTATATGAGTATTTTATCACAATTAAATTAGCGGTTTGGCCCTGATTGCGGAAAAGACAGACAGACAGACAGACAGACAGACAGAGTTACTTTCGAATTTATAATATAGGTATGGATGTAACTTGATCGACGGATCAATGGTGGTCTATGAGTAGGGGATTTTAGTAACTACCTATTTCACCCCATTTGTGTTCAACGATTTTGAGTGGATATCTGATATATATGGAAATTTGTGATTTTTTTTAATAAGTCGGTTTTTTTTTAAAAAAAGGCATATACAGACTTACTGGCGTGATTTGAAAGTTAGGCGATACATGGAAAAGGGAGTGTCTTAATATTCCTACTGCCTACCCTGCTATATTAGAGATACAACGTGATTAAATACAAAAACTCATATATACAAATAGAAAAAATAAACCTAAAATATATGAAAATTGCAGCAATAAAAGGTAGATATGAAAAGGATCTAGAATTGAAGTCCTCAGTTAGGAAATATACGTAAATTTCACGGCATCTTGCAATTTGACGCGATTTACGCTCTAGATATATTGAAGTCACTTCACGCCTTATACGAAAATACTCTTTGTTGAGAATACGGTATATTACTTGATAAAAGCAGCCTTGATAAAAATATAAGGTTTAAAAGATAAGAAAACAAAGTTTATGGATTCATAGTCTGCATGAGGCAATTGTATGTATACATATCATTGAATTCCGTTACTTAAAACGTAAAGTGCAGAACGGAGTGTTTTAACACTAGATTTCCTCTGCTTATCCCAGGGAATGTGTGAATCTGCATATATAGCAAAAAAGAAGCCCAAAAAATGTACTATAAGGAATATATTAATTATTATCTGTCCCAGTGACGATGTCATTGTAAACTAAATTTATAAAATCTCTCGAGGTTTCAACATGTCTAAGTTTAGGGTTGAAACGGGTAAATCAAATAAAAGCTTTTATATAAGCATTATAACAATGATATAGGTATAAAGCAATGAAATAGAATACTCTCTAATTATATAAATATGTAAATTATAGTATAAAATATGAATAACTGGAACTAGCACTTGAAAATGTTTCAATTAGTCCACAACAGCTAATAGAATTATCCTATAAAATTCAGCAAATTATAACAGATTTATGTATGTATGTATGTATATTAATTAATTTACTTTGCGAGTGTTCAAATAAAACGCTACGATGAAAATAGCTGGCGTTTTTATGTATGGTAATATGATAAGCTGAGGAAATGTTAATTGCAATTGTTTTCTATATGGAGACTGTGATATTTAAAACAGGCCAAGTGCGAGTCGAACTCTCACGCGAAGGGTTCCGTACCAATATCTATGAAAACGGTGAAAAAAACAATTTTGTTGTTTAGAATCCCCCTTAAATAAAGAACAGAAAGGCAGAAGGAAAAAGGGAAAGAAAGAAAGAATAAAACTTAACAAAATACCAAAAGTAATTAAAAAGCAAAGTGCCACGTATTAGCAGGACGATAAGGTTTAAAATTTAAACTAGTGCGTCATGCATTACAAAAAATTCGGAACAGGTTGACATTGCTAATGACTGAGTTGATTCTATTAGATATTTTATATATTTATTTTTAACAAATTTATTTATATAAAGTAATCAATTGATGCAAGAACATAATATTAACATTTATGTCTGTATGTTTATTTGTGTGTGTAATTATCAAAATTATGATTATGTATTTGAAGTGAGAAAATTAAATGTGCACTATAAGAGTCTTACCATTAGTTAATCTCTGCCTAAGCCATTTGAATTATGGCATGTACGTTTAAAGGCTTACCGTACAGGTGCTATATATAGACTGAGGTCTGAACCAGACTTCTTGATACTAAGATAATTTTACGTTCATGCACAAATGCTTACAAAATTAGACATTTAAATAATATTATTGACACTAGGTTCCCAGATTTCCTCTCTTGCTATGTGCGGGATACAGCGTGAAGTTAAAAAAAGTATTGATGTGACCCATGGTACGACCGTTCGATTCTTGATTGAAGTAAATTATTTATTTCAATTTCCTTTTTTTTTCTCTCTTTATACTTTCATCACTTATTATATGTGTTAAAAAGAAAGAATCTCAACTTGAAACACTCAGTTTGTTTTTTTTTAAATATATGTAATTAGTATTATATATTCTTTTTATTTTATTTTTTTTTACTTTTATTTGTCAGGATGGAGATTTGAGGGAAATACCAATTGTTTCAGAAGATGCTTATAATTCTCGATTTTTGCACGTTAAATTCAATATGTACAAATTAATGGAAAGTCTTTAGTTTCGTTCGTTATAATAATGGTAAGGTATAATAATGTTCTTCATATAGTACCACTTAATTTAAATTGTTGTAATAATTAATTTATTTAATTTTTTATAATTATCAACAAATTCTTAGAGGTTCTCATGTGAATGCGATGGTAGTGAGTTCGATTTTCATATGGATAAATTATTATATTTTACTTTCCCGTTATATTAGCTAAAGCTTTAGGTTTAGTTGCGGTAAATGTCACTAAAATAATGTGGAAAGTGGGGATCAAAGTATTTCATAACTCTTTACGTATACTTACTGCTCTGCGGGAATAAGCGAAAAGCGGGTAGTAACACAAAAGGCAAAAAAATCCTAATATCCATCACGAAGTGATATTCCATTTCAATTGATATTCCAGAATCCAACTCAAGGCCACTTTTTGTCTTATTACAAGGAAATGAAAATAATCAATTTCTCTGAGCGGGAATCGAATTCCCAACCGTCGCGTTTACAACACTACTGTGCCATTGTTCCACAACGACCACAAAAACTTAATCCAATTAAGATTATACAAAATAAAACAAAAATATTAATGAAAATGTGCAACAAATTTTCATTTTACATTTAATCTTTACGGCGCTACGACAGCTTACTTTGTAAACAATTTCAGTTCGCTTGACAAGATGAAAGTTGGAAAACAACGTTTGGAAAATAATAGTAGGGCTGGTCGATGACCTGCTGGTGTTTATATAGCTTACTTAATATATGCTAGGCAATAAGACATATTTCTTGAATAGAACATTCAGTTTAATATTTATATTTTAACACGCCTTTGCATACAACTTCACTAGCGTGGTTAAATTAAAAGACTTGTGCACACGCTGTATTTTGCACATAGCAGAGACACAAGGGACATGGAAACCTAGTGATAAGATACTCCGTTCCCATTTAGACACTTCCGTTTCCGCCGGATATATTATTTTTACATATTATTTAATTTATTTTAGCTTGATGCTGCATTTCGCATAATAGCAGGGTACGCAACAGAAGCCATTATCGTCATATGCATCATCCAGTTTTCCAGACATTTTGTGTTGAAAGTTGGACTCAACAGAACCGGACAGTGAGGAACGAAAGTGTCTTAAAGGGAACACAGTATCTTTATCCTACGTTCCCAAATCTCTCTGTCTACCCTGTTATATGCGGAATATACAGCGTTAAGCTAAAAAAAGTTTATATCAATGCAAGAGAAAATTGATACAGTAATCTAGGCAAGGTGGAAGTGCCTCACTCAGCCTAGACTAAAAGCTTCATAGCAAGTAATTGCTTTAGCAACATAGCTTTATAAAAGCTTGGAGGACATGAAAATAGTCCATTCTGTTGATAGCCATTTAAAAACTAACAATATTTATCTATCCATCTAAAATTTTACTGTTATTGCGTGACTGATTGACAATGGTACTTCAGGTATCTACGTACTTGATTTTTTGTATTTAGGCTCCTTAGGGCTATTTTATTATGTTTATATTTAGCTTCACGCTCTATCCCGGAAGCAGGATAGGATAGCTACAAAAAAAACACCGTACTTATTTTGAGAAATCTACTTATACACCATAGATTCCAAGTATGATATCACATCGAGTTATAAAAGTCCGAGTGGTCGTTAAATTTACTGCTAATCTTATGCCCGTTAAAGTTATCTCGCCGTTACACAAGCTGTGGAGATTCATTAAAATGTCAAAGGTTAACCGCTCTTACTATGTATAGGTTCATATTAATTTAATAAATTTTATGTATGGATTTTAATTTAAAAACTCAATTATTTTGAGGCAGTGCTCGTGATGGAGTAAAAGGATAGCCTCTGACTAAACGAGAGGGTTGTTGGGTCGATTCCCAATCGGGGATATGTTTTTTTTCAGTTTCACACTGTATCCCACACATAGCTGTATAGAAAGGTGTGACCTGGAAACTTACTATTGTAAAGACACTCGCGTTCTCCACTTTCCGTTAAATTCTTAAGGCGTTGCGTGTTGAACGGCGGAATTCAACGCCGCCTTCGGTCTCGTTACCAGAGCGGTGAAATAAAAATATCCCAACCGACCCGTTCACAGTCACAGGCTTGTGCCCTTGCTTTGCGACGACACAAAACGCCTAAAAAAACTCGTATCGTTTCGTCTAAAAAATTAAGCGGAAAATGGGCGAAAAAATCTGATTTAATTTGTAGGAACAAATGTTAAACCAAGAGAAATACTTATTAGGTGAGCGACAGTGCTCTTTATGATTTGTTTTTTTTTAATATTTAAATGTTATATTGACAACTAGTATTATAAAGAATTTCAACGTTCTATAATTTAGGCGATGTCCAGTTAAAAATCTGTTATGAAAGTGATATAAACTTTCATCAAGCCTACAATTTCTGTCCAGAAGCTGAAAAAAAATCACGAATTTTCGTGCTGTATCCCGCAGCAAAGTAGGCAGAGTCTACTGCAGGGAAACCTAGTGTTAAGTTTTAAGCTTACATGATATTGCGTGTAAAATGGAGGGAGCTTAACGCCGCGCTTTACTGATATCCGAGCTAGAAAATGAAAAAAAAAAACAACACACTACTGCGAGAAGGAATCGAGCCCACAACTATAACGAGATATAAATGTAAAATAGTATACGTAAAACTTTCAATATTATCAATAGATATTATTTAAAAAAAAACACATTTAAATTAAATTCAAAATTTCAATTTAATTTACAAACTTATCTATAATGAAGAGTACATTACACCCCGCCGTAATCGATTAACTTAAAACAAAATGAGACTTAATTGCTTTCGTCTGATCAAAAATTTTACGATTCCAGAGTATTTTAGTATTCTATACATAGTGTTAAACTATCAAATTATTCTGAATTTGATCTTCATTAGTTTGTTTGTGGAGAAATTAACATAAATATTTCGTATTTTTAGGCCAGTCGTGGGTCAAGGGTCGAGTTTGCGACTGTAAGCACGACAGGTTTTTGGATCAATTCCAATTTGGGGAAATGAAATATTTAATATTTTCTTTTTCTCCAATTTGTTGACCAATCGAACCGTCTTTAATATTTTTTTAGAAGATTCGTTCTCCATTTTATAGATTTCTCAATGCTGCACTTTGTAATGGCATAATAAAGAAAAAGAAAAAAAAAATCTTCCGATTATAAATCGAAACCACAAACATCGCGACTAACTGGCTTCTGCTTCATTAACATTATTACACAAAATTAACGTATTCACCCATTATTCTCTTTAAAATGACTGCTTTTGTAACTTCTTGTATAACAACGTCCACCGGGACATTAGTAATTCAATTTATGTGAAACAATCATGAAATACATCCCAAGGGATCGATAGGGAACAGCTCGACAGGGAGCTTTCTATTAATAATATTAGATTTATTGCAATTACTTATTTACAATTTACATTTTCTTATAATTATCACGCGTATCTTATTAGAAAGCCTTAGATAACTTATATATAATTGTAATGTCGCCTTTTATACATTTTTATTTATTTCTTTTAAGCTTCACTGCAAATAGCATCGTGAATCCAGTGTTCTCCCTTATCCGATTTCTTCTTAACTTTTCTATATTATTCATCTGTTCAATGCTTTGATCGTTCTGAAGCATATAACACTCACGCTCCAGTCATATTACTATTCTTACATCATAGATTTCTTTATATTTTTTAAGCAATCGAAGATTATTAACTTCAGAGTATCATAGGAACTATTTACGAAGTAATTTGTCATAAAAACAAAATTTTCAGGAGCTCTAGCTTTCAAGATTTTTGTTATTTTTTTGTAAAAAAATTGTTTTTCATTTATTATATTAGCTTGCTTTTTTATACACAATCTTTCTGAGTTCGCACTGCTATGTAATATTATTTATTAGTAATATTTTTTTACATAAATACAAAGTAAAAAGGAAGCCGTTTTGCGCAGCGGCACAAGAGTGTGACTGTAACGCGACAGTTGTGGTTCGATCCCCACTCGAGGAAAATAAATATTTATTTACGCATATATTTCCATTTCTTCAATCTGGTGTCGAGGCAAAGCGCGGCGTTGAGTTCTGCCATTCAACATGCAATGCCTCCGGAATTCGGCAGAAAGTGGGGAACCGAGTGTCTTAACACTGATTCCCTCTGCCTACCCTACTGTGTGCGGGATACACAGCAAGGTAGCGTGAAGCTGATTTATGAAGATAAAATGTAAGTCTTGTCAGTTTGTGACATCTGGCCCTTATCTTACAATATTGTAACGTTACCAAGTTAGAGCAATGAAACTTTACAGCCACATAAATGTCAAAATCAACATGTGCTTGTGCAGTTTTGGCTAACAAAGTTACCTTCCAATATAAACAACATAGTAGCGTGCTGGAGTCAACCTGGTGAAGTCTAATAGTGTAAGAGCTGACTAGTTATAATGGTTAACATAAACTTATTTTATGATTTCGTTTCATTGTTGTGACTGATTGAAGAGTGAAGAGTGTTCCTGTTATAATATCTTTTTAGTCTTCTTAAATAAAATAAGTATTAGCTTCACGATGTATCCCGCATACATCAAGGTAAGAAAAAGAAAAATACTTTTATATCATTCTAGGCTTTTCGCCCATTTTTACTATGTTTTTATGAACTGGGGCCATCGTGGCCCAACGTGACAATTTTTAGTTGTAAATACACAAATCCTTGCCTAATTTTCCAGACATACACGTATTGAGTTTCTGTTTTAACGTGGAAAATCAATCAATGACTGAATAAAAATACGTTTCCTGTAACATATAGTTCAACGTAGAAGTTTTAATAAAGATCAATTATAAAATGGGCTTTAATTTATAAACGACTTCAAAAAGAAGAACGTTTTGTATTCAGTTGGTATGTTTTTTTAAAGAGAAATATTGAATAATATAAAATTCATATTAGTTTTCTTATAAGAACAATCGTCGGTTAAAATATTGAGAGTTTCTCAAATTATTTGTTACATAGAAACATGCATGAGTGCAGGTGTTACAATTTCTAGGTAGAAATCATTTCGAGAACAAATTGCAAGTACATGCTGTATATTTGGTGCATTTTAGAAAATTGTAAATATTTTAATTTAATTTTGATATATGCTTATATTATTCATACAAAATATTAGCAATAGCTTCACGTTATATCCTGCAAATAGCAGGGTAGACAGAGGGAACCTAGTGTTATAACATTCCTTTCTCCTCTTTCCGCCGTATTTTTTCGAGGCACTGCTTGTTGAGTGGCGGGACTCAATGCGGTGCTTTTGCCTTGGCACCAGAGCGGAGAAATGTAAATATTGGGATCTGGTATCGAACTCACGACCGTTACAATTACACCTTTGTGCCCCTGCGACGGCCATTCGGCCACGAGGCCAACATTTTCTTCAATAAGAAAAATCCCAGACAAGATGGGTATATAGTATCGTCAATATTGAAAGATCTCAAGTAATTTAACAAAGTGTTTGTATATTGTTAGCGATAGTGTCGATACTAACGATCGTGTTTAACTAATTTTATTGGAACCAACGGTTTATGGTCCATTAAAATGAGCTCTTACTATGGACTCGGACTTATTTAATAAACAAGTGTTGCGCTCGCGGATTCGCCTGCATTCTACTTCATTATTATTATTCTTATATGTTTATTTCATGTTTATCGAGGCTATCGTGGCACGGGGGCACAAGGAAGTCACTGTACGGGATGGTTGTTGGTTCGGTCCCCATTCAGGGGAAATTATTATTATTATTATTATAGAAGAAGGACAAGGCAAACGAGCGTTCGGGTCACCTGATGATGATCACCGCCGCCCACGACCCCGTGCAGCACCGGAGGAGCTACAGGTGCGTTGCCGGCCTTTAAGGTGGAGATAGACGCGCTTTTTGAAGGTACCCATATCGTACCGACCTGGAAACACTGCCGCGGGTAGGCCATTCCACAGTTCGGTGGCGCGTGGAAGGAAATTTCTACGAAACCGCACAGTAGTGGAGTGCCACGTATCCAGGTGGTGTGGATGGTATTATTAATGTTTTCACCAAAGCCATCAAATATTTACAAAAGGACCAAAGCAAAAGTTCGGTGTTGAGTTCTGCCACTCAACACGTAATGCCTCTAAAATTCGGCGAAAAGTGGTGAACGGAGTATCTTAATATTAGCTTCCCTCTACCTACCCTGCTATGTGCGGGATACCGCGTGAAGCTGAAAAAAGAAGTAAGTAATAATAGAATAGTAACATTCATATTGAAAAGAGCAACGTACAGTTTATTGCCGGCTCTTCTTGAATCGTCCGTTCCACACAAAGCAGAGTCTAATATGGTTATTCTGGTTTCAATATGGCCCTGGCCCCTGCGCAGTCTCGCTCGCTTCTTTTTTATTTAATGTTATAAAGTGAAAAAAAAAAGATTATTTTGGTATGGTTATCCTATTGTAATATAGTTAATAAATGGTAATTTTAAAATCGTCTTATTTAATAGAAATATGTTTTTTCCCCGTTAGTCCCTATCTTGAAGGAATTTTTGCCAAATTAATGTAGAATTACTGTACTCAAGACCGAGCTTCGCATCGACACTAGAACAAAATAATTAAAACACTAACATTACTTGTATGTATACTGGTATAATTCAAAAAAGAAAATCTTTTTGAAGAATAAAAAGTGCATAACGGAGTCTCCATTAAGTATATATGCGCGTACATTTTAGAAGAACCCACGAAAATTATAAATTTTATTCGTGTATATAGTAATTTTATTCGCTTCGTGTTTTTATAGTATCTACGTACTGTATAGTGTCGCTTTAGGTACTCGTACCTACATTCATTTGAGACAGCCGTGGTGTCTCATAAAGCTGAGCTCTCCTGATTCTGCATTTTTATGCATTTTGCTAAAGCACGTCCCCTGATTGTTGATAATAAATTATTTTTATGCACATTTTAGTATATTTTAACGTAGAAGCTTTTCTGGGTTTAGTTGAGGTTTTTATGGTGTGATTAATGTTAATAGTTTTATTTTTCTTTTTTAATTGTTTTTTTCAGCTTAAATCAGGCAAAATACTCGAGGCATTGATGACTGACGACGACGATGGAGTAAATTTTATGATTTAATAGCAAATTAAAATATGTTATTTTTAACATTTTTAAACACTTAAAACACATTTAGAAATGATGAAACACTTTTTTAGAAAACGTATTATAACCACTTGAACGTAGTGGGCTTTGAACCCGGATTTACTAAAAAATATTTGATAAGGGAGAGAAATATTTTATTTGGGAGTAATTGGAAGCTGTTTTTCAAAAAGAAATTACTTTTTACGATAACAAAACAAACTTTTTCATATAGAACCTTGTCACACTACAAAATCCCGCGTGACCTAGAACGTGACCGTGTTGTGTGACGTTCTTACAAATGCGACAAAAGCACGCGAGCAACCTAATTATAATTAGAGTGCTGGAATGTGATTTAATTCAAGTTAATTATATTTTATAACTGAATTTACTCTACTGCACCTGCTTATGCACTTGCGTGTGTATTTTTAATTATTTTATGTTTATAGTTACTTTTTTAGCGTAGCACGTCTACGATTTTGTAGAGCACAGTAAAAATAAGTTTGTAATTCTACTGTAAAAACACATGCGTGTTGATTTGCGGAACTTAACGCGATTCACCTTGAGGCCAGTCGTGACGCAGAGTTACAAGCATGTGACAGTTTGTGGATTCGATTTCCATGAAATATATATTTTTTTAATTTCCTCGCTCTAGTAAGGAGGCAAAGCGCGGCAATGAGTCCCGCTACTCGACACGCAATGCCTCCAGTATCCGACCGAAATTAGTGAAGAGAGTGTCTTAACACTAAGTTACTATTTACTAAAATTATTTAAATGTACATATTCCAACCCCCCACCACCTCATGTGCAGATATTGCAGTGGACGGTGACAAGGGTTTTAATAGGTTATCTGTTCACTTCTTCTTAGTTTAAATGTAATGACTTCTCTGAGAAATAATTGTTCCAAACAAACGATATTTGCACGTCAAATGATTTCTTTATTTTTATTTTAACTTAACGCTATAGTGCTAATTAATATGTGAACCATGTCCCGCAGGGTAGGCAGACGAAACCTAGTAATAAGATTCTCCGTTCCCCACCTACTTCTCAATTTTTGAAGCATTGCGTGGCTAACTTCAAATTCACTCATCATTTTTGTTTCAGAGCAAAAAAATTAAAGTAAATAATTTACCCGAGTGAGAATCGAATACACAACTGTCGTGTATGCCTGACAGTCACATACAATACAATACAATACAATATACTTTATTGCACATAACAAATTTACAAAAATTATATACAAAATAAATAGAAACAACATGTACAATAAGGCGGCCTTATCGCTTAAAGCGATCTCTTCCAGGCAACCTTCGGTCGTTGGAGTTGTATAAAAAAGATGGTGGGTGGTGCATTAAATTGCAGGAGATTATTTAATAGTAGAAATAAAAATAAAATACATAGACATACATATATATACATATATATATATATATATATACTACGAATAAATATTTATATAAATAAATATAATAATAAACAATAAATAACATATATATACAGCCCCTAAATTGGAAATGTTGAAGTACCTTGGATCCGTCATGCACGAGTCTGGAGGCATCGATCATAATCTCCTTGGCCGGATAAGAGTTTGGACGGTATCCTGCGATCACAGACCACACCAGTGACCTCCCGCCACTTAGCCCAGGCAACGCTTATCTGACTTAGGGGCTGGCCCAGGACTTATAAGGATAGTGCTCTAGTCCGAGCTCTCGCAGGCCATATACTCGGTCTTTGACACATTGCCAATATGCATTTCATTCATGGAGAATGGTTATGTAACGCAAATGCTGCAGCTATTATGTATCGGAAAAGATACCAAAAAGCTGAACGTCATCCCGATTATCGTGTATTTCGATTTTTCTCTCTTCAACAAAGAAGTAATCCAGCAAGTGTCGTACCATTTCGGAATCCAGATTAAATGCGCCAACTTTTAACGTTACTTGCAAAAACAGTGTAGTACATTTTTTTATAGTACAGTCGGTTAAAGTTGGGTGTACTAAATATTTTGAATTTAATGTTTGGCAAAAACACCACATTTTATTGAAAACTGATGCAGGTATGTTTCAATATTAAACTGTAATTCACAGAAGGGTTACTCATGATTACATTACAGAAAAAAAAATGAAGAAAGAGTAATATTTGTGGTCCTGGAACTTGAAAAACCATCATAGGGTGTCGGTTTTTCTGATATTTTTTAAAATTAATATAATATGAAAAATACATGACAAAGATTTTTTTTTATATTTTTCTCATAACTGTCACGACTTGGTCTATCACCTGGTTTCGTTTTATCGTTGACTCCTGGGACACCCTGTATATACATATAAATCATAGATATAATATTTATACATTTCTAAAAAGTATTTTGAAAATTAAAAGTATAAAACAAAGGCTAAATTAAATACTGTGGCCTTCCGCCAGGACGCTCTCATAATAAATAATATTAATACTTACTTACTTAAAAAAATCTTGGACTTTTACAAATCTTTTATCTAAGTAAAAAAATTGCAAAAAAATGTAACAATAACACCAACCTGAAAACATGTCAACATTTATCTTAGTTAGCTAGAACATTTGGATGGTATCCAAGAGGCGTATGCTTGAAATCATTTTACGTACGGTTTTTTGTATGAAAAGTTCTATAGTTCTATATAATTACAATAAATCAATTGAAATACTAAAACTTCTAAAAAATATATGGAAAGGAAAATTTGAAAGCGGGTTTATTGAAATCTGTTTATGAAATGGTTTTAATTCCAGAGTCCATCGTGGTGGGATACCCAGACGGTATACTGTATTGTAAACGTTGGTTATAGGTTCGATTTTCTCTCAGAGATATAAAATATTGTGATTTTTCATCTCTGGCAAAACAAAATGACAAAACCAATGTCACGAATTCTCTTAAAACTAGTTGTTTCTTTTTGCCTACAGTTCTATAATTATATACGGAACCTAAAAAATCACGTAATTACAACCGTTTTTAACTTAAATTCATTAGAAAGGTCGGACAATCTTGGGAAATGACCGACTTTCATGAGATGGAGTTATGTAATAAAATTCCATAAGTGTTACGTTCAAATTCAGTTAGCAGACATTTTTCTTGGGGGCCATTAAAAAAGAAACTATATTTTATAATTTTTTGGATAACTTAACTTGACTGTCCTCATCGTGAAGTGGCAGAACTTAACGCCGCTTTATCTTATTAAAAACAAAAAAAAAAATTTTTTTATTTTAGCAGCTACTGCGGGTAGCAGCTTACCGTATGTCCCTCACATAACAGAATCTGGTAATCGAATGGTAAGAATTCCTTTCCTCATTAAGACACTTCCGTCCCCCATTTTCCGCCGAATTCGTAAGCCATTTCGTGTTGAATGGCGGGACTCAAAGCCACGCTTTTAATCCATCATGATATTGTTTGTAGATATATTATTATATTTCATTCCCCAGTGGGAATCGAATTCACGGATCATCATGATATTGTATGTAGATATATTACTTCTAAATATAGTAAAAGTCGTACAAAAACACTAAGTGAATTGTTGTCTAATTTATGTTTGCTGAATTTCCGATAATAATCAAAATTTATGATGGCAATAACAATAGATTTAATAGCTATAATAATATTAGTTACAATGTTGTAAATAACTATATTATATTCGCTTAATATTACCCGACTAGAGAAAATCGTGATGTAACTAGCCCAAACCACGCGGTGAAGAAAGCTGAAATTAGTCATGTATAAAGGTTGAGGCCGTCGTGGCCCAGTGGCATAAGAGTGGGACTGAAAATGTTCGAAAATTTGGCGGAAAGTGAAGGAGAAAATTGTCTTATTAGAAACGGAGTGTCCTAACACTAGGTTCCCGCTGCCTACTCTTCTATATGCAGGCTAAAAGCGTCAAGCTAAAACTGTAGGTACCTTATGGAGTGTACGAGCAGATAAGCCATAAGGTTTTTTGTTAGGATTTTTTTCCGAAACACGATGTTACCTTTACCATCAAACATTCAAGGAAACGAATTTGTGACATACCACTCGTAACATTTTCTAAGTAATAACGAGTGTACTATAGAAAATATATTCAACATATTTTCAATAATCTTATTTTAAGAAAATAACATTTCCTGCACCACGGGGCTTGTAATAAAATATGTCGTAAGCACCTGACACTGTTACGTAAAGCGGTAATTAAAATATCATAAAAGTCAAAATTTACCATAAAATAATGTCATTTCATAGCCCAACTGCACCCATTAGCTTTGTAATATGAGCCGTTTTCATAATTTCTCTGGAGACTGCGCCCTATCGGCCACTTAGATATCACATTAGATTCTTATTACATTTGAAATTCTAAAATTTTACAACCAGAGCAATGTTCAATATCTTTATGTTTTTTTATATAAATCTAGTATCTAATCTCTTTCTAAGTAATCAACGGGGTATTTAAGCACAAATTTTCCTCTGTCTTCCATGCTCTGTGTGAGTTATAATTTAAAATTTGCGAGAATACATTTAAATAAAAAGAATTGAGGTCATTATGGCACAAGGGCATAAGAGTGCGAACGTAAAGCGACAGTTCTAGGATCGATCATCACTCGGGTGGATTGAATTATTATTATTTTATTAATATTTTAATTTCTTTGTTCTGACACCAAGGCAAAAGCCCACCACTGTTTCCATCTAGTTTCATCACTCAACACGCAATACGTCGAAAAATTCGGTGGAAGACGGGGAACGGAGTGTTTAACACTAGGTTTTCTCCGTCTACCATGCTATATACGGGATAAAGCGTGAATCTGAAAAGCAGCGTAAGTATGTGGATGAACACTTTCAATCAACTAGAACACCAATAAGGTCAAGGATTAAGAGATCCTTTAGGAGATTAACAGTCCTCATAAACACAATCATTTAGCATTTTATAGATTTTCTTATAGAACCTTTAGCTCCATGAATATACATTTTTTTTTAATTAAAGAAAAAAATAAGAACAAAAAAGCACAGATGAACTAAGTCCGTGGAAAAGCAACTCAAATTAAACAGCTCACTTGTGGGCTGTTCTTGTATAAAAGACAAAATATAAATTTTATCAAAAAACACAGTGCTTTTCATATTTTATTCGAATGTATTTTTAACAACGGCCTCTGTTATATCCTACATTTACTATACTAAAACGTGATAATATTTAAAAAATATAATATACTGATAAGGTAGATGGCAGTTGTATATAAATTAATATTAAATTAACATTTATAATACAAGATTAGATACATAAATTAAAATACAATATTTCTTATAGTATAGTGTAGCGTTAAGTTTTGCCACTCAACACGCAGTGCCCGCAGGATTAGACAAAAAATGGATAACTAGGCTTAAAACTAGGCTTCCTCTGCCTACCGTGCTGTGTGCAGGATACAGAGCAGTGTGAAGCTGATAAGTATCATAATTAAATTAATATTCAAAGTAAAACCCTTATGGCCCACCGGCACAGCTTCGTCACTTTTGTCTGTAAAAGTTGGCGTTTGCTAGTCCGATTTCTACTATGGAAAATTAATTATTTTCAATATCTCCGTCTGGTAACAAGACAAACCTTGGCATCATTGCCATTTGACCACTCTATTTACAAAAAAAATACGGAAAGTAGGGAATAGAGTCTCTTAACATTGGGTTCTATTTGCCAACCCTGCTGTATGTAATATACAGATAATTTTTGCAAGCATGTTTATTCATATTCATAATATTTTTCAAGGAAAACAGATAGCGCCATCTATTATGTATTATGTGAAAGTACAATGTACTGGACAATGAAACGACCTTTTGAAAAGTGCACGAGGAAATATTTTCATGTTAATGTTGAGAGATGGCATTTTTGTAATAAAATCTTTTATATACCTTTTTCTCATACTTAAAACACTGTTTTTCTGAGATATTTTCATAATTTTTTTTAAGAAAACTCTTTGTTATATTGACAACAGGGACAATCTTTTTAATATAACATGTTTGTGTGTGTGTGTATTTTATATAAATACACGTAAAAAAATATAATTTTTTGACGTAACAAGATAAAAATCTCTAGAAAAAACCTTATTTACTTTATCTTATGCTGATAGAGAAAACGACGCTAATAATAGAAAAAAAGGTATTTAATATATTGAAAAATCCATTAAGGGGAACTGAATTGTTTTATTTCCACGCTCTGATAACACGACAAAGTGCAGCGCTGAGTCCCGCATCTCACCTTTACCCTCTACCTTCTCTGCTATATTGAAGATGCTGGAGACTTGTAAGCTGTGCTTTTAAAATTAATTAAACCGAGATGTATTTGAAACTATAACTCATCCAATTAAGGAACAGATGTCTTAACGAAGTCGTTGGAAAAAAGTCGGCTAAACGTAAATTAAGTGGTGCGATCTGACCACTAAAGCTGTGAACTATAGGTTTTAAAAGGCTCTACCAGAGTCCAGTAAGCACTCAATGTTGACCGAAACGAATATAATTATGTTTTTATATCATAGAAGAGTTAAATATTACTATGTTTTAGCTTCTCGTTATGTCTGCCATAGCAGGGTAAGCAGACGGAACGTGAGAGAACAATATTATAACAGTCCGTTCCCCAAAAGGCACGTAACCAAGTATAATAATATACATAAATATCTTTCCAAATCAAAAATCAATACATAATATTGAATTAAAATAAAATATATTGTTAAAGTATCAGCAATAGCCTTTAAATTACTTTCTTAACTCCGTTGTTTGTGAAGTGTTCGAGTTAAATTAGGTTAATTCTTCCAAGCAGATGAACTTTCAGTTCTTCCGGCCGTTCCCCTTTCTAGGGGAAGCGTAATAAGCTCGGTACGAACGATTCTTCGAAACTAAACAAATTATATGTAGAAAATGATATCGTATTGTTGAGACCGTCATGGCGCAGGTGACTGTAAACGCGACGGTTGTGGGTTCGATTCTCACTCGGGGAATGAAATATTTGCATTTTTATGTTCTCGCTCTAGTAACGTAGCGAAGCGCAGCGTTCAGTTTCATCATGCCTTAAGAATTTTGCGCAAATTGTAGATTGAAACTGTCTTAATGGGAATAGAGTGCCTTAACACTATTTTCTAGGTTCTTTCTGTCTACTAAAGCTCAACGTGAAGCTGAAAGATAAAAATATATAGTTCGATCCCCACATATAAGTTATCCCCATATATAGTTTATCCCCATAAATAAATTGTATTTCACACGCACTGTTACTCAATACGCAACGTCTCGTCTCATCACGGCGGAGGCCGGAGGGTGTTGACACTACTCTTAGTTATTTTTTTAATGTTCTCTTATCTCATGGTACAGGCAAAGAAAACTAAGTTATACATCTTAACTATATTTTAGTTTCTTTAATTTTGCATTAACAAAATTCAACATTTTCCGTAAATTATAATTGTGTCAATTTCAATTACATTTAATTTTTACCTCAATCAAAAATGGAAAATACTCCCTCCGGAAAATTACATACGTACGAAAGCTTTACCAAAAAAACATTACAACTTTCCATGTCACAAAGTAGAATTTGATTTTTAATTTTTATACATTTTTTTATACCAAATACCTGGTAAGTTGATGCTTCATTACGCGAACAAACTTCGCTAATTAGCCATGTTTTACATTATATACGGCGAGCTCGAATTTTTTTCCAAAACGCTTTAGTTTGCTCAATGTTTTACAATTTTTATAATATTTAACTTTCATTGGTGTAGACATTCTGCTTTGGTATAATATTATTAGTTATTGAATTATATTTATACTTTTTATTCACGCCGTATAATATAATATTTAAGGAAACGGCTCGTCGCTGAGAGGAAGACTGCATATCTCATCTAAATGTGACAAGATCGTAAAATACCCAATGTACGTGCGCCGCTTGCTTTATTAGAGCGTCCATAGAAAAATATTCTTTTCTATATCTAGCTTCGCACTTCTATGATTTGACCTGATTTCAATGAATATAATCGCGATTATATCATTTTTGATATAACTATTTGTGAACAAAATATTTTTCTTTTGATATTTCTGCTAATTGGCCTTATTTACGTGAAAAGGATTTGATTTGTAAAAATATTTGTTAAGCTTTTATGATGATACATATCCCGCACAAAGCAGGTTAAGCACGGTGAACCTGGGAACCTAGCGTTAAGATCTCCGATCCATTGAAACACTTCCGTTTAGCACTTTCGGTGTATGTATACAGACTGTTTATAAATGGTTATAATTTTTGTACAGGTCACAGTTTTGAGTCTAAAATCCTTGGTACATTTTCTCATTATTATTATTATTATTGCCTATTATTATTTCGATGGATATGAGTATATTTATAATTTGTTTTCTGTACTGATAATTATGTAATCTTCTATCTATATCTATATATATATAAAATCGAAAGGTCACTCACTCATCACGAAATCTCAGAAACTACATGGACTAGGAATCTCAAATTTTGCATAGGAGTTATTTATAGGACGTAGGTGCTCGCTAAGACGGGAATTTGCAATATTCGACTTCTAAAGGGTTGTTTTTGGGGTCGAAAGTTTGTATGAAACTTCGTTACTACAAATGCTAGGAGTCTCAAATTTTCCATGGACGTCACTTATAGGACGTAGGTACTCATGGAGACAGAAATTAATAATCGCGTAGTTCACGCAGGCGAAGCCGCTAATTTATTAATAAAATTATAAAATAGAGTGGCTTACGTTTATTAATAAAATTATAGAATAGATAGGCAGAGGGAACCTAGTGTTAAGACATTCCATTTCTCATTATCTGCCCAATTTTTAAAATGTTTTTGATAAACAGAACTCAACGCCGCGCTTTGCTCTTGTCAACAAAACAATAAAATGAACATAATTCATTCCCTCCAATGGAAATCAAACCCACAGTCATAACGTTCACTTCACCGAGACTGCCTTTACTTAGTTGAATTCGTAGGAAGCGTATTACCAAATAATACCCGATTACTACATTCGCGCTGTGTTTTTGCTCGGCAGGAAATAACTTGGTAGAGGCATTGTTCGCTTTGTTTATTATCTTATAGGTACCATATTATAATACAATAATACTAGGTACACTGTTTTCATTATATTATGTTAATAATAAGGGCCTTATAATGCTAGATAAGTAAATTAGATTAATTTTATAAAGAAGGAAAGGGATTTGAGTTTTATAGTAATTTTTGCTTAGTTTACTTTAATTTTTTTAACTTTACACTATATCTCGTACATGGCTGGGTAAGTGGACACACAGACACATTAAGACACTTCCTTTCTCCACTTTCCGCCGAATTCTAGAGGCATTGCGGGTTGAGTGACCAGGACGCCATAATTTGCCAGGAGAGTGAAGAAATGAAAATATAAAATATTTAATTCCCTTGAGCAGGAATCGAACAGACAACCTGCGCCGCGACTGGCATCATACAAATATATGTATTTATTGTATTCTTAGGATAACTATTTACAATTATTAAATTTACATTTGGCTTTGATATACGATTATATTATTTTATACAAATTGTAATTAATGTGATAGTAAAAACCATTCCTTCATCTTTGACGAGAGTAGAGTTAACTGCTCTCAAGTAAAAAAAAAATTGGTATTAAAAAGTCTCTGATCACGGCATAGGGACGGATAAAAGACATTTGTATACATTTTGGACATCCATTCAGGGAAGTAAAGTATATTCATTTCGCCGTTTTGGTAATACAAAGAGCGAGGTTCACCAACTCTTTCCTCCTCATCTCAACCTGCAATGTTTCGAATTCAGGTTCCGGTTCGAGAAAAGTAGTAATTTTTTTACAACAATTAAACTAACATTATAAATATAAAAAAAACTACTCGTAGGCACTTTTGGTGGAAATTAAAATCCGTTTAACCGATTTAAAATGCAACAGCAGCTGGGACAAATTATAACGCGCGTGTGGATTCATATTTTCATAAGGCAACGTGGATAATTGTATTCATTAAATTATTATTTTCAATATTAAATGTTTCCTTCATATTTCTACTAGTGTTACGCTCGCGGCTTCGCCTGCACGGACTACGTGATATTTCAATCTCATTTTTCATTCTTGTTCTGTATCCTGCACATTGTAGGTGAGGTAGGCAGAGGGAACCTTCAAACCTAGCGTTAAAACACTTCCGTTTCTTATTTTCGGCCTACTTGTGGAGGCTTAACGCTACGCTATATTTTATTCTCCCGAATGGGAATCGAACCCCACGACGACCTATACTAGTTTCCTACAATTACTTGCAATATCTGCATTATAAGCGATCCGAGACTGGGATTTATAGACGCTCATTGTAATAGCCGGATGAACGAATTACCGCTGTATTCAGACATTTTAAACTACTTTTTCATATAAATCTCCTTCATTTCAACTATATTAACGTTACTATTTTATTTTATACTTTGAAACACGCTATGGTGTAATTGGGAATATACACGCGATGGTTGCGGGTTAGATTCTCATTCGGGGAATGTTAAAAAGTAGTAGCTTCACGCTTTTTCTCGTATAGCAAAGTAGGTATAAGAAAACTATTGTTAAGTCATAATATAAATTCGCATATGATTTTATATTTTTTTTCCCTAGCCTACACCATCCCATTGTTGGGCAAAGGCCTCTCTCCACTTCTTCCATTCCGGTCTATTTAGGGCTATTGAGCACCAATCAGGCCTATAATAGTCCAGCTCGTCCCGCCATCTCCGTTTTTGTCTGCCGATTCTCCTTTTAGAGCTTGGAATAATGATGATTAATTTATATTATATTAATAAAATTTGGCGGAAACTGTATCATGCATACAGCAGAGTAGGCAGAGGGAACCTAGTGTTAAGACACTCACACACCTCCCATTTTCCACCGAATCTGGAGATATTACTTATTGAGTGGCAGGACTCAACACGACGCGAGAGCAACGAAAATAGTAATATTAAATACTACATTCCCTCTAATGGCAATCGAATTCACTATCACGTTAATATTCGCAGTTGTCACGCTCCGCCAAGCTTGTCCTTACATATACAGGGTGTCCCAGGAGTCAACGATAAAACGAAACCAGGTGATAGACCAAGCCGTGACAGTTATTAAAAAAATATTAAAAAAAATCTTTGTCGTGTATTTTTCATATTATATTGATTTTAAAAAATATCCCAAAAACCGACACCCTGTGATGGTTTTTCAAGTCCCAGGACTACAAATATTACTCTTTCTTCATTTTTTTTTCTGTAATGTAGTCATGAGTAACCCTTCTGTGAATTACAGTTTAAGATTTAAACATACCTGCATCAGTTTTCAATAAAATGTGGTGTTTTTGCCAAACATTAAATTCAAAATATTTACTACACCCAACTTTAACCGACTGTACTATAAAAAAAATGTACTACACTACTTTTGCAAGTAACTTTAAAAGTTGGCGCATTTAATCTGGATTCCGAAATGGTACGATACTTGCTGGATTACTTCTTTGTTGAAGAGAGAAAAATCGAAATACACGATAATCGGGATGACGTTCAGCTTTTTGGTATCTTTTCCGATACATTCTAGCTGCAGCATTTGCGTTACATAACCATTATCCATGAATGAAATGCATATTGGCAACGTGTCAAACACCGAGTATATGGCCTGCGAGAGCCCGGACTCGAGCACTGTTCTTATAAGTCCTGGGCCAGCCCTTAAGTCGGATAAGCGTTGCCTGGGCTAAGTGTTTAGTTTAGGGAGGTCACTGGTGTGGTCTGTGATCGCATGATACCGTCCAAACTCTTATCCGTCTTATAGAGATCGTGATCGATGCCTCCAGACTCGTGCATGACGGATCCAAGGTACCTGAACTTTTCCAACTTAGGAGATGACCCAGGACTTATAAGAACAGTGCTCGAGTCCGGGCTCTCGCAGGCCATATACTCGGTGTTTGACACGTTGCCAATATGCATTTCATTCATGGATAATGGTTATGTAACGCAAATGCTGCAGCTAGAATGTATCGGAAAAGATACCAAAAAGCTGAACGTCATCCCGATTATCGTGTATTTCGATTTTTCTCTCTTCAACAAAGAAGTAATCCAGCAAGTGTCGTACCATTTCGGAATCCAGATTAAATGCGCCAACTTTTAAAGTTACTTGCAAAAATAGTGTAGTACATTTTTTTTATAGTACAGTCGGTTAAAGTTGGGTGTAGTAAATATTTTGAATTTAATGTTTGGCAAAAACACCACATTTTATTGAAAACTGATGCAGGTATGTTTAAATCTTAAACTGTAATTCACAGAAGGGTTACTCATGACTACATTACAGAAAAAAAAATGAAGAAAGAGTAATATTTGTAGTCCTGGGACTTGAAAAACCATCACAGGGTGTCGGTTTTTGGGATATTTTTTAAAATCAATATAATATGAAAAATACACGACAAAGATTTTTTTTAATATTTTTCTAATAACTGTCACGGCTTGGTCTATCACCTGGTTTCGTTTTATCGTTGACTCCTGGGACACCCTGTATATATAATTACTTATAAAAGAATAATTAATATTTCAGTAAATTTGAAACGTTAAATACCCACCATTTGAGTTCTTAACAAAGTTTAGGACTAATTAGTTTGTGTTTTCCGCAAATATTTTAACCGATACAGCCAGTCTATTAGACGTGTACCCTGCTTTGAATGATTAAGCGATTTTATGTAAATGTTTACTAACGCGGTAATTGCTGTCTGTACTTATATACTTAAGTACTAAGTTGTAATAGACTGTAATCGCGAGGGGTTGTAAGTTCGAATCCCACTAAAGGGAATGAAATATTTATATAAATTTATATTTTATGTTTTTTGCTCTGGTGTCGAGGCATAACGCGGCGTTGGGTTTCGCCACTCAATACGCAATATCTCCAAAATTCGGCGTAACTCAACGTTGCGCTTTGTTTTGTTACCAGAACGAGGAAATGACAATATTAAATATTTCAATTCCTCGAGTGGGAATCGAAGCCACAATCTGTAGTGTTCACAGGCACACGCTTGTGCCTCTGCGCTACGACTGGCTTCTAGGCCGAATTTCAGGTGGAAGATGATAGATACAGGTGGTTCGAACTTAGTTTTTTAGATTTTAATATTAGTCTTCCTAATAAAAAGCATATTTAAAAAAGTAAATATTGTAAAAAAATATATAATAGTTCAATGTCCTGGAGACCTTATCATAGTAATTAAGGCGTAGTAACTTGTGCTCTTTGAACTGTTGAACGCCAAACTTTCTTGGCGTCTTCATAAGAAGTAGACATTTTTTTGCAATTTTATTCGAAGCTCGTCCCAAATACGGTAATGACAAATTTTGCTTGTAATTTAAAAATGAAAATGTTAAAAAAACTAATATTTAAAAAAAAAAAAGTTTTAAAAGTTTTTTTTTACTTGTTTTCCTAGAAAACATTTAAAAAAAATTCTTAACTCCATACATAAAAACTAATATTCGAAAATACAAATTCACGATATAGTCAAATCACGTAAATGCAACACTTCTTAGCATCAACCTCCCCCAATAGCTATACAAATAAAGAATACTAAAGCGAACCCCTTTTCTCATAAATTGTAATAAACGATAACAGGCTCGGTGTTGTGCTCACAAACTATTTGGAAACTAAAACGCTATTTATTACTTATAGATTTAAAATAAGGAAGTCACGAATAAATAAATGATTTTGAAGATTTTTAATAACTATTAGTATATTGAGAAATGCAAGAAAAATATATATTAATAATAATTAGCATATTAATGTTACACCTTCCATTACTTCTTGACTTAAAAGAGAGCAAATTACAAATAATTACTTTAATTTAAATATTCATTATATATGTTTTTGAGGTGTAAATACCTAACAAAACTACGTAGCAGCTGCTATACGTAGTACACTATTATCTGTATGGTTCTATAGGAACTTCCTTGAACGCGTAACAATGTGGAATGGCCTTCTGTAACCTAGGGTAGTATTTCCAGGTCGATATGACCTCAAAACACATAGGCACCTTCAAAAAGCATATTTATCTCCATATTAAAGGCCTGCAACGCAACTGTTGCTCTTCTGGTGATACACGAACGAAGGTACGGTAGTTTCTTACCATCACTGAGTACTGATGGTCTTATTTTTTTTTTTTATATTTTATTCGTATTTAACTGAGACAGACGCAAAGTGCGTGGGAAGTATTAAAAATTGTCGCCGAATTCTGGAGGTATAGCGTGTTAAGTTCGCGCTTTTCTTAGTTATCAGAGCTATGATTTAAATATTAATGAATGATGAAAATATTACATATTTCATTTCTTCGATTTAGAATCAAACACAAAAACTGGCTCACATTTGGACTCTTCTTAAATGAACAAAAAAATTCAAGACTTTGCACCTGACAGTACGACCACTTATGCTCACTTAGCAATTCAATCAGAACCTTATAGTTACAGAAATAAAATCCAAACTTCCTTATCCTTTTCTGTAATATTTCACGCATGCGCCTAAAACTCTTGAAAAGCGTGTAAAACTGAAATAGTCATTTGGTATTCAGTAGTCGGCTTAACACCGACTGTTACCAACGTTTCGGTATTTCGAGAAAAAAATACAAAAAGCGCGCGATTTAATTCGATTCGTTTCAATTAGGTTTCATACGTTATATTTCTTGTATAATATACATATTTTGTGTAGTGTGTGTTTGTGTATTTGTGTGTTTGTGTGGTAAGTTGTGTTTTTTATTTTTTATCTTTTTTAGCTATATTAAAAGATAACTTTTTAGAGAAAGGATAACTTAAATTTATATTAGGCTTTCGATATTTATTTCGGTATACTAATTAAACTTATTATACATCATTTTAGGCATACTCTTATAATTATTTCCAAAATTTTTTTACTGTAAATAATAAGAATATATACTAATGGATATATTGACATATACACAAATCTCAATACAATAAAAAATATAGTAAAGCAACAAATATACCAAACTATTGTTAATTATGATTAATTATTAACTGAAATTAAAAATCATAAATATTACTTATATTTTCCTGAGGCCTGCCAAAATTATTGAATAGGCAACCAGAACATCCATCCATCCATCCACCTACCCATAGAGTAATGGTTAAAAAACACTATAAAATCATAAAATCTCAGAAGACTACATAAATAAATATTTTTTTCAAATATATGAATATAAACTAACTTATCTAGCTAACTAACTAAGCTAACTTATGGCACTATAATTTTCCAAATTAACAGTGTATGTTATAAGCATAAAATAATGAGAAAAATATAAGAATTGATTAATTAGAGATTACGTGAATATTATTTTATGAAAAAGAATCATCAAATACACTCATAATTGACGGAGTAATCACGTAACAGATATATTTACATGTCTCCAGAAACAAGCAGAGAGTGAGAAATAGTATCTAGTGTATTAATAAGAATGGAATGTCGTAGCACTAAGTTTCCAGGTTCCCTTTGCTTACCCTGCTATATGCTGCATACAGATTGAAGTTCAAAGAATTGTAATGTTAAGGATATTACATACATATATTGAGGGAAGGATTTTATATTTGTTTTTAAATTTCAAGTTTACTTGAAAAGTATGTATAAAAAAATTTACACTAAGTGAAAATAAGTTTTTGATCATTTCAAATTTACAAGTTTAATTTTCTTTTTATAGTGATGGTTTCACGTTCAATTATGTTTTTAAAAAAATCATTTTCAAAACTACTTTTGCTGCCGTTCGTAGCATATTCATATAAACCAAACAGGTAGTTTGCTAGTGCTGAAAATTACTTTGGAAAAATTGTATGCTACAAAAAATTGACGTTCGATTCACGCGTAAAATCGAAAATAAATGAAGTGTATAAGCGAAAATTTGATCAATATTATTTTTTACACTCACGTACGGCGTTTGTTTCTGTAAAACATGCAGTTTTCCACCATCTGGTCAAAATTTAAAAGTAGCAAGTGTTTTGACAAAGGATTTTCACATAGTAGGGTAGGCAAAGAGAACCTGGGTATTTAGTGTTAAGGCACTTCATTTTAACTCTAAAATTTTGTTGAAAGTGGAGAACATTTTGCCCAAAATTTTGGTATTGAAAGTTGGATTTGTAACAAGTATGAGTATATAACAATTTCGTATATAACGTAGCTCGACGAGAACGTATGGCTTAGTTGGTCAGAGCGCTTGGCCGGTTTTCAAGGGCGCAGGTTCAAATTTTTACAGATTTTCTAAAAAGTATTTCTCTGTTTTAAGGGTGGAATAAAACTTTAAAAATATAAAAATTAATATTTCGCTCGATTCCCCGAGTGGGAACTCGGGGAATCAAACCCTCAACTGTTACAGTCACACGCTCGTGCCCCTGCCTCACCTGCATCATCACGGCCTCTGATTACATGATGGAATCTTCAATTTATCTTCGAGCACGTCTGACGTCAATCTATATAATTTATGTCTGATTAACAAACGCCCTGAAGCTTTAATAACTATTAACAAATTTTAAGTTAAAATTTACCTTAAGTTTAGTATGTAGACTTTAATCTTGTAACTTTAATCTTTAATAGAATTTTGTTAGTTTTGTATATAAGTGGTGCAATTAATGCAAATTTATTTGAAACAGTTTTAAATTTAGTGTAGCAGCATTATTTTACTGTATACGCAACGGTTATGGGTTCGATTCCTACTTGGGCAATTAATTATTTTCATTTCCTCGGTCTGGTAAAGAAGACAAAACGCAGCATTGAGTTAGTTCAACAAAACGAAAGCAATTATCTTAAAATTAAATATGTTCCCGTAGTCTGCCATGTCATATGCGAGTAGGGTTCAGCTATAAAAATAATGTTATTTATTAATAAGGACGTAAATTTAAATTGAGGGTGAAAATGCGTTCAACATTTAGAGTTAGAGCAAAATAAGATTTAACGTACGTACGGACGGACAAACATACAACTGATGCTTTATATAAGGATTCTATCTTATCGTACATAATCCTAAGGCCTTAATAGCGCATCGACACAACGTCTATGACACTTGTAGATTCATCTATTTGGAGGAAAGAACAATTTTATTTTCTTCATTGTGATATTAAGACATAACGCGGAGTTAAGTACCGTCAGTGGACACGCAATTAAGATGAATCGTGTGTTCAGTGAATTATAGAAGAACTAACAAATTAAATCCATTCACTATCTCCAAGAGTATAACTAACTTTTTCTTATTACATGTTCGAAAGCAGTTAGAAGAGCAACATTTTTATTATTAGATAAAGTTCTACACGCCACATGTTGTGTATTACTTGGAGCTGATGCTTATCAAGGTCAGGAGAAGATTGAAAGTTACGTCAAATACGACACAGTATTTTTGGGATGTGTTCTTTATATTTGTTGGCTTATAGAGATGTTCTAAATCTCTCTATCTTCGATACTTATAATATATACTCCTAAGTTCCGCCAATTACAACAATTTTTTAACCGACTTCTGTAAAGGAAAGAGGTTATCAATTCGGTTCTATTTTTTTTTGTTTGTTTACTTAGAACTTTTGACTGGGTGAATTTTACTTAAGGTAGTGATTTTAGGTAATTTTATTAAGAACAATTTCTCAATTTCACTAGAAATTTCTAACAATTTCCAAATCTAGATTGCTATAATTATGGCCTTCGAGATCTGTCTAGTGGGTCTCACCACGACCTTGCGGTTTCTCGAGTTATCAGAATTATGCAGGTTTGGGGTGCCATCAACGATTGTCGCTTAGTTACATATGGGTTATTTAATGTCATTAGAAATATGGAGAAGGCTTTATGCCTTAAATAATATAATATTCCATAGCCTTCTTTTTAACATTATGTCGTTATTTTACATTACTTCTTCTTTATTTTAACAAATATGTCAGACGTGGCAGCAGAGTCGTGGCGCAGGGGCACAAGCGTATGACTATAAACGTAACAGGTCGTAGGTTCGATTCCCACTCGAGGAAATAAAATGTTTAGTATTTTAATTTTTTAACTGTTAACAAGAAAAGACATGACGTTTAGCTCCAGCACTCAACACGCAATGCTTTCGGGATTCTGCGGAAAGTAGGGAACGAAAGTGTGTTAATGAGAACGTAGTGTCGTAACACCAGGTTCCCCGGTTCCCTCTGCCTACTCCGCTATATACGGGCCACAGCGCGAAACTAAAAAAAAAACAAATATATCAAGATTTAAACTTATAAAAACCCAGTTTTGCCAATTTTAGTATTTTGTAGCCTTTATTCGCTGTAAGTGACCCATTACATGTTTTTTATTTCATCTTGCTTCTGTACTTGGAGTCTGTAACATGGGTACGTGCCAAGGACACTGCCTAAATATTGCTCGTGTAAAATAAAAGAGATATTTTAATTCTAAACAAACTTTCTTCATTCACTTTGCTTCTTTTTCTTTAAAAATTAAATAGATATTTTACGAATATTTTTTTGAGGTCAGTCCTGGCGCAGGAGCAGTAAACGCCATATGCTGTAGGTTCTCGTTTCTCTTATCGACATTTATACCTATATAGCTTCATGATGTTTTTCGCATAGCAAGATAGACAGAGTCCCGTCCCCAGAGACCTACTTTTTTGTCTTTCAATCTATATTTATGTAAAATAGCATCCACAAACACAAATTTCCATCAAAACATCGATCTCGCTAAGACAACAAATATGTATATTTTAAGCGAAAGCGAAACAAGTATAAAATAAATCCTTTGGAATAATCCGCGGAGGAGCAATTAACGCCATCAACAAATTAATACAGCTTATTAAATATTTACGATATAAATCCAGTGTTTAACGAACGGTTAAATATTCAAACAGTAAATGAGAGTTTTTTTTTGTGAATTAACACTCGCTTTTATTGGTAGTGGTGGTAAGCGTGCTGGTCGTGGGTTCGATTTTCGTGTATTCATGATAGAGGTGTAGGTATAAGGTTTATATAAAAATATGTATAATTTCCGCCTATTTTTTGAAACATTTCGTGTCAAACGATTGTGCCTCCAGTTCCAGATGTTGAGTCCAGCATTCAAATTGGGCGGTGGTAAGTTTAAATTCGATTTTTTGGTTTTATACGTTTACATTCAAATGTCAACAATACATTTTTAAAAAAAATTTAAAATGTTCTCTCATAATCTGTTATTTAATATTAGCCCTTCATATAAAAGTCATTCAATTTTACTTGTTTAAGCTAAGAATTAAAAAAACCTTTTAATTGATGCTAAAGGAATGTCACGTATATCCACAAGAGATATATGAAGAGGTCGATGGCTGATGAAATTAAAAATGTATGTTGTGACCGTGAGAGGGTCGTGATAAAGTTGCCTAGATTAAGATATTTTGTTTTAGCTTGGCGCTGTATCCCGCATATAACAGAGTAGATATAGGGAATCTAATGTTGCAACACTCCGTTTCTCACGCACCGGCTTAGTTTCGAAATACTGCGAGTTGTATGGCGGAGTTCAACGCCACGACTTGTTTTGTTACCAGAGCTTGATGCCAGAGCGAAAGAAATGAAAATATAAATAAGCAATAATTCATTCTTGTTCATTCAGCACTTGTAAGGGGATCAAACCCACAATTGTCGCGTTACAATCATACATTTGTACCACTAGGCAACAACGGCTTCAAAAGTTTTTTTATTATAAGCAATTTAGCCTATTTAAATCATCTTGTCATAAGAAAGATGAGCATATTAGAATTCCCCAGGCTTCATATATCAAATATTTATTTTAGACGCTCAAATACAGGCACTTCAAGTTAATCGTAAAATATGTGAGGTCGTTAAAAGAAATATAGCGTTCCCCCTTTTTTTTCATCACCCATTCTCCTTTTGTAGGCACTTGTCAAAGGAAATAAATACGTGATACACTTTGTGTTCGTGTACTTGTGAAATGATCATATTTTTATATTTATTTCTGTGATATGATGTCATTTGTGTCATCATTTTTTGTATAGCTTCTTGGTTGATTTTAAAATGATTGATGAGGTACGTGGAACAGTAACACAGTGTCTGATTGTAAACGTGGGGGTTGTGAGTTCGAATCTTATTGAATGGGGGAATGAGTTAATTTTCTTCTTCTCGCTCTACGGAAGTGGCGTGTGCGAGTGCGAGTGAGAATGATAAATGTGGTGTTTAGTTCCACAGAAAGAGAGAAATGATTTATTCTGTTACCTACTCTTTTATATGCGGGGTACAACGTAAAAAAAATAATTTTATAATTAATGGAAGTTTTCGGATAGAAATCAGTTGTATCGCAGGGCCGCAGTGTGATTATTAACGCGACAGGTAGTGGTTTCGATTTCCACTATTCACCTCTATTCGCAGCTAATTCTAAAAAAAAGAATTTAATCACAAGGTAAAAAATAAAATACAATGAATGAATTTTTAAACTTACAACGTTGAGTTCCGCTACTCAACACACAATGCCTCTAGTGCCAAAAAGTGAGAAGGACAGAGAGACTAAACACTTTCAAATTCAATTCTTATTCAAAATATTCTTTATTCAAATAGGCTATTATTATAAGCACTTTTGAATCGTCGAATGAACATATGAACAAAAAGCTACCACCGGTTCGGAAGGCAGTTCTGCTGAGAAGAGCCGGCAAGAAACTCAACAGTTGCTCTTTTCAAAATCAATGGTACAATCTATTACATTAGTTGGCAGCTATCCTGCATTACATTCAATAGACATTAATTCGATACATGCTTATCCTCTAAATTCACTAGGTTTCCTCTGCCTACCTCTAAATGTGAGATACACCACGAAGCTAAAAAAGTTAAGCTTTTATACAACCATTATTAGCATCGTATACCAAGAAATCGATTTAAGTTGTAATTCAAATGGTAATAGGAATGTAACGTCGTTAGAATAATTGGTTTGATGTCGAAACTTGGGCAATTAAAGACAATCTGACGCGAACTTATTTACCAAATAAGGGCATTAAACACTTATCTTGGCTTATAACGCTATTTATTATTTGGTGGCTTCATTGCGTCAGATCTTATGATCTTCAATATCGAAAAGTCCAAGGTTCAAATCTTAGAAAAAAATATTTAAATATGTTAAAATATATTTATAATATTACTCAAATATAATCGAATCAGCTTCACGCTATATCCTACACATAGCAGGGTAGGCAAAATAAAACTTAGTGCTAAAACACTCCGTTCACCACTTTCCGCCGACTTTTTGGAGGCATTGCGTGTTGAGTGGCTGAACTCAACGAGGCGCTTTGCCTCGACGCCAGAGCGCAGATATGAAAAATAGTTCATTTCCTCGAGTGGGGATCGAACCCAAAATCAATCGATTTTGCAGCACACTTTGTGCCCTTGCACCACGACTGGCCCTGAACTTTTTTCTAGCCATCATTATAAATATTAAAAATTAAAATTTAAAACATGGTGTAAGCTATAGGAGAAGTACTTCTATGAGTTTCGTGATTTATTCTCGTAGATATGACAAATGTGACAATGATGAAGTGAGAGGTTCTGAAGCGATACATTTATTGTAATGGCGTCACGTTGTATGGGATGGTAGAAGCTTATTTGTTTTCCTTTTTAACGCTTCGTGCCAATAAACCAGTGAATGCGGAGAGAACCTAAGACACTGACTGCTAAGACACTCCATTGTTTTATTTTCCACCGAATTCGACACACATGTTGAATGGTTGAACTCATCGCGACACTTTATTTATATTTTTTTAACCTCACGCTATATCCCAAACATAGTACATAATCTAGGCATAAGGAACCTAGCATTAAGACACTCCGTTCCCATTAAGACACTTCCGTTCTCCACCGGCCACCAATTTTTCGGGACATTGCATTTGAGTGGCGGAACGTAATTTGAGCAAAGAAATGAAGATATTTAACAATTAATTTCCTCAAGTTGATATCAAATCCACAACAATCGTGTCGTAGTCACGCGCGTCTACTTTGTTTTTTGTCTTCTTTCATCACACTTTACTTAAAGGAGAAAATGAAAACAAATTTATTCTCCCGAGCGAGAATCGAATCCATAACCATTGCGTTTCCAGTCATAACATTTTAAAAACAAAAGAAAAGCCTATATAAATAAGTAATTACATATTAACATGTTCTAAAATCTGTGCTATAATATATTCATCACTTTATTCTCCAGACGTTTGAAGAAAGTTTTCTATGCCATATTACGAATATTTTATAAACTTTGCTTATATAAGAGCATTGTTTCAAGATTCTTTTCTAAAATCTATTTATAAAATAATATTTGTAGACTGCAAGTTTGCTTGTGAGGTCTGTTAAATGTAATAAGAAATAATAATCCCGTCAAAAACATAAATGTAAAATGAAAGCCAAGTTTAGTAATAAAACATATGCTTTCAGCGATAAAAGAAGTGAGATGTAAATGTATGCCAAGTTCAATGGTCAGTCCTGAAATTTATTTTTAACAATATAAAATATTTTATAACAACTGAAAATGCCCATTCTTCTTACAACTTGGAGACTTTATCTATGTGTAATATCTGACTTGGCTAGTTTTCTTATGAATTTACAATAGAATCTGAGTAGAATAGAATTTGAATACATTCATTTATATCGATGTAAATTCATTTGAAAACTGGCCAAGTCAGATATTACACATAAATAAAGTCTCCAAGTTGTAAGAAGAATGGACATTTTCAGTTGTTATAAAATATTTTATATTGTTAAAAATAAATTTCTGGACTGACCATTGAACTTGGCATACATTTACATCTCACTTCTTTTATCGCTGAAAGCATATGTTTTATTACTAAACTTGGCTTTCATTTTACATTTATGTTTTTGACGGGATATCATTACTTTTTGTACAGAAATCATAAGTAGAAAGGTTTATAATGTAATCAAAATCAAAATATTCTTTATTCAATTTGCCCATTACAAGTACTTTTCCTATAAGAAGCTACTACGGCAAGAAACTCAATAGTTGCTCTTTTTAAAAGATAGTTTAGAGTAAGCGCTTCATAGGACATTTCTCTTTGCCGAATAAACCAAGTAGGACACCATTGTGATAATACACTTCTATCTTAATATTGTACAAATCTACTGCAGCCTTTATTTCGGAAATAGCTCCATACGTAGTTAAGCAAAGCATGTCTTCTTTAGAAGAGTAAGGATTCCCGTTTCGAGCGCTAGTGTAGATACTTAAATCATTCCAGTTACGACATACGTAGTCTACTATAGTCTCGCGCAATTTTAATAAATTGCGCGAGAATTTAATAAATTTTAAAATTAAACAAACTAATGTTTGTTGTATATCAATACGCTCAAACAAAGAATATGCAATAGCATGGAAGAGACAGCTCCCATCGGGAGGCATTGGAACAATTCGGTGTAAGTTCTTGTTTCAACCACAAGCAATTCTATTGAACGACTCATTGTTCAACATGTCTTGGAAAAAATATAAACAATAAGTTTATTAACCCTAGATAGATAACCTACGTCGAAATGACGTAATCGATTTTGAAAAATTGATATAACTCGTTTGTTTTTCGCGTCACTAAACTGGCCGTTCCTGTCAACTCATTTGGCCATCGGAGCTTGCAGGACACACCCGTATCCCTCCGGTAAGTGCAATACTTTCGTCAATATTTACCTACCTTACGTCGAAATGACGTATGGTTATCTTTAGTGTTAGTTTTTAGATTTTTAGGAAAATGTGTTATTAAGACTTTTTTCAGAATAAATGTACTTATTTTTTTACTTGTTACAGCTCACGACTAAAAAAAACATCATGTAGTCACATAATCGTATAAACGATGCAAAAATCAGTCGGTTGTTGCATGAAACGAGCGATGCAGAGATTCAGGGGTCGGACAGTGGAACTGAAGACAATTTATTAAAAAATGAAGTACAGAGTGATGCTGTAGACTATGAGGTGAGTGGTCCACCAGTAGTAAACACATTGCATACTGAAGATGTGTCTGAAAATAACCCTGAAACTCCTGAAAGTGCTTCGGCAAGTATGCCGATTGTCATGCCACAGCGTCAAACTCTTCGAGGCAAAACGATCATCGTTGGACAGCCACTAAAGGCAGAACAAGTGGAAGAATATCATCTGCTAATATTATACAGACGTCAAAGGGTCCCACTCGGACGAATAAATGCACTTATGAGCCTTTAGAATGTTTCAGTACATTTATTATTGATGACATTGTGGAGGAGATAAAAAAATGGACCAACGCAGAAATCCAACTGAAGATTGAAAACCCTGATGTAAAAGCCACCTCTCACAGAACTCGAAGGTGTAACTGAGCTAAAGATAAGAAAATATTGTGCCTTTTGTCCATCAAACATTAGAAGGATGACAAAGACTATGTGCGGCAACTGTAAAAATCCCATTTGTGGAGAGCACAAGTCCAGCGCCTGTCCTAAGTGCCTTTGAGACGAAGATTAATAAAAAAATATATTTATTTAGGTTTTTAATATTATATAGTTTATAAAAAAATATTTTAAAAAGTTTATATCTCAAATTATAAAACTGATGGAGAGATTCCTAAATGTTTAAGTTTTATAAAGTAAAAAGTACCTCCTTTTGTTCTTTTTTTATTATTTTCTAATAAAAATATAAATAAACTCCAATGTTTTTTATTTATACACAACAAAATTACATACATTAAGATATAATATCATATTCATAAACCTAGGATATACATAATCCAAAATATGCTCACTTAAACATTCGCACGTTGAATCGACGTATGGTTATCTTTAGTGTAAAGTGCAATATAGTTATCTATCTAGGATTAAGTGCTGACGGTACCAATCTGAATTGATATAATCCCAAGGTCGACTTCGTTCTCTGCCGTTTTCACAAGAGTTCCTAAAACCAGTAAAATCATGAAACCCAGGCCAAAAAAACCATTAAAATATGAGCGCCTTCGTACAATAAAATATATCTAATATAATTAGATATTTACTTTTTTATTATGATCAATAATATTATGTTTTATTACTCTTAAGACGATATTTAATTATATATGAAAATAGATTATATTTATCTATGAATCTCGACTATAGTTTTTATTTTGTTGATTAAATGACAGTTGTCAGATTAGAAAGTAATTAATGTATGCTGCGTTTAGAAATCTGAAATAATAATTATTATTTTTTTCTAATTTTATTATTTTGTTGGAATAACTCAACACGCAATGCCTCCAGAGTTCGAAGGAAAGAGGGGAACTGAGTGTCTTAACACTAGATTCCCTCTGTCTACCCCGCTATGTGTGGGATACATCGTAAAGCAGATTTATTTATTTTTTATTATTTTGCGTGTTGAGTGGCGGAACTCTACGCCGCGCTTTGCCTTGGTGGAAATATAATTTTAAATAAATATTTCAATTCCTCGAGTGGGAATCGAACTCACAACCAGTCTGTTTTACAGACACACTTTGTGCCCCGGTGCCACGACTGACCTTACAGATAGTATATTATTATTAAATTTTATATATATTTCTATCAATATAATTATTTTTTTTATATTTATATTTTAGTGTATTTTTTTTCTGTTTTAGGGTTCTGTACCTCGAAAGCAATAAAACAGAACCCTTATAGGATCTTATATAGGACTTAGTACTTAAATATTGTAATAATAATTTAATATCAAATAAGTTAATCGACTATGCAAATACTCTTAGTATAATAAGTACTAAAACATATATTTAGATTATAATAAACTAGTGGACCCGGACGCGGCTACGCCTGCTTCAACTATAAGAATATTTATTAAATATATTCATGAAATTATTTTCAATTCTCAATAGAATTAGTAAGAAAATATAAGCTCAAATAATCAAAAAGAATAATAAGTAGATACACATTATTAGAAAAAATTATCTGAGTTATTGAAATGAACTAACAAAAGGATTAAAAGTAACTAAAGGATAGGTATTCTTAATATTAGAAAAAGTACCTAAAGTTTTCCGTACGTGCGTACATAGATATCGACTCTACGAAATAACTAAACATTTCTCTCTATTAAGTAGGATAATTTTAGCGGGCAATATCAAATAAAATAAGAAGAGAATCAAAGTGTATTTTAAATTTATTATAAACAACAAATAAAGTTCGAAAATGTATGAAAATTTATAAAACCGTCAACGTCATCTGCCCGTTCGCGTCGGTCATACTGTGCCGCCCGCTAGGTGGCTAGGTCATTTGGAATCAGTGACATCTCCTCAATTATTTATTAGTATGTTATACAGTAAACTATAATTTCAATCTAGATGAAATGCTAAAAGTGCCTATTATATTTATTTTCATAAGGATGAATATCAAAACGTCGCGGTAGCAGTCGCGTAGCAACGACGGTTGTTATTAACATGGCAGAATAAATTGCATGTCAAATTAGAATGTACTTTAAAATATATTAGTATATATGTGTAATGTAATGTTATATAGCCTATAGCACTTCTGAAGAATGCAGCTTTCATACAAAACAAAAACAATGAAAATCGGACCAGTAGATCCAGAGATCTTAGCGTTCAAACAAACAAAGAAACAAACAAACAAACAAACAAACAAACTCTTCCGCTTTATTATATTAGTATAGATAATAATTAAGGATGTTAATCCATTTATTATTTATATACATAAAAGGACTTGTCCTCACTGACTGAGGTAAGACGCGCGCACAGCCGTAACCGCTGTGCGTAGAAACGTAAAGTTTGGACAGACGTTTACTTTCGTAATCTGGACATCCACTAAGAAGGGATTTTGAAAAATTTTAAGTCTAAAGGGGTGAAATAGGGGTTGAAAGTTTGTATGGTTTTTTTTTTAAATCGGCACCGATTTTTATAAAATTTGAAATTTAGATTTTAAAAGTATTTAATTGAATACGTATTTCATAATTTTCTAGAATTCTCCCGCTAAGGGTGCAAATAAGGGGTTGAAAGTTTGTATCGATTTTTTTTAATCGGCACCAATTTTTATAAAATTTGAAATTCAGACTCTTAAAAATATTTAATTGAACACATGTTTCATGTTTTTCTAGAATTCAACCCCTAAAGGTGCAAATAAGGGGTTGAAAGTTTGTATGGAAAAATCTTCAAATCGCCACCGATTTTTATAAAATTTGAAATTTCGACTCTTAAAAATATTTCATTGAACACATGTTTTATGGTTTATTAGAATTCACCCCTAAATAAGCTAGCGAAGCTGCGCGCGTCTGCTAGTATTTTTATATGTTTACGTGAAGCCCTTGAAGTGCACATGACGACAGGCTTTCTCAGGACATAAATTAGAGTCATTTTCAGCTACAAATGGAGACATATCTTATATTAGAATATACTTGAAAGCATCGTGTTGTTTTAGATGGCTTACGTAAGTAATAGTGAAGTTAGTCTACAAAACAAATAAAATATTTACTAACGTGTGACATAAATAAAAGCAAATATGTATAAATAATGCATTGCTCTTATTTTGTTGGCAGGCGCTACACTATAAGTAAATGTTCCTAATTGAATCTATTTATTGAAAAATTATAAGAAAATGTTAGAAAAATACTAGTTTCGGATTTTTTCCTTTACATACACCCAATTACTTAACCGGATGCTAAATTTCACCATTCCAGGTCATCTGGAACTTGGTTAACATTAAGGTCTATAGGTCAGTCACCCCCCTAAAAATTTACGATTTTTGGACGTCATTATCTAAATAACTGTTTGAGCTGTGTTTATGAAATTTAATGCACGTATACAGGTAGGGGGTCTAAATATTTGAGCCAAATATGACAGCTTTAGATAGAATAGTTTTTGAGTTACTAATAGGTAAAAAGTGGCTTCAAATGGTTCGTGTAAAATAACACACGGTGCTGCTCGCCAGTTTTGTTTGTAAAAAAACTTGGCCACGCGCTCCGCGCGTTTTAGATTAAATTCACGCTATATCCCATACATAGCAGACTAGGCAGAGGGAACCTGGGAACCTAAAGTTAAGTCACTCCGTTCCCAGTAAGTCACTTCCATACCAGAGCGCAGAAAATAAATATTTAAATATAACGAAAGAATTTTATAAATATAGATTTCACTGTACAAAAATTGTAGTTATCGCTTCTGGTGTCTAGGCAGAGTGCGGGATCGAGTTGCGCCACTCAACACACAATGCTATCCAAAATAAAAAATACTTTTTTTTAAATAAAACTATTACTTTTTCAGATTAGCGCGTAAGCCAAACAATCTATTTAGCTTTATAATATAGATGAATAAGAAAATATATTTCGAATATAATTTGATTAAAATAATCTAAATTTAAATCTAAATCGTGGACACCTTTAATTACGAAAGTCTCGTTAAAACTGGCAACTTCTAAAATATTTCCAATAACAGTTTGGGGTCTGGAATAGTATCTAAATGAGAAGGGTTCAAAATTATGTTCGAATATATTATAAGCGAGATATACATGGTTGGTATTTGTTTTATAATTTTAAAGTTAAAAATTCAAATAAATTTAATGCAACTTAAATAAATTTTAATGTAAATTAAAAACAAGGCCGTCGTCTCTCTGTAGAACATGGCGCTCTGGGTTCGAGTTTTTTGACTGGAGAAAATCAATTATTTTCACTGCTGTAACAAGAAAAACCCTTATCGAAGAGGTCCGCCACCCAACATGCGACGTCTAAAAAGTCACACAGAAAATGGGAAACGGATTACGAATACTAGGTTGCCTGTTACTGCCCTCCTATATATATACTTATAAAAACAAAAAATATAACGCCATTCTCGACAATTTTCAGAAGTTATCTCTTCGCACTCTAAACTCTTCTTCTCCATTATCACCTTCTACTTAAAAAAAAAACCAAATTCTCAACAATTCGTTCCCAGCATGTGTATTTTGCCTATATTGATTTAATTACGCATCCAATACAACCGCGGACGAAATTCGCTAACAAATAATTTAAACTTTACCCCGTCGGTCTGAGTGAGTTGATTAAAAACGGATAAACCGGCGTTGTTGCTGACAGAGCTCGGAGGATATTGGCATATCGATGCTACAATACTCTTCTCAATTAATTGGAATCAGATTTTTGATTATTTGGGTTAGGATATGCTTTGGCCAGTTGATGGGTTCGATTCCCATTCGAGGAAATCCAATCTTTAATATTTTCACTTCCTCTTTCTAGTTACCTCTGCCGCGTCTGACGGTGAGTCCATCCCTCAACGTGCTATGCCTCCAGAATTTGTCGGAAAGTGGGGAACGGAGGTATATTAATGAGAACGGAGTGTCTTAACATTAGGTCCCCAGGTGCTCTCTGCCTACCCTGCTGCATAATTTGATATCTAATATTCTTATTTAAAGTTAGGCAGAGGGAACCTAAGGTAGTAGCCATATACCCTACTTTTCGTTTAATTTGCGACATTGCGTTAGAATAGCGGAGTTTAACGCCGCGCTATAAAATTTAAATAAAAAAAATATGAACTTGCAACCAACGAATCAGCTATAAACGTAAGTTTGTTTTAATCAATTTCTCCTCGTTTCCACGCTATAATAGCACTTGCCTTGTCACCGAGGTAGCGAGCCAATTTTGTGTTTTCATCAAAATTGCGGTCTCCGGAAAATGAATTACAGCTTTTATTCATTTTACAACTTACGAAAGTGATTGTTTGCAGGTGTAACAGGTTGGTTTGTTAGATATTATTGAATCAGTGAAAACTTTGAGTTCGTATCGGCGCAGTGCTGCGAGTTATGTTTATAGTTGTGGATTCAATCCCGGCATAGGGAATGATAAGAGAACATTATTTCACTATCCTCTAATAGACGAAGAGCGAAGACTAGTTCCGCAGAAATTAGGGAACAGAGTGCTTGTTGAGTGAATGATAAACTTCACTTACTAAATATGGTCATGGAAAAATATGACAATAATATTTTATTATTAATAGATTTAAATTAAATAATATAATTAATATAGATACAAAATAAACAACCTACCGTGCTATATTCAGCGTATGCAGAATCGTTACGGCCGGGAACATTCCTGCTAAGGTATTTAATTAAGAGCGATAATGCTGATCTTATCCCGGCATTAAATTGATCCCTTTTTACTGTGTCCGCATTACGAGTAGAGTAAGCCAGTGCGCGCGGTAGCGACAACCTAACAGTCTACTTAATGTACTTTTTAAAAGATTTTTTCTTTCCTAGTGTGGCAAATCATTTGGAAATTTTAAAAATTATTTTTACTTTAACTGAAAGTTATGGGTATCATATGATGCATTCTGAGGGCTCCATGTAACTCTGATCACAAGCAAAATCACGCCCAACCATTTGTCCAGACAGAACAAATAAGAGGGAATAAGTCTTTATTTTTTAATTTTTTTAATAGATAATTTATTAGGTCTCTATTATTTAAAAAAAGTGGTCAAATGTGAGTGAAACTCACAAGGCGAGGGTTCCGTACCAATTTTTGGAATGTATTGTCAACGGGTAGTACAATTTTGACAAATTTAAGTTTACGTATGAAATAAACAAATATAATTTTTTTATGCTTTTTTCTATAAAAACCTGTAAATTTCAACATTTCCATTTTTTTCCTTTATTTATTAGTTCTCACTTTGTGCCAAATTTTATAACTGTAAGTCCACGAGAAGTACCTTATAGGTTTTGATTATACGGTGAATTTCATACAAAATGTAACAAAGTCGATGCATAAATGCTCGTATCTTTTGATTGCGTTGACAAAGAAGCTTGATTTTTTCTATGCTTCGAGGAACCATAGACTTGAAACATTTCATATTAATTTGAACTTAATACTTCCATGCGATCTTGAGATAAATGCTCTTGAGAGACGGACAGATGGACAATAAAGTAATCTTATAAGGGTTCCGTTTTCACCCCTTGAGGTAAGGAACCCTAAAAGTCTCATAAATAGCTGTTTATAAATATACCCTGCAAATATTTAATTTGTTGACTCTACCAAATAAACAGTAAACTCAGTATTGATAGTGTAATGAACTGAACGCTCTCTACGTAACGACCTTTAACACTTTACAGCCTATTGTGCCGAGATAATTTTATCAAAATATTCCAAGTTAAACAGACAATACTATAGAAACTTAACGGAGAGTCAGTGAGTGTGACGGTTGCGGATTCGATTTCCATTCGAGGGGGAAAAGACATTCTATCGCTCTGGTCTAAATATATTGAAAATTGGGAGGAGAATAGGAAATGGAGTGTCTTAACAATAAGTTCTTTCTCTCTACCTCTTACATGAGGGATAGAACTTGAACTTAAAAAAGAGAAATTTAAATACATTGATGGTTAAAAAACCCTAATGCGATAAATATATAGTGTATACTTTTCATATTTACCGATAATAATGATGCTGTCTTTATTATCTATTGTAACAACATTACAATAGATTACATTAACATTTTGATAGGCAGCTTTGTCTGTAACTAAATTGTACAAAAAGTGGTATTCTTTTCTTTTGAATGAATTCGCTTTTTTAGCTCCAGGCATTTAAGGGCATATAGGTGCCCCTGAAGGCTACACCTGTGTTTGCAAGGCCCAGGCACTGCTCCAAGCTCAATTAGTAAATATGTATGTATAAGTATATTTTAGTTTCATACTGAGAGCCTGGGAACTTAATATTAAAACACTGTTCCCATGAACACACTTTCATTCCCCACGTTCCTTCAAATTCATCATTCGTGCGGCAAGAACCGGCACCCATTGCCGATCTTCACGGGTTGAATTCCGTCACTCAACACGTAATGCCTCAAGACTTCTGCAAATAGTGGAGTGATGCCCTGCTAAAAGTAAAAGTCGTCCATTTCACATTTAAGTATTTAATTGAAACGAAACAAACTGAAATTACTCAGTGAAAATACCTCCCAAATTCCTTTACAGAATGCAGAACCCAAAAGTAAATTAACATAACGGTTAGTGGGGTGTTATTTATTTTGTCACTACTTTGTCAATGCTCGTAGACAGACAGAAACGACAAATTCCAAAGGATTTTCTATACATGTTAGATATATTATTTGTTTAGGCTTGTCATGAAGCTGGGGGCTTATGAATGATTCATGGCAGTAACCCTTTAATAAATACGAATCTAAAATATATTGTTTTTATGTAAAACTAGAGTTCTACCTTTGTATTTTTTTGTTAAAATCATATAGATTTTTTTGGGTTTTGTTTTAATATCATTTAAATAATAAAAAAAATGCTTTACGCTATATATAGTAGGTTAGGTAGGTAGGAACCTATAGTTAAGATACCTCTTTATTTTCACTCTCCACCAAAATTTCAGCATTTTCCGTGTTGAGTGGCAGAACTTAACGTCTTATTTTGCCTTGTCAACAAAGCTAGGAAATGAAAATAGTTTATTCCCCCGAGTGGGAATCGAACGGTTACGGTATTCGTAACTGTAGTAACGGATACGAACCCCCTTAAGTATTTTTTTTTGTTTTTATTGTATTTATTATTATAAAGGCAACAGAAATATATCAATTATGAAAATTTCAACTGTCTAACTATCACGGTTCATGAGATACAACCATTGTGGCAGACAGACGGACTGACAGCGAAGTCTTATTACTTTTTCGATTTTTTTAAAGAAAAATAAGATTTACTGTCTTAGATTGCTTCAGAATTTACATAGAATGTTTTCAATAACAAATTTGTAAAAGGAAGTAACTAGAGAACTTATTATATAAAAACCTTCGTCGGCTTTATTTGTTTGTATTGTAAGAATTCCTTACCGCTTCGCCTTTCGAACTGGATGGTTGCCAATTATACTCTCGTTGTAAAAAAAAACATAAATATTATGTTTTTCCAAAGTAAAAAAAGAGAATAGACTTAAAAACACTCGTTACTCTACTCTCTTCTAATTGATAAGTATTCTCGGCTGGAACATTTCCGTAATCTACCTTCAGATCTATCGTTGTTAGGTCATTGAATATGAATTAACGAACACCTTCTGTTTAATAACACTAGCACATAACTAACTTTTATATGTTTGATAGACTATGTACATATCTCTTCTTTGATTAACTTCACAGTATTGTGTGTCAAGTGGCGGAACTCAACGCCGTAATTTGCCTCCTTGCCGGAGCACACCTGTGCCCTGGGCCACGACATAGTTCATGGCCTCGGCCTCGGTTTTTCTTAATTTAACATAAACGACTCAATTTCATTCAGGTATACTCACCATTTTTTTATATTATGCATAGCCACATGTGTGGTAAGATTACTTTTCAAATAACCAATTATTTTGTCTCTCTCTTATAGGATTTATGATATATTTTTATTAATACTCTTAAAGCTTAGTAAATTAAAACAGCTTCACGCTGTATCACGCATACAACAAGGTAGGCAGAGGGGACCTAAAGATAAGACTCCGCTCCTCATTTTCCACCGAGTTCCATAACTGAACACGCAATGCCTCTAGAGGCATTCATTTATGAATTCGGCGAAGAATGGTGACGATGATCTTAAAGGGAACGGAGTATCATAATATTAGATTCCCAGGTTCCCTCTGTGTAACCTGCTATACGCAGGATTCCGCCTAAAGCTAAAAAAGTACATATTCAAGATTTTTCGAAAAAATATATCCGACATTTAGGATTTACATAAATTAATCATAGCCTGCGACATTTGCGAGGAGGACCGATTGACACTTAATTTATCATATTCATCCGAAAAAGGGTGACGCCAGGGTGAAATATTAAAAGTATGAAAATATAGATATAACTCGTTGGAGGTTCAATGCTCGGTATGAAGAGGTATTATATTTAGATTAGATATTTAGATAGATATTCTAGATATATTATTGAGACCGTCGTGGCTTAATGGCCAAAATGTATGACTGTAAACGTTGTGAGTTCGATACCCTCTCGAGAAAGTCAATTATTATTTATTAAAAAATATATATATGAATTATTTTTAACACGTTATGTCTCGATTTTAGACAAGTGGCAGGTAGAGTGTTTTGACACTGAGGTCTCTTTGTCTGCTCGCTATCTTCTTCTATATAAATATTATAAATCTGAAGTGTTTGTTTCATTAAACGCGGTAATCTTGGGAAGTACTAGTATGATTTTTTGCGTTGATACTTCTTTTATGGAGAAAACTTATAGGCTGTAAAAATCATGTTAATCGTTTCTATGTAACAGTGAACCTGCGGTCAAAGTTATAGCGGACGTCTAAAATATGTCTTGTGTCATACATAAATCTTAGTTACTTCAAACTCCACATCGCGGGCGAAGCCTTAGGTTCAAGTCTTTATTTCAATTCTACTTAATTTCTTAGGCCGAAGTATAAATAACAGAGTCATTCAACAAAATAAACGATAAGTAAACTTTTGATAAAATATTCAAAATTTATACGTAGTCATTATATAAATTGTTTCTTTAGTATATTGTATAAATAATAGGACGTTTGCTCGTGTGTTTGTTCATAACGTAAAAGTTTTTACTCATATCGATATGAATATTTCATGTTTGCTGAGGAAATAACTTTGTGAAACGACTGTATGGTTCATTTTGATTTTTCGTAAACAGCATATCGTTTTAATATCATTAATAAGGGTTTTGAATATTTTTTGTATTTTTCTCCAATATCAGCTTCACAATTTGTATATCGCGTTGCTTGTTGAGTGGCAGAACTCGACGCCGTATATTAATAAATAATAATTAATATTAGAAAATATAAATAAATACTAATAATTTCCACAAATGGAGATCGAACTCACAACCTTCGCGTTACAGTTTAACTCTTGAGCCCCTGGGCCACGACAGCCTCTAAATTAGATGTATAAGATACTATATTTAAAGATATGATAAACCCAGCAATGCTTAAAAAGTTTCACGCTAAAATATAAATACAAGCTAAGCTAAGCTTAAATACAGCTTCGGATTATGCCGCTCGGCAGAAAACATTAACACTTGTTTATAAAATAATCCATAATTAGGTTCTCACGTGAAAATACGTGAAAATAACAGAGGGATTACATAATAACGTATTATTTTCGGCGTTTTTCAAATGTTATGCCGCAAAATAGAATAGATAACGCAGAGCCAAGACACTACGTTTAGGGGGGCACGTAACGTTTTATCAAATTGTCGTACTATGTATTTAATAGCAGAAGCCAAAGCTGGTCTAACAAAGTGGGCAGATGAAAAAAAATATTACCCCAAGTGAGAATCGAACCCATCACGCTTACATTAATTATAAATAAACAAGAATACTTAAAACTGAGATCTCAAGTACCTAATTATGGTAATATTTTGGTCAACACAGTACTATTAGCTTTGGCTCGTCCGCGCTAATCTTAAAGTACAGTTTCGTTTAATGTAAGTGAATTAAGTAATTATTTTAAGTAATTTCGTCGCGGTTGATTAAAAAGGGGGATTATTTTATATTTTGTTTTGGTTTAAATTAGGCTGTCATAGCGCGGCAACAACGTTTGAACGCAGCGGTTGTGCGTTTGATTCCCATTCGGGGAAATATATTATATTGCATTTCCTTAACCTAGTGTTATGTAACCCAGATGCAACTAAGACACTTTTCGTTGAAGTCTGGAGGCATTACTAGTTGACTATTCAGCAGAACGAAGAAATAAAAAAGCTAAATATTTCATTCCCCCAAGTAGAAATCGAACCCACAACCGTCGAAATTACAATAGCACCCTTGTACCCCTGCGCCAAGACGGCCTCAAAAAAAAAAGGTAAAATGAATTAAGAAAATTTATTACCAAGCCACTCTAAACGTACCATATAAAGTAAATTAAACAAAGTATATAAATATTTCACGGAGATAACCGATATGTGTAAAAGCTCGCGTGAAACTTTTACGGCGAACTTTTTACATATCGAATTCTAAAACGCTGAAAGCCTTACTTTATTTGCTGAATGAGATGAGATTGAATTACAAAAAGGTCGATTTGGTCTTTGGTTTTTGGTTTTGAAACCAGTTGGTGTTTCTAAAGTAGCGTGTGTCTATATGACCATATTATGGTCATCGCTAGTCGTGGGTTCTTTTCCTACTCAGGAAATTAAATATTTAATATTTTCAATTTCCCGCTTTGGTAGCGAGTTTAAGCTTGGCGTTAAGTTCCACCACTCAACACGCAATACCTCTAGAATTTACCGAAAAATGGGGATCCGAATTATCTAAATATGTCGCTGGTACTATATAATTACATAGTTTCACTATAAGGAACTAACAATATATGTATTTTGGATATATCTAGGTGCTTTTTACTTAATGCAATAAATAAAACTGTATGATAAAAATAATATGATATGAAAATATATGCAATATGTAAACAACAGGAATAAATCACGATAGTTTGTACTAGCTTCACGTTATAACTCGCAAATAGTAGGGTAGGCAGAGGGAACCTAGTGGTAAGTCACTTCGTACCCCACTTTCCGCTCCAATTACGAGACATTGCTTGTTCTGTGAGGGAACTTAACACCGCGCTTTATCTTTTTACAAGAGCAAGTTTACTTTGAAATCTATTAATAAAAATATTAATAAATATGTTTTCTTGGAACGTGAGATTTACTAAAAGATATAAAAATCATTTTATCTATATTTTCTTGCGTGCTAGTCCTTTTCAATTTCAATTAAGACCTTATATAGTGAAGGAACTACTTATACTTAAAATCTCACGCAATCCTACAATTTACTATGAATTATTGAATATTGTAAAAAAGATTCATTTTATCTAGAGATATCTAAGGTAATATTTTGAAATTTAGTCGTAAAGATTTCATTAGATATTAATAAAATGAGGCCACCTGGTTATGAGTTCGATTCCAACTCGTGAAATTCACAACTTTGCTAGAGCTAAAAAAAACTCCATTAAGCGATATATTTTATTAACAACTAATTAACAGGGTAACTTTCAATAAATTGGATTTAAATTAACCTAAAGTTCTCAAACCTTTACTTAGCAGTTTCATAATATAAATTCAAAATTAAACCTCAATGGCCTGTCAGTGTCATGTTTAATTATTCTAAATAGAGATAGAGCTACAAAAATCTGTATATAACAGGAACCAAAAGGAACCCATTAATAATACAATCCTTTCCCCACGTACCACCTCATTTTCCAAACAGCGTGTTAAACACCCAAACTCTTGTTACCCCCCCTTGTTACCAATCAACGATTGCGACTAAACGAGAATAGGAATAAGATTCGAACCCACAATACACAGAATTTTCAACCAAATTTAACAAAAATCTCTAGAAAACAGTATAGAAACACGTGTTTGTATCCCACAAAACAGTGTATAACTGTTCGAATGGAGCTTTTATAGAGAGAGTGTGGCGCCTCCACAGGTGATCGTTCCGCGCCGATAACTCACTTTGATTTTCCGCCTCGTGATTATCGCTGGAAATAAACCGCACAGTTACTGTGCTGTAGTTTATTATTAACGTCACTACTGTAGTAGAGTATAGTTTAGTATAGTCGAATAGAATGTGCACTTCCATTATTTTATTATTATTATGGATATTTTAATACGATTTATTAGATTCACTTTTGTAGTAGTGTAGTATTCACAGTTTGTAGCTTCGATTCTTACTCGAGAAAATTAAATATTTATAATATTTTCATTACCTCGCCTTGGTAACGAGGCATAGTGCGGCGTTGAGTCCCGCCACTGAATTTGATCCACTCGTAATAATGGTATCATCATTAAACTTGGCAATTTGGAACTGGTCTGATGATGGAACCAGGAACTGAATGATAGAACACTTCGTTAATAAGAGTTCAGTTGTATGTAATTTATAACTCCGAATACATTCTAGAGCACAATTATTTTATAAATAACCTGTTTTTATTTTGTTTTTACTTTATTCATAATGAATATACTAAAATTTTGTTTAGTTAGAGAATTTAATCTCCATACACTAACTACTATTAACTCAAAGGATTTTATAGAGCGTGGTAGATTGCGATGTAAAATAAAAGTATTTAATATTTAAAAATTACCTCGAGAAACATTTTATTTAATTTTCCACCATCAGCCCGCCTGCGGCTTCGCCCCCTTGAACTATATGATTTTATTTTTTAAATATTTTTTAAGTGTAATTAAGAAAAAAATCGCTAGTTATTTTGCTATAGTTATTTACAGCTAATATATTTTCAAAAATCATTTAGAATTTTATTAATTTTGGCTTTCTAACATCTGGGCGATTGATGAAATGAAGGTAAAAGTAGAGCCATATAATTAGACCCATATTTTGTTCCGCAACCCCCTCTATCTGACAGTAAAAGTTCCATAAAAATCGGTGCTGCCGTTCCTAAGATTAGTACCACAGTTATACAATCATCGAATGTACATTAGGTAATTGCCGAGTTTCATGATGATACAACAATTAGGAGCTGGTTTAATTCAGATTCTAAAATTTTATTATAACTACATTGTTACTACTCGACCCAATAAAAGCGTGTTAAAATAATTTCAATTTAATATTTTGAACGTAAAATAAATATTAAAAAAATGTTAAAATAAATATTAACTGATTTAGAAAGGGTTAACGAAGTTCGTCGGGTTCACGAGCAAAATTTTAGGGCACGCCCCCAACTTTATGAGCAGACATTTTAAATTCCTTTCTAAATATTTTATGTTTCTCCAAAATTTCACGTTAAATCGTTATCTAAATTTTATTTGACAGGCTTCCCTGAGTTATATGTCCTTGTAATAACTCTGTAGGAGGCGTGAATAAGTTGATAAACTTATTTAATTTTTAGGGTCCTTTATCTCAAGAAAAAAACAGAATTCTAATAGGAACATTCCCCACTTTCCACCCCTTTTGCCTTGCCCCATACGGGGAATGAAATATGAAATATTTTGTTTTAATCCTTATAAAGCTGAAAATTTCGAATTACATAGATATAATATTAGGTTTATACTAGATTTCCGCTGCATTTCGTAAATAGCAAGGTAGGCAGAAGTAACCTGGGAACCTAGTGATAAAAAAGGGCAATTCTGGAGACATTAGGTTTTGAATGGGGAACTCAACTTTACTTTCTTACCAGAGCGAGGAAATAAAAATACTTTATTTCTTCGAGCGGGAATCAAACCTACAACCGCATTATAATCACACGCTAGCCTCTACACAAAAATCAACATCCTAGACATGAAAAAGCAACATTTTAAGCCCGAATATGCAAATTTAGCATGCATAATACATACTCGTAACATCTCGCGGAAAACTATAAAAGTGATGACATACAACTTTCTTTACTTATGGTGATTCTGTTTTAAAAACTGCACTACGCTTGATATATTAAATTCTGCATTATAAAGCTTTTATTCTCATACTAGCGACCCGCCAGCGACTTCGTCCGCTTGAAAATGAAAACTGTGAATTTTTTTTATTCATGAAAGTATTGAATAGATAAAACCTTATTGATATTGGGATGCCTTTGTCAGCTTCACGCACCCCCCCGCACACAGCAGGGTAGGCAGAGGGAACCTCGTGTTAAGACACTCCGTTCCCCACTTTCCTCCGAACTCTGGAGGCATTGCGTATTAAAACAGACAAACCAACAAACAGTAAAAAAATAAAAAAAATCTCTCACAGTCGAATCCTGGTGCCAAAATAAACAAAGTATTAAATATACATATACGAAACGTAATCTTTATAGCAAAATATAATATTCCCGAAAACGCCGAAGCACTAGTAATGTAATGTATGTATGTAGATACATACAAATATCTGAAACTAAGTTATCGTATTGGAAAATATCAATGTTTTACTGTAAGACCTAAGTGCCGTATTTCGGTGTAACTTTAGCTTTCTTGATATATACAGATCTGTTTTCAATTTTAGGATCCAATTTCTAAGCCTTCACTTTCGTTTCTTAAATAAAATATTATTTGAATAGTGTGTGAGGCCATCGTGGCGCAGTGAGTTTGTAAACGTTATGGTTCTAGGTTCGATTCTCATTCGAGGGTTGATTACGAGTAGCTTAATTTCTTTGACACACATAGACAGACAATGCGTGGTGCTTAACCTTTAAGTATGGACGTCGGGTCTGACAGACCAGACAGTTCTAAGAATTCTACAAATCGGCCACTTCTCGGTGACCTCCGCCACTGAGTCTCTCAGTACCTTTCGTATTAATGACAAAATGAATGTAGATAGCAGTGGTTGTGTCTCTGGGTTCAAAACACGTGAGTATTTAACTTTCTAAACGGGGCTTGGGTCTGTCAGACCCGACGTCCATGTTTCCCATACATGAATGATTTCAAAACGCCATATATTTTTAAAATATTACAAAATATACTTTAATATTTTAATTGTATTATTTGTATTCAAATGTTTTTATTGTTTTATATCATATATTATTTGGCATTGTTTGTTATATATTTTAGTAATATAAATATTATTTACCTAAAAAAGATTAATTTTTTTTAGTTTTTATGATAAAATGGAAAAAAATGATCGACCTAGCACGTCAGGGACAAAAATATCGGTACTTTATAATCAACATCAAACAAAAGAATTGGACAACGACATTTTATAAAGAAAATAGCACTTTATCAAATAAAAAGACGAGTTTCATATACTAAACTACTCTAAGAATTGAGAATGACTTTGACTCGCGTTTCGCGATCTGATCTATCATTTTTTGAACATGAAGCTAAAAAAATAGTTTTGGGATCTTGAAAAACATGTACACTTTGCCCCCAAAAGATATATAGAAACACAACACATACTTATGTTGACTGCAATCGTCCTTTTTGCCTACAATGTTGAAAGCCATTGTGTATCGATGTTCAATAATACCCTATCTTGAGGTGTTGTCAAAATTTTTATTTTATAACATAAGATGTAATTTCTTTATTTTTTTTATTTGTTAGACTTTATATTTTGTTAAAAAAATATTTATTTTATTATCTGTCTTTTTTTTATAGTATTATTTTCTTAAGAGTCACCCCAGTGGCCAAAGACTGAAATTGTGACTTTAAGTTACTTAAATCGTTGTGATGCGTAAACTTTAATAAAAAGCGATTTTATTTATATTGATTTTGTTTGATTTGAGGCTATTAATGTAAACTAAAACATAAAATTGTTTTCTTCCTTTAAAAAACAGTCGGAATATGACCAATAAATACACTGGTCTGACAGACCCGACGTCCATATGTATGTTATAAAATAGTCACGTCCATAGTTAAAGGTTAATTGCGGAACTCAACCCGAAACGTTTAAAATTTGGGTGGATGTTAAAGAATGGAGTACCTTCGCATATTACTAAATGCAAAAAGAAACTTTAATTATAAACGTTATAGTAGCAAAGAAATGTACTCGTATCTACCTCGTACCCCGAACGTCATAGATTCAATGTTTTTATGGAAAAAATCATATTTCTTTAGTGACATAACTTAAGTGAAAGAAGCAATAAGGCAGAGGAATCAAGTGGTAAAACACTCATCATCACAACATTCATCGTTTGTTGAGTAGTGAAATTGAATACCTTGCTTCGTTTTATCAAGTAGGGAAATGAATATAAATGAAATAAATAGAATTATTCCACCGAGTAACCGAACCACAACCGTCGTGTTTACTATACGCAATTATAACTTAATAATTAACAAATTTAGAAATAGTTTAGAATTATTATGAAATATTTTTTAAAATAATAAGAAACATAAAAAAAAAACAATTAGCGGGTTAACAGAGATATCCAGAACTTCCACCGCAATTTGAATATTAATAACTTGAGAAAAGTTGCCCTTTGGATTTGGCTTTATTTTGTAAACAACTGTGACATCACAATGTCGAGCTTCCATTAAAACTTTATACTAACTTACATGAAGTATTTATTAAATATTTCATAAGGCCTTGCAAAAGTTTCCACTTCACCGGATATGTATCAACAATTTTATTCATATTTTTTTATATTCTGGATGTTATCTTCAGTTTTAAAATATTAGTTATAAAATAGCCTTTACTTGGGAATGGGAGTACCTAAGAGTTGTATATCGTTCATACTTTTTATCCTTCTCCGTTGTTTTTTTTTAATATTTTTTTTAAATATATCTACTAGATATATTAAATTTAATAAGCGTCAACTTACATTTGAATACAACGTGATAGCTGTTTGGGCGAGATAATAGAACCCTGCATCTGTACCACAGATTACCATAATTTGCTATTCATTCATGTAAAATCATGCAAAATCGACCAGAATTATACACTGGGCTATTTTTTTCTTAATTAAAATCTATCCATTTTGAATGTTAACTAACTAAGTTGGGAATGTAACATGTGTTTCGATTGTGTGTTTTATTCTAGTTTCAATTTGGTGGTTATTTTTTATTATAACCACCAATATATATGTAGATTTTATTTAATATACGTTTATATACATATTTGCCCTCACCATAGAGTAGTTAAAAATAATCTGTTTGTCTGTGAAAGTAAAGACCGGAATAACCTAGCCCTGGATTCTCTGTACCAACCTACAAACCAGTTGTAGCTCAAAGCTTCGTTTTTCACACAAACAGAAATTACAAAAGGTAAAACCTCGTTTTTTTCCTATAACAATATTGATAAATCCATAATGTATATAACATAGATATAAGATTCTTTAACTTTTATACCATATTTTCAATGAACCAAATAATTGAAAATCCCATAAAATAAATTTGTCCGAATGTCCCCGATTTCGAGGACTTAGTATCAGCGTTTCTTATTTAGATTAAAATATCGTTATACAGACAGGAATATTATATTATTGATGAGACGTCTAGTGAAGCGAGATTTCCTATATAGTCTTAATGCGTTACAACAGGATTATAATAAGAATTTTTTGTCAGAGTAATAACAGCCCAGAGAAATCCTAGTGTCAACATTGCATTTACCGTTTTCCTTCTAAATTCAAGATATTATGTGTTGAGTGATATAGCTAAACGCCGCGCTATGGCTTGATAGCCCCATAGCGGAGAAACTACGGTTAAACGTGGTAATGTCAGAAGCCTCTAGTTTAATTTTAAAAAAAATATTTGTGCTGGATTGTCATTTATCGAGAAAAGCTTAGAAGTTATGTTTATTATATTACGTTAATCGGGAAATATATAATGAAATATTATTTTTTTTATATTCTCTCGCGCGTCGTTGAGTTCCGCCACTCAACACAAAATTCCTCGAGAATTAACAATATTACCAAATTTACATTTTCAACGTTCTTCATGTGACCAAAGCCTTATTATTCTGGGCACGTAGACACCAATTAACGTTGGGTCACCAGGAATTTTGACTCAATGTTATCCTTACTTAACCCTAATTAGAAATGTTTTAGTTACGTTATTTCAATATGTTTGTAGTCCTGAGTGTGTAAATATATTATTAAAATATTAGAAAATAATTGAATAATTATTAATTGTAATAGAAATAGTATTTTTTAGTGTAATTTTATATTTATAAATAAGTTTGTATAAAAAAAATAAATGAACAGAATTGGAACCTCCCGCCTTTTGAAGAAAGACCTTCCCAAGACCATAGTCTTGGATAGTTCTAAACTAGTAGTAGGGTCGGCGGAGAGAACCTGAGATTCTAATGTAAGATATTTTAATACCATTAAAACACATTCGTTCCTCACTTTACCTCCAAGCGTTGAGTTCCGCCACTCAACACTCAATGCCTCGGTAATTCGGTGGAAAGTTGGGAATAAAAGTGTCTTAATGGGAATGGATTATCTTAACAGTAGGTCCCCAGATCTACTTCTGCCTACCCTGCTATGTGTGGCATACAGCGTAAGGCTGAAAAAATATAGACAGTTCCACGCCATCCAAAGCAAAATAAGGAGAAAAAAAAAAACAAAATATAAGGTAATATTAAAATATTTTTTTGGTTAATTTAACCACTTTATTTTTAGTGAAATAATGTTTATTCTTCTTACGTTTAAATAAAGTGATTTCAAAGTCGTCTCTAACATAATTGAATATATTTGTAACTCGGCGAAACGTAAATAAATTACTTATAGAAATATAATAAAATTAGCCGTAACTGGTGTGGTATTTTCGGTTGTTTATGATGTAATAAAAAGGAATAAGTTTTATATATTTATTTCTTGATTCACTCACTCTCATAAAAACCGGTCAAGAAATTTAATACGTGGACAAAATGTACGCCTTACCACGTACGTATATCGTAGGTCAATATATTATTTTAAGAAGAATACAGAGAGTTTTTAAGAGTATTTTTTCACACATTAAATGAAAACACAGTTTCAACTACTCTATAAAAGTCTAATACAATTAAAACAAAAGAGCTTTTGCCAAAAGTGAAAAAGTGATTTTTTGAAACAAAATAAATAATAAAATTATCATTGTAAAATAAAACGCCATTTGTAAAGGATGACGTAAAAGGAGCGCAGACACTTCCACCCTGTATAGGTTTGTATGTAACAAAATCAAAAAAGATTAATGTAAAATGAAAAACTTTAAATTACCATCGTGGCGTAACTACCCAGATTTCCATTTCTTGACTCTGATAAGAAAACAAAGCACGAGGATGAATTTCACCTCAAACAGTACGCAATGTCTTAAAAATAGGTCAGAAGTTGAGGAATGGAGTGTCCTAACACTAAATTCCCTCTGTTTATCTTACAATAAGTGAAGCTAAATAACATATTTATTTAAAGTAATATATCATCTAAATCAAATAGTAAAGCCTAAATAACATTATAATTTGGTCAAAACCTTTATAATTTGCTTAATTTATATTCGTACGTGATGAAAGGTTACATTTAGCATTGTTTTCCGAGCGAGTGGCTCGGAAAATAATTTGTTTGGCCTGACAGGTGATTATAATGAGTTGTCATGACTTATAATTATACTACTGCAAGGTTAAAACGTCCAAGGTTCAAATCTGGGAATGAGAAATTTATTTTAATTTTCCATATATCATTAATATATTAAGTTATTTCGTCGCCCAGCACGCAATGCTTCCAGAATTCGGTGGAAAGTATCTTAATGGGAACGGAGTGTCTATTCACTAGGTTACCACGTTCTTTCTGCTTACGTGGGTATGTGCGAGATACACTGTGAAAATAAAAAAAATTAAAACGTATTTTAGATTAAGAATAATGTCATAGCAAGGATTAAGATTTGAAAAAGTTATTCTAGACTTTTTATATCAAAGAAAAAATAACTCAAGGGGAAATTGATCCCTGAACCATTTTATATACCATCAGTTATTTATTAACTGAGCTAAGACAACCACAAAATTACTAAACACACCTATTACATTAAGAACAGAAAATAAGAAGTTAATTAACGAAATGTTTTCATACATAGAAATTAAGATTAGATATAAATAATATGAATGTATGTATGTGTATGAACGAACGTAAATATAAAATAAACATAACATTTTTACTCCCGCAGCGGTCTTTGATAGCGAAAAGCTTTTGATGGTGACTGAGAGACTTTTGTACTTATTCTGTTTTCAAGTATTTACAAATATGAATGTAGTCGTGGCGTAGGGGATGCGTGCGGCGGACAGGTGTGGGTTCGATTTCTACGCAAGAAAATAAAATATTTAATATTTTAATTTCCTCCACTAAGTTCCACCACTCAACACGGAATATTTCGAGAATTTTTAAATATTATTTAAGAATTCTTGAGTCGGACTCAATAAACTTAAGTTTACGAGCAATATGAAATTAACTATAAATAGTAACTACTAATTTTCTATGAAATATCTATCAATTTTCACTTCACAGTTTTTCCCTTACTTGTATTGCAAGTTCTCCCTTCGTTTTGATAACCCGTTGAATTTCATACATTATCTGTGAGATGTCCTTTTGAGATATGGAACCCTAAAAATGGTCTTCATAGAAAAACTATAAGCAAACCCGAGATAAACAACTAGTATTATACATAAACATACATTTAACTTACGTATAAGTTATGTTATGTGTGTACTCAGTACATGTGAGAGGTAAACACGATTCAGAGCATGTCGCTTCTGTAAATAAGATGTTCGGATAAACTCAATCACTCTAGGTGATGTTTGCTCTGTATTTTATATATAGAAATTCTATATAATACGTATAATTTGACTATTTGGTAGGACATTGTTGTTTTATATGAAAAAAATGTTTTGGACATTAGGACTTTATGGATAGAAGTGCTGATGAAAAATTCGATATCGTTGCCGACTGCAGAAGTGATGATTATAGGTTCATTTCCATTCGAGGGATGGTGTTTTTTTATTTGTTTTTTTATTCTACTCTTCCTTTGAGGATTTTTATAATTATCTATTTAGGGAATCTTCGCGAATTTATATTTCCCCCATTTTCCCCATTTCCCGACTCTGATAAGATAAAACGTCATGTTTACTTCCACAACGCAACTTAATGTTCAACATTCTGATTTCTTAATTCTGGGAACCTATTCCCAGGTTTCCTCTGTCTACCTTACTATATTAGGAATCGTGAATATAAATAACACTTTTGAAGCACTTACACTTTATTACAATACACTTTACAATACAGTTACATAAAATATTACCTTATGTTTATACTGTACAGAAAGTATGGGATCAAAAGAAGAGGCAGAAGTGTATCTGTATAAAGCCGCCAACTTTCTATCTTCAAGTTGAGATACAAAAGATTCAAAAGCTGTTGATGCTTGATAGCGTCTTATGTTCGAATTCAATGTAAATATTTGTCACGATTCAATTCTAAAGTGACTTTGTGTAAACACAAATGAATTAATTATTTATTTTGTAAAAAAATATACTTTAATTAATTTTAAAAATAATTTTATGTACTGTATCAAAATGTTGTTGTTATATAAATTTGGCGAAATAAAATAGTAAACGCAGGTTGTGAGTTCGATTCCCACTAGAGGAAATAAAATTGGGGAACGGCAGTATCTTAATGGGAACGTCTGCCTACCTTGCTATATACGGGATACAGGGTAATACTGAAGCGTGAAGCACGCGGTAACTTGTTTTTAGCAGAATCCTCCGTTTCGAACTCCGTTCACTACTTTCCGCCGAATTTTGACATATCAGGTATTAAATCGCGGAATTAAACGCCTTAAAAGAAAAGCCAAAAGGAAAATAACCACAATGGCCTTCCAGCATATAATCTAGTATTCAGAATGCTATTCTAGGCCTAAAACATAATAAATAGAACGTCTCTAATAACCCCAGTTATCGCATAAACTCCGACGTTGCAGAGGAAATTATGTCGAGACGAAGCACTCGTCAAAGGAATCCCCTCGAACCTTGATAAATTATTTACGGGCTTTGACTTGAATAATGGTTTAGAATACTGCTTATTATTTCTCATTATATTCTGGAAATGAAGTCGACTAATTACTTATAATGTATGTACATACATACATATAAGAAATATAAAGGAAGAGCCCTTGTAGCGCAGTGGGACTGTGACGCGATGATTGTAGGTTGATCTCTAGTTGAGGAAATTAATTAAGGTTGGAGGAAATTAAATAAGTTGAGGTTTAACCGACTTCCCTTTTCGAAAAGGAGGAGGTTCTATTTTGTTTGTTCGTCGATTTCACTTTTATTAGTGGAGCAATTTTAATCAATTTGAAGGCACAGTGTAGAATGGCAGAATTTAACGCCGCATTTTACTTCTTTATCAAAATAAGGAAATGAAAATATTAAATATTTCATTTCCTCGACTGGGGATCGAGCCTACATACAACCTTTGTTCTATTGTTTTTGTTAATCTAATTCGATAAGTCAATAGGTTCCGCTAAAATTAAAAACTACTCCCAAAATTACAAAAAGTGAAAACTGTATGACATATCTGGATGTAATACCATTGTAAAAAAAAAACTTTAATATTCGTACAGTGAAAGATAAATCGTAGCCCGCATTTTATAACCATTATTATGGATATAAAGGCATAAAGTGTTCGATAAATAAAAACAACAAACAATACGAGGTTTAAACAAAGGAGATAACAATTCTATTAAACGTTATTTCATGTAAAGCACTGTGAACTGTCTTTATATTTTTCGCTTATTTTTCGCTCGGAATTATATGAGTGTTTTCGAATTTAAAGGTTGAGTGAAAGTTGAACTCAGTATGGCCTACTAAATACGGGATACATGCGTGAAGCTGAATTCAATCGATTTCTTTGTTTTTGTACAGGATTTTTCTTAATACTATGCAATTTGTTTTCTATGAAGATCCTTTTCTATAGTAATCAGATACACATTTACTGATTTCACCCTCGTGGCGCAGCGGCACTAGGGTGTGACTGTAACGCGACGGTTGTGGGTTCGATCCCCACTCGAGGAAGTCAAATATTTATTTACGTTTATATTTCCATTTCTTCGCTCTGGTGTTGAGGCAAAGCGCGGCGTTGAGTTCTGCCCCTCAACACGCAATGTCTATATCGTCTTAACACTAGGTTCCCTCTGCCTAACCTGCTGCGAGTGGGGATCGAACCCACAACCATCGTATTTACAGTCACACTCTTGTGCCATCGGGCCACGACGGCCTCTATATTTATAGACTAGATACATTCATAGACTAGATTATACGCAAGGCAATACGACGAATTTGTATTTTCAAAATTCTCAATATTATTCAAATAATTCCATCCCACCAACCTCTCCTATAAAAACCGCCGAAGCTAGGAAATTGAATTTTTGGCACAATTTATTTCGTATTGCTAACAGATGATATGAAAATATCGATGATATTGAAATATTATGTAAATCTAACCTTAAAGGTCAGAACGAAAAAACGTAAAATTATAGGATCTTTCTCAATCACTATTTTTAATGTGGATATGTCAAAAATATTTTAAATATTGACACTATTGTTTAATATTGAACTATTGTTTATTTTATTTGGATCGTCTGACAGAATTTAACATAGATTGGAGAACGGAATGTTGTAACACTATGTACTTTCTACTACCTTGCTATGCAAAAAAAAAACATGAAGCTGTTTTTAACAAACTTTTAGGACAGATGGTACAAAAACTATTTAACATTAGAAATTGCTTAATCTACACCAGTATCACCAAGTTAGCAACAACTCAGTAACCTGCCAATTGAATTATATCTCAAAATCAGATTGAAATTATCTCAAAATTGGGGTCAACCTCTAAAACTTGCATGTTACACAACTTTCAGGAATGGGTGATGTACAAAATCATGAGTAACTTAACTGAAATAGGTACAAAAGGCCTGTCCAAGTATGGCCACAAATTTATTTTTATCTTCATTTCTATTCTTTATATATTTGATTTGAATTGAGAGACGAGAGAGTTTCCAAAGAAGGATTGATTGACTTATAGATTATTTATCAGATATTATTAATAATATTAGACTAAAACGGAGAAAATTAAAGATTTGATATTGTGAATAATTAACGTAACGAAGAAACGTAATAGAATGTTAGTTAACCTTTAAGTATGGACGTCGGGTCTCACAGACCCATATAGGTCTACGAATTCTACAAATCGGCCACTTCTCGGTGACCTCCGCCACTGAGTCGCTCAGTACCTTTCGTATTAATGACAAAATGAATGTAGATAGCAATGGTTGTGTCTCTGGGTTCAAAACACGTGAGTATTTAACTTTCTAAACGGGACCTGGGTCTGTCAGACCCGACGTCCATGTTTTCCATACATAATGATTTCAAAACCCCATATATTTTTATAATATTACAAAATATACTTTAATATTTTAATTGTATTATTTGTATTCAAATGTTTTTATTGTTATATATCATATATTATTTTGCATTATTTGTTATATATTTTAGTAATATAAATATTATTTACGTAAAAAAGACTAAATTTTTATAGTTTTTATGATAAAATGGAAAAAAATGATTGACTAAGCACGTCAGGGACAAATATATCAGTACTTTATAATCAACATCAAACAAAAGAATTGGACGACGTCATTTTATAAAGAAAATAGCACTTTATCAAATAAAAAGACGCGTTTCGTATACTAAACTACTCTAAGAATTGAGAATGACTTTGACTCGCGTTTCGCGATCTGATCTATCATTTATTGAACATGAAGCTAAAAAAATAGTTTTGGGTTCTTGAAAAACATGTATACTTTGCCCCCATAAGATATATAGAAAGACAACAAAAGACTGCAATCGTCCTGTTAGCCAACAATGTTGAAGGCCATTGTGTATCGATGTTCAATTGTACCTTATCTTGAGGTGTTGTCAAAATTTTTATTTTATACCATAAGATGTTACTTCTTTATTTTTTTTAATTGTTAGACTTTATATTTTGTTAAAACAATATTTATTTTATTATCTGTCTTTTTTTTATAGTATTATTTTCTTAAGAGTCATCCCATGTGGCCAAAGACTGAAATTGTGACTTTAAGTTACTTAAATCGTTGTGATGCGTAAAGTTTAATAAAAAGCGATTTTATTTATATTGATTTTGTTTGATTAGAGGCTATTCATGTAAACTAAAACATAAAATTGTCTTCTTCCTTTAAAAAACAGACGGAATATGACCAATAAATACACTGGTCTGACAGACCCGACGTCCATATTTGTGTTATAAAAAAACCACGTCCATAGTTAAAGGTTAATAAGGATCTAAGCGTTTTGCTTTAAAATACACACTGTATATTTTTAACTAAAATTGTGCACACAAAATGTTTTCAACAAAAATAACACATAAAAATATAAATACTGTTATTGTTGTAAATATGAGGGTAGCTCAGAATAAAAATTGATAGGCAGGATATTGAAACGTATAAAGAGGTCAGTTCTGTGAAATCATTTACACTGTGGAATCATTTATTTAAAAGACTGGGCAAAATGGTGTATGAAATTTTAAATTAATATTAAAAAAAAAAGTATACAGTACAATTATTGTAGAACATATATCTTGTGTAAGCAAAACTCAACAAAAAAAAAATTGAGCGATGATTACTATGATTTATAATAAATATCCTCTTTTTTCGTATATAAAGTAGGGTAAAAAAGTATTTTTATTACATAACAAATATCTAAGTAACATGCCCAAATTGTATGTGAAATTTCAATATACTATTAAAGGTGAAGGTCACCTAATCGATTGTACCCTTAAGGTGACTGTCGTCCCCGGCCCTATTGACTTAGCTTAGTCTCACGAAATATTAATGCGTCTAATATTAAGGTCCGCTGTGAGGAAATGTTATCTTGTTGCTAGGAGTTAAATATTTTTAGAAATCTTACATAAGCATGAGACTTTTCAGGCTTTACCGCTGCTTGCTACCGCTGTACGATACCACTTAGAACACAATACCTCAAATTCTGGTAAAAAGTTGTCTCTTGGGGAGCGTAAGTGCTTTAATGGAGAACGAAATGTCGTAAAACAAGGTCCCCAGGTTCTTTTTGCCTAGCTTGCTACGTGCGGTAAGCTAAAAAAAGACAGGTTGTGCATTCGATATCCATTCGAGGAAGTGAAATATATAATAGTGCTGAAGGTAACTCTTTATATTATATACCGAACAAATACTTCCTAAGATCAACACGTTTAACCAAACATACCCGTCAGATTTATAATATTAGTATATATCCTCCTATATCTGGTGTTAGGATTAAGTAGTGCAATATTCCACTTTGTTTAACGAATTCCAGTTTTTTTTTCACGCTGTATCCCGTACGTAGCAGGTTATGCAGAGGCATCCTGAGAATAGGTTTTCAGGAAGTCCACGGAGTGTGTTAACACTAAGATGTTAAGATACTTCCATTTTCCATAAAAATACAATCCACTTTTTGCCGAATTCTAGAACCTTTTTTAAGCTAGAAGAGTAAAGACACTTTTACGTTTTAGACTTTTATTTGCTCATTAAGTGTTCATTGAAAAGTTTTGCAATAGAGCTTTTTGGATTTATTTGTTTCAAAGTTTTAATCAACTGTTACTGCTGTATTGGAAAAATAAATGGACGGTGGAAAAATAATCAAATACAGTATGTGTTCAACGTTCAAAGAGTAAATATTGTTGAAAAATATTTATACACATACATACAATGTATTGAAAAAGAGAACTGTGCTTTGCATAGGGGTATACGCGTGTCACCGTAAACGCGATAGGTCATGGGTTCGATTCCCACTCGAGGCAATTAAATATTTAATTATTCCATTTCTTTGCCCTCGTATTGAGGCCAAAAAATATAGTGCACCAATGTAGACTATAACCGCTATGGTTGATGGTTTGATGCCAAGTCGAGGTAGCGAAATATTTTCATTTATCCACTTGGAAAGGAAGAAGCATGGCGTTTAACTTCACCTTTTAATAATATGCAATCTACGGAAATCCTGCGGAAAATTGAAAACCGTTTACTTTGACAATAAATACTTTGATGGACAAGAGGTACGGGGACCTGTTATATGGGAAAAATCGTTAAGCCGAAATAAAAAAAATGATCATATAAAAACATAATTACTTTCTATATGTAATCAAGTCCCAAATACTTATTTAGCTAAGAAAGTTCTAAAAATTTGATGATGTTCTTAAGACGTCCTTTAAGTATTCATTAACACGTTGTGGCTATATAATATCGATCGTCGATTAAATATGACCGTAAAATCAGTGATTAACTTTTATATTACTTGTTATGGCCAGATATTGCTGGTTTTGGTTAAGTAAAAGGTAAAAGTACGTTTTGGGGCTGGAATCAATATATTTTTATTATGGATATAGATATATCGTAATATATGAACCTGTTGTGGCGCAGCAGCCAGAAAATGTCTCGAAAATTTGGCGAAATGAGGGTATGGAGTATACTTGTATATACTCTGGTATAGGTATGATTGATGCAGCTAATAAATAATTACTTACTAGTAGGTAAAACATTATACAGCTTCAAAAAACCGTGCATACCCACATTTTAAAAACTACTAAGCCGATTTTGATGAAATTGAGTCCCTAGTTTTTAAGAAATTCAGTTTCTCAGACAATATAAGCACATATGAAATTTAGCTCACGCGCCTGGAAGTACTTACACACTATTTAATTCTGGCAATACCATAAGCATACATACACAGATTAATAATCTCTTTTTTTCGAAGTCACTTAGTAAATTATATTTAATTTAATTAATTCAAAACCCGGCGCTAAGTTACGCAATTCAACACGTAATTTCTCGAAAATTACGGAGAGTTTGAGAACCTATGCTGAAAGAGAAATACTTAACAAAATGAAACATTATAGTACAAATTATATTCCACAGAATTAAATTCAAATCTGACATTATATTATCATACTAGAGTACATCTAACGTATAACAAAGCATTATTGAAGCTCGTGAGGAAATGTGTCACTTAACGAATTAGTGCAGGTTCAGTGCCCGCCTTTGTACAATACGCTACACTCTATTATGTGGATAGTAGGTACCTTTAGTAACATTATAAATGTTATAAGTCATTTTGAATATGAGCTTTTATATATTTAAGATAATATTTTTATTGAATAAAAAAAGATTTTATGCTAAGAAAACTTTAAAAGGTAGTGGGATTCAAGCCCGCATCTCTTGGGAATCGTCTTAGATAGTATCTTAGATGCACTCATGTGACTCAGGGAACAGGGGAACCTAATTAATTAGTGTTCAGACAATCTGTTCCCATTGAGATACTTCCGTTAGCCTCTTTTCGTGCTCTAGAGGCATTATCTTAGGTGATGAATGAACACACTCAACGCTCGATTTGCCTCATTACCAGAGCGAGGAATTTAAAATATTAAATATTTATTTTTTTCGGGCGGGAATCGAATCTAGAACTTCTCACGGTAACTGTTGCATGTTTGTGCCACTGGGCCACGACTGGCCTCTATTATATAATATTTAAGTGATTTCTGCCCAGATTTTACCTGCTCTAAGCATGTTTAACACCTTATAGTATCTATCAATGACCTTCAAGCATCCTCTCTTTGGTGAAACCTTAAATAGATTCTGATCCATTTTTCGTATGATAAAGGTATATCTTACAAAGAGTGTGTAAATTTACATATATTTGTTTTGAAAACTTGAGTGAAGCAAAAAACTGGACATAGCAGGTAGAGGGAATTTGGGAATATAAGTTGAGAGAGTCCGTTCTCAAATTCTGGAGGTAATGTTTGCTGAGAGGCTGAACTCAACGCTTTTTTGTCTTGTTAATATTTAAATTCTTCTAGTGGAAATCAAAATCATAACCTGTTAGATTTAGATTCTTACGCTTGTACTCTGCGCCACGACTGGCCTCGTTATAAATATACTTGTTTTTGAAAGGTTAGCTTTCACTAGCTTTTTTGGACATATAAATGAAGAAATATCTTTGCCTAAAAAGTGTAATGTAAGAAATGGAATTATTTTCAGCTTCACGTTTAATCCTGCTAATGTCTTGACTCGTCTAGGTCAATCACACTTTCGTTTAACGATAAGGTACGTAAATAGAAATTACTCCCACATTCGTCTGTCTGTGACTTTTAGTTCAAGAAATTATAATATTTATTAATATTTACGAAGAAAATTAAATAAAAATTATGAATTTGGACAAGGATTTGTTATTATACGAACTTTAGTTACTTTTTAGTCTATTAGTCTACTTAGAAATATTGATTAGCATTTCACAGACAATTTTTTTTGACGTGTGTAGTGTGTATTAAAAACGCGCTGTCTTTTTAACCGACTTCTGTAAGAAAAAGAGGTTATCAATTTGACTGTTTTTTTTTTGTGGAAATCGAACCCATAACCGCACTCACAATGTGCACATGTCATAGCCTATAGGTACAACTAAAATAAAATTGTTGTAAAAAAATTTGAAATAAGTAAGGCAAGTAATATTTGACACAAAACAAAAAGCAGTCGATCCCTTTTATCTTTTATCAAAGGAAATTGTTTATATTGAGAGTCCACGGGTTTTTCGAATGGAACTGACATCGCCGGCGTTGATTTGACAAAATAAAAGGCCGTTTTATTACCAAATTAATAAGGATTTATTAATTTTTACATCGTTGGTTGTCGTCATGTTTTTTCCTGGTTCTTGGGAAAGTTTCGGGTTTTCCTTTCAGTTTAGGGTAAATTCAGGCAGTATTTATATTGTACTCTTCCTTATTTTGGAGTATATAGGAAAAAAATATAATGACGCTCCTTTAGTTACTATATTTTCATGTATTGAATTTTATTTCGTGTAGTGATGTAAAAAAAATTGTCAGAGTAACATATTTAAATTATAAAAAATATGCTACTATTTATATATTTATTTAAATAGAAACTGCCTTTCTTAAACACGCTTACATCCCTGCTTCACGACTGCCTTCAATAAATCCAGGTAGTTTAGTAATAACACTACGGTCTCTGCACACCTCTTTCACCTCGTCCACTGTCTGTTCCTCATGCTTTTTACATGACCTTCCTCCAGTATCTTTGATACTATATTTTCGAAGGTCAACCTAGGTCTCCCCTTACCACTCTTACCGCTCACTTTTCCTTCATAAATTTAAATCGTTATAAATATATATCAACTTTATTACACGTAATAAATAATATTTACTAAGCTATAGTGAGTTAAGTACTTAGCGCTCTCAGATATGAAGTTTGCGCTTCGTTCAGGACTCAAGTGAAGTTTAATACCTAATGGGAATACTATTTACAATTAGCTGAGTGTTGCATATTCTTAATGTTTATTAAGGAGTAATAGTAATAGTAAATTATGTTAATAAGGAAGTATTAATAGTAAGAAACAGTTTGGTACTGAATAAACATTTGGGGAAGAATTTTATAATTATTTTCATTTTAAATTATACTATTTTGTATATAAATTTGACATTTCGAATACTTTACAGCAATTCCATTTTGAGTTTTTTTTATATACATATATACAGGTTGGAATTGTCAGCACCACTTTAAATGAAACCACAGTTTTAACTACTCTATAAAAGCCTAATATAATTCGGAAAAAAAAATAATTCCCAAAAATGAAAAAGTTATTTTTTCAAACAAAATAAATAATAAAATTATCGTTTTAAAATAAAACGCCATTAGTAAAGTATAACATAGGCACGCACACACTTACCTATCAAATCGAAAACGTCGCACACGTACGTGTGCGTCACACGAAATACAGGTATGGATAAAAATCGTGAAATGAAAAAAAATTCCTACGTCCAAACTGTTGAGGTACCTTGATTAATTTCTTAGGTGTGGGTTTGTAATATATTACCCTATATGCAGTTTGAATAAAAGAAGCGCTGCCTCTTCCACCCTGTATAATGGGGGAGGGAGGTGAAGCCAGGGAATCTAGTGTTAAGCAAGTAGTGCTCCCACTAGGTCTCGTCTACCTATCCTATCTATACTAGAAATAAAGCAAAAAATATAAACAAAAATTATAAGCACCATCTACGACATTCTACTATATTAATAATGGCAAATTCATGAAAATAATTGTAAAACGACATCGTGATAAAACCAAAAACCTACTAAACTATTGGAAATTTTAAATAAATAAAAAAAATCATCAAATATTTACTTTCCGTTTTTTTTTCTATTTACATTTTATTGTTTCATAGAATACACGTACCTATGCATTTAAATTGGCAATTTGGGTCGCAGACAGTGCCAGACACTCCATTCAATCAGAGCCATAAAACCCAATCAAACTTATACGGCACGTGTTCACTAGTTCGATTTTTTTAACACCATTATTTTATATCTCACACTGTCTCTTTTATTACAGTGAGTGGAGATCGAAACTAAATTTAAAATTTCTAAGTAATTCGTCTAGAAAATGAAGTATTCAATTCCATTTTAGTTTTATCTATTCTCTATTTGTATATATAGTATAGTATGTATATAATAATATAATCAAGCAGATGAGTTTGTGTATGTTTCTTTAAACGCTAAAATCTCTGGAACTACTTCACTCACTTTTTATAAATAAATTTGAAATGTCTGTCTGAGGTTTCAAAATAGCCGTAATTTCAAGTGCAAAATACAAACAAACAATTTTATTTTTTGTCTTTTTGTCTATTTATCTGTTCGGGCTAATATTCAGAACAGCTGAACTGACTTTCATTTACCAATAGAGGGGGTTAACACTAGAAGTGCCGAAGATTGAGACCCCCCTTGAACCGCCGTCGTGACAAATTTGTCCCATTCTACTTATTATGTTGATTTTTGGTATAATACAAAAAAATATTATTAAAATAATTCGTAAAATATGTAGATCATCTTTAATGATCAATTTTTGTTCTTTAACACACATAAAAGTACCAAAAAACCAAACACAAAGAAAAAATCAAATATTTCAAATACGTTCTAAGATTGTGACAAATAACTGAATAACTCTTACAAAATTATAAGTTATTGAAATTAGTTAATATTATTATTAGGCCAAGTAATGCATTAATATATTCTTCATCAGTGATACATCACAGATGATTAATAACATTGCGTGGTAACGCCTCCACAATTCGGCGGAAAATGCCAGTGGTGTGCATAGCACTAGGTTCCCAGGTTCCCTCCACCTAACCTACAATTGCCCACATTTGGTATCGAGTGTTTTTCTAAAATTCAAGCCTAGCTTAGTCATCCTTTCATCTGATACCTCACTTGAACTAGCGGCAAAATTTTGTATTGACACCAATTTTACCCCACTTTTCAGGCTATTTTTTTAAAGATTTATGCATAAATGTATAGTTTTAAGATTTTTTCCTGTACTAGTACTACATGTAGATGCTAACTGCCAAATTTCATAATTCTAAGTTAACTGAAAGTACCTTATTAATTTGATTCCCTTTATAGTGTCGAAATACACGTTTTTTACTATATAAATGGTCATATCTTTTTTTAAACGTGCTTTTTCAGGAAATCAAGGGACTGTAGATCGTCATATAATTGATATCCATATACTCATATGAATATCAACTCGATTTCTCCAAGCGTTCCTGAGATAAAGGCAAAGACAGCCGAATGGACAAAAAATTATCTTATAAGGGTTTTTTTCCCTTAAAAGCTACAGAACCCTAAAAACTTAAGTATTGACTGCTAAACCTACTATTCAACTTTTTTCCGCCCTCACATTGTCCTTTCACCTCCACCTCGTCCCCGAGGCATGAAAATATGTCAAATTATACCCCCAAATAATAAAATAATAATGGCGGGACAAAAATGACCCAGCGGCAGTTCTAGGTAAATCTATTTTTTTTTCAAAAAGTATGACTGCTATAAAATTATTTATATTTTTAATAAAATAAGGGTGTAAAATTGGTAATAGTTAAAAAGTTTCATCTACATACATTAACAAACAAAAAAGTTATAAACAATCAACCTTGCGTTTGGTACAAAAATGGGACGGCGGCGCTTCTAGTGTTAAAAAGTAAAACATAGGCTATTTTTTAAAAATATAGGAATAAAAAACCGCATTTTCAGTACGATAGACATGAAATAACATAATATTTTTATATTAAATAAAATAAATTTTGCAAAATCAAATAACATCTCACATGAAAAAAAAGGAGATTAAAAACATTTAGATGTTGAAATACCCTCTTTATTCAAGTACATATATTCATATAGTACTATAGTGTACACGCCTGAACTAGTTCACGTCGACGTCGCGGTACCAGCAACAAGTGAGAATGGAAAAGTAATTTCTTCCACTGACGTCTCGCTGTCTGTATTTGAAAAATACGCTGGTGATACCATATGGTGTTGTTTGATAGGACAGTCTTGTGTTTTATCGATTATACAGGGTAGATTGTCAGCACCACTTTGAATGAAACCACAGTTTTAACTACTCTATAAAAGCCTAATATAATTCAGAAAAAAAAAATCCCAAAACAATCTCCGCATTTACAGTCAAACCGCGACGGCCTCATTTACATTGCATAATTATATATATATATATATATATATATATATATATATATATATATATATATATATATATATATATTAAAAGTAGAAATTAATTTAGTATTAATTAGTAGTAATAAATAGTAATTAGGCCGGGTACAGGCTTTTTTTTAATTAGTTATAATACAATATTTCATATTTCTATAAGACAGTCACCCCAGTCGATGGATGGATGCAGACGGTTCGATGCCATTGCCTCCGTTTGACATGATCCGTAACAATACAAGCGTGTACGAGTGTTGTCTATAGCGATAGCCACTGAATTATTCACGAGATTCGTGTAACATGAAAGGCTATTTAATGTTTAATGCACTAATGGTTCCCTCTGACTCTACTTGGATTTGATTTCGGATGTTTTATAATGATGATATATTTCTTTGGCGCTTTGAAGATTTAGAAGTAGAATATCTTCTAGTACCATTTACCTTTGAGGCAGTTTTGTCGCAGCGGCACAGCAGCTGACTGTAAGCGGAACTGTTGTAAATTTAATTTCCGCTTAAAGGAATATATTATCCGAGTTCCGTTATTCACAACACAATGTCTCGAAAGTGGCCTACAATTAAAAAAATATCATTTTGCAAGGGAAACTAATAATATGTCCATCTTTCTTCTGCTTATTGGCCTTTTCTATATTGCTTAACCCAATAAATAAAGAAAAAAAATAAGGTTCGCCAAATATGCCATAAATATCCTAAACAGAACTCTAGAGAAAATTTTGAAGACACTATTATCTTTTGTTATGAATTACATACGTTCCAGCTGCACCACGATGGCCTCAAATATTTTTTTAGCTTTACGCTGTAAACTGGCTCTTAGCAGGGTAAGTGGATGGAACCTGGCAACCTAGTGTTAAGACACTTGCGTTCCTTACTTTTCGTAAAATTTTCGAAGCAGTGCGTGTTTTACCGTCACCGTGCCTTATTTCGTGACTAGAGCGAAGAAATGAAGATACTAAACACACCATGAAGATACTAAATGAAGATATTATAGAAAGAAAAATAAAATAGAAATTTATAAATTAATCTATCAATTTAAGTACAATTTTTTATATTATTTTCAATAGCTGCTCGAGTTAGAGCTGCGAAAGCTTTCGATTACTTTCGTAGTTATGATTTATCGCCTCCAAAGACTATTGGCGTGAGAAATAAGTTTTACTCGAGTGTTTAACGATTTGAACTACGAGTATTATAACGTGTTAAATGTATCAATATAAGTTAGAAAATTAAAAGTGAAAATTGTTTATCTATATATATAAAAGGACTTGTCCTCACTGACTGAGGTAAGACGCACAGACAGCCGTAACCGCTGTGCGTAGAAACGTGGAATTTGGACAGATGTTTACTTTCGTAATCTGTACATCCACTAAGACGGTTAGGGACCGTTAGCTCCCTTAGAGTAGTCTAATTTGTCCCCAGTCGCGACTTCATGTCGCGGCTAGTTTGCTTAGCATAGGTGAAATCCCAGTCCGCTCGACGGCCGCAAGCCGAGGTTCGAGTCCCGCAGGGGGCGCCCTTACAGTCGTCGACTTCCTCACAGGCAGCCACTTAGTGCTTGCATTTCTTCAGGGACAGAGTACCCTCTTCCCTACCCAACCGGTGTCGCTGTAAAAGCCAATAGGGCTAACAGCACTATCCACATGTTCGAAAAAAAAAAAAAAAAATCCACTAAGAAGGGATTTTGAAAAAAATTAACTCTAAAGGGGTGAAATAGGGGTTCAAAGTTTGTATGGAAAAAAAATTAAATCGGCACCAATTTTTATAAAATTTGAAATTCAGACTCTTAAAAGTATTTAATTGAACACATGTTTCATGGTTTTCTAGAATTCTTCCCCTAAGTGGGGTTGAAAGTTTGTATGGAAAAATCTTTAAAACGCCACCGATTATAATAAAATTTTTAATTTAGACTTTTAAAAATATTTAATTGAACATGTGTTTCATGGTTTTCTAGAATTCACCCCCTAAGAGTGCAAATAAGGGGTTGAAAATTTGTATAAAAAAATATTTAAATCGCCACCGATTTTTATAAAATTTGAAATTTAGACTCTTACAAATATTTCATTGAACACATGTTTCGTGATTCATTAGAATTCACCCCTAATTACGCAAGCGAAGCTGCGCGCCTCCGCTAGTGTAGTATATGACTGTAATAGCGACGATTTTGTGTTCGATTCCCACTTAGGGGATTCGGCGGAAAGTGGTGAACAGAAATGTCGTAATGGGAACAGAGTGTCTTAACGCGTTCCCAAGCCTGCTTCTAAGTGCGGAATAAGAAAAAAAAATGGAAATATTTTTTACTTATCTGAAGCCTAGAAAATATATTTATTTTTCATTCAGCTTCACGCGCACACGTAAACAAGTATCCCGCGTGAAGCAGGATAGGCAGAGCGAGCCTAATGCTAAAATACTCCACTCTTCATTTTCCACCGATTTCTGGAAGCATTGTAGGCGAAGTGGCAAACTGGAAACAGTTTTCATGAGGCGGGTGTTCAAATCCCACTACCTATATTGTTTACTTTTCTTCAATATTTTGTATACTTACTGCAGAATAAAATTTTAAGAAAATACCAAAAAACATTGGTAACACCAAACAACACAAATACAACGTAATTTATTCATTCAAATCAGATTTTCCGATTTCCACGACACGATCCCGACGACGTCTCCAGATTTTTTCTGAACCGGTACACCATTCGTCCCTATTACCGAATATATTTTATTGTCCCAGAGCGGCGATACTTTTACAACCCTTGTTTCCATACAAAAAGGATTTATAAAAAAAAACCTTTCAGCTATTTGCAAATATTGAACCGTTAATGGAACAACAAAGAAATGTTTAATGGAGCTATTTAATTATTAAAAAAGCTTATTTTTCGGTCAATATCCTGTGGATTTTTGTTGTGAAATTGTGCATTGTTCTTGGAATTTTCAGTAAAGAATGAAATAATTAAGGTGATATAAATACTCATCGGGGGTTTTTTCACACATCGTGTAAATTTTATATCTTTGCGTGTTTAACGGTGAAACTCAACGCCGCGATTTGTCCTATCGATGTGACGATTGCAACGAGAACCAACCAACCGAGAAGAACAGAACCTACAGTCCATAACCGTCAAATTTATGGCCAGACGCTATGACGCTAGGCCACAATGCCATCATAAAACTTACTTGTGAACAATTTTAATAGCATTATGACCAGAAACTGTACTAATAGGTATATCCTAATATCAATAATATGATTTGAATATAATAGGCTTTAGAGTTTATTAATTGAAAAACTCTTGGTATTATAACTACATTAACTTCATAGTAATTTACTTCATACATAAATCTTATGTGTATTGCAACCAGCTCCTGATACCTAGTGCCAATTTCCAAGATATTGTGGTGATCACCACTACTTCCAGCTAAATTTTAACCTGAACTTCAATGATAAGAATAATCTATTTTTCCATATCGATACTGTTATAAAAAATATAAAAGTTAACAACTATTCCTTAAACCACTCAATTCATCCCAAAAGGATATTTCTTTATGCCAAAGCACAAAACGTTGGGACTTCCGACCTTTCATAAAATATAAGTGTATTTTAACTTTATACGAAACGAACGTCAATTTCAATTCAGAAAGATATGCAAAGGTCATTAGTTTTGACCAGAATTATATTATTTGAGAATGAAATTTCTTTTTGTAAGGATAAATTACCGTCAGCCTCACTCAGAGATGTCGATTATCATTTAACTAAAAGAGTTTGTCCCGATTTATTTTTCGAAAAAGTTTTTAATCTTGAGCATAAGAAAGAATAGTGTTAAATCACTCTCTTTTCTATTTCTTTATAACGAATACGTGTGTAAGATTGGTCTTGGTTATATTACGTAAAATCATGTTTACAAACTAACAGCTCTTCTCATGTCCGAGATAAAAACGTAGGGAGAGAGAAATTTATATTTCATCTAAAATAAGAGCGAAATAGTTAAAAAACAACATAATTTCCAAATATTATTTAGGACAGGCCATTGTGGGTTCGATTCTCACTTTAGGCAATAAATGATTTACACTATGTCGCTTAGGTAGCAAAACGCATTGTTTCTATGTTATAAAGAAAGATACCTCAGCCTACCTTTCAAGATAAAAAGTAAAACTCAAAAAAATTAAAAATTTAACTCGAATGTACACGTACAGTCCATATACAGTACTTGTATTATTACAGATAAAAACTAATAGTAATAAAGGCCAGATGTCGCCTTATAAACGACCGATATATTGTATGGGACGTGGCAACGTATTTTGCTTGAAATAAATTTTTAGTGGTTCCTTTTTGTTACTTTTAAACTTAGGTGTGAAGGAGAATGGTGATGGGTGAGAATGGAATGGAAAGTGGAGAACAGAGTGTATTAACACTTGGCTCTTTTGTATTCGAAGCCTAAGAAAAATTACCCTTTTGTGGCTTAAAGACTGGAATGTTCTCAAACTGTATCCCACACAGAGCAGCGTAAACAGAAGAACTTGAGTTAAAACACACCATTCCCCATATTTATTGAATTTTGGGTCATTGCATGTTTAGTGTCTTTGCCGCAACACCAGAGTGTCGACATTAAAATATTAAATATTTTATTTCGTTAAGTGTTTGTATTGGTACAAGCCTGTGATTGTAACGCGACGGTTATGGGTTCGATCCCCACTCGAGGAAGTGAAATATTTATTTCCTTTTATATTTCCATATCTTCGCTCTGGTATCGAAGCAAAGCGCGGCGTTGAGTTCTGCTACTTAACACGCAATGCCTCCAAGAGAACTAATCGGCAGAAAGTGGGGAACGGAATATTAGCAGTAGGTTGCATCTGCCTACCCTACTGTGTGCGGGATACAGCGTGAAGCTGATTTATTTATTACTTTCAAAATTACACGCTGTTTCACTGGGCCACCGCAACCTCTTTACATAATATCACAGCATTAATATCTTATATATCTCACATATGTACCTACTATATAAAAATATCAACCAGTTCATACAATATTCCCACACGATATATTTTCATCGCTCAAGAAGGATTAGCGGCGCTTATTTGCGTTATCACAAAATGTGTTTAATAGGCCGAGAGTGACAGAGGCGTGGGGTGTAATCGAGTGTTGATTTACTTGAAAATATTGTATTTCTTTCATATTATATTATAGGATTAGTTACTAGATGTCGGTTGTGGATTCGATTTCCATTCAAAAAAATCAAATATTTGCAATTTTTGGGCTGGTATGAGGTAAAGCGCGGTTTTCGAGTCTCGCCACTCTACAAGTAATGCGGAATTGCAATTTGGCAATTTGGCAATTAGGCAAGCAATTTGGCGGAAAGCGGGGAACGAAGGTTCCTAGGTTCCCAGGTGCGTTTTGTCTACTGTGCTATGTGCAGAATACAGTGTGAGCTAAAAATAATTAAATAAAATATTCTGGAGCATTTCTCATTAAAATATTGTTTTGCCAAGTGACATGTATGATACTTCTATCAAAAAAAAAAACAGTAATTAAGTAGAAAGAATAAATAATAAAAATAAGTGAGAGAGAGAGAGAGAGAGAGAATAAAAATACATATCATTAATTGTCTGTTAGTCTCTTTCACATTTAAAAAATTGCTAAATTTCAATACCTACCCTATTTTATCAATAGACACAAGACAGGCTTATCATTAAGCTATTCTTATAGATAACTTCAAGATAAATTATACTGGAAATCTTTTATAGCCTACATTACTCTCGCTCCTTTTCCTTTCTTCATTTTTATATACTACGTTCTGAAAATATCATCATTTTGATGTGACGTAATGTTGTTCAGATATTTTAGTTTCAACTCCATGGTTATCCTAGGACAGTGGGATATAATTTGACTGTAAGCACCAAGCATAATCATGATGTGGAGTAAGTTATTATCATTTTATTCATTTCGGCGTTGAGTTCTGCTTCCGTGTATAGAACAAAACTCGAAGTCTAGTAGAAGGAAAGGAAAGAACAGAATGGATACAGGATGTCGAAAAAAAAAATTTTATGGTATTAGTTTCAAATACTTTAAAATTAGGGAAAAGTGTAAAAATGGGGCAATGAATCATTATATTTTTTCTGCCCATTTCTAAAACAATCTATATATATAAAAGGACTTGTCCTCACTGACTGAGGTAAGACGCACGCACAGCCGTAGCCGCTGTGCGTAGAAACGTGGAATTTAGACTGATGTTTACTTTCGTAATCTGGACATCCACTAAGAAGGGATTTTGAAAAATTTTAACCCTAAAGGGGTGAAATAGGGGTTCAAAGTTTGTATGGAAAAAAATTTAAATCGGCGCCGATTTTTATATAATTTGAAATTTAGATTTTTAAAAGTATTTAGTTGAGCACGTGTTTTATCGTTTTCTAGAATTCTCCTCCTAAGGGTGAAAATAAGGGGTTGAAAGTTTGTATGGGAAAATCTTTAAATTGCCACCGATTTTTATAAAATTTGAAATTTAGACTCTTAAAAATATGTCATTGAACACCTGTTTCATGGGTTATCAGAATTCACCCTTAAATACGCAAGCGAAGCTGCGCGCGTCCGCTAGTATACATATATATCTTTTCTGTAAGAAAATAAAAATAATATTTTTAGCGGTTTAAGGACTAAAACAAAAAACATTTTTTTTAGGCATCACCTGTACCCCGTATATGCAGATGAACTCTCGTATTAAAACATTTGATTCTTGAGGCATCGTGTGTCAGAACTTAACGCCGTATTACAATAATGTATGTGTACTCGTAGTATGATAATAATAATTTAATAACTATAATAGAAAGGGTGTATACTACTAGAACGTGAAAATGAGTATAATTTATACCGCCCCCCAGCCACTATAGAGGCTATACTAAATAAATTTTCCCATACTGTAATTTCAATTTAATAAAAACAATATTTTTAATATCTTATATACTTGCTATAAAGTATAACACAACAACTTAAAGCTAACGACATTATCACGCTTGAACATAAGCGTACAGTGTCGTCGCACGTGGCCGTTTTAATTAAAAAACAACTTTACTCTTAAATTAGCTATCGCTTCCATTTTATATATAAGAATCGATATTTTCCTGCAAATTGGAAATTTAAAATAGATTAAGTGCTTCATGAAGGAAATTTAAAATTGATAATAATTGTTTGTTGTAAAGAGCATCGTGGCGCAGCGGCATAGTGTTTGACTGTAAACACGATGGTTGTAGGTTCGATTCCCATTCGAGGGAATTATTTATTTTCATTTCGTCGCTCTGGCGTTGTTCGGTTTATCATGAAGTATGTGAAAATAATCCAGAGACCAGAGGAGGAGGAATGGGCACAAGTGTACGACTGTAAGCCCGACAGGTTATGGGTTTGATTCCCATTCGATAAAATGAAAAAAAAATATATTTTCATTTACTCGCTCTGATATGAAGGCAATGCCATTCAAGACACAAAGCCTCTAGAACTCAGCGAAATATGGGGAACGGAAGTGTCCTAATGGGGGCGGAGTATTTTAACACTAAGCTCCCTCTGGCTATACTGTGTGCGTGATAGTAAGAAAAGTAAATCACTATGTATCCTTAACTGTTCCTGAAAATACAAAATAACAAAAACCATCTGCGCGACGCAATACATTACTCTCTTTTACGTGGCACAGTCGGGTAAGAAAGGGACAATACCTAAAGAGACGATCCTTAGAATTTTCTAAGCCAAGTAACAATAGTAATATCTAGATATAATATTCTTAAAGCATCTGGGGCGTTTGAAATGAAGCGTGAAGAGAGATAGGGCGTCTTCGGAAGGGTTCATTCGTGTTAGTATCAGATCGCCGTAAAGGGTCTGCGATATCTTTTTTTATATGTGTTTCTTATTGGAGCTATTTTTAATATTTTTTTTCTACGGTCTGTGTAACTTTTATTATATTTCATTTGGTAATTTTAAGCAGTAGTAATAAAAAAACGTAGTGAACGTGAATTAAAAGACACTCATTTGTCGTATTTTACTTCAATAGACCGAAGAAAGTTCAATTTTTATAACTTATTTGGTTGAAAATTTCGTTTTTCTATCCCATAGGAATGTCGAGACATTCAGTGCTAGGCAGAGGGTAAGTGTTAAAACACTCTGCTGCCCTCTTTTCGCAAATTTCTCCCCACTTTCCGCATTGCATGTTGAGAGGTGAAACTCAATACTGCGCTTTAGATACAAAAGTGAAAATATTAAATATTTCATTTTCTCGAGTAGGAATCGAACCCACATCCTCTGGCGTTGACAGTCACATGCTTAATACGAGTATAGTTTTATAGATCTTTTTTGTCTTCCTTGATCATTTACCTAATAAGCTGTAGCAGGTTCACACTCCAAACCGACGAAATTACATGTTTCCCCCTACATGAGAATTTAACAACGTTATATTAAAACCATTACCCTACAATTGCTAAGTCATATCCGATAAAAACAGGAAAAGGCTTACTTTTTTCCTTGTCATACCGCTCTTAGGGGTGAAGTATTTGAATAATGCACCCTAGATAAGATTATTCCTCTTATTTATATAGGAAGCTTTTGTTAAAATTAAATTTGGGAATTTTATGTAATTACCACTTAAATATTAAATAGGCTGTAGGGAAGTATAATAGTTCCTTACACGAATGTTATTTTCTTTTCAGCTTCACTTCAGGCAGAGAGAGCCTAGTGCTTACCACCCCGGTCCCCCAATTCTAGAGGCAGTGTGTGTTGAATGGCAGAATTTAACACCAAGCTTTACCTCGACACCAGACCAAAACCATTAAAAAATATTAATTATTTCATCTCCGCGAGTAGGAATTGAACCCACACCTATCGCTTTACAGTAACATGTTTGTGCCCCTGCGCCTAAATTGCCCTTAAATAGTATAGCGATATTTCCAGATGATTCCAAACATCACTTTTATTAATCCGTAACATAATAAAACAATATAAATATTAACTTTTTTCCCAATATTTTAAAAATCATACGGCATTTTATTTACTGTGGAATATAAAAACACGAAGTCACTTTACTCCCACGTTTCTATTATTGCCTACATTTGTCTCCTACGTACACTCTGCCTAAAAAGTTTAGTCGAAGATATAATATATTTAATGTTTCATAATAATTCCATGCCAGTTAATGCAAAAGCGTGCGATTGTAAACGCGACAGGTTGTGGGTTCCATTCCCACTTGAGGACGTGAAATATTCAATATTTTGATTTTTTTCGCTTTGGTAACGAGTTCGGCCACTTAAGGCTATACGCAAGTATAGAGGGGCGGAACTCGTTACCAAAGCTGCTTTTGAAATTTGATGGAAACTGAAAAATGGAAGCGTTTTAACGGAAACAAAATTAAAAGGTTCCCTTTGCTTACCCTGCTATGTATATCAAGTAATTGGGTATATATATCGAATAATTGGGTCAAATATCCATTCTATTATTAAAATCAAAAGACATTACAAAAAACCCTATACTAAGATAATTTAAATATAAATTTAGCTGACGCTCGCACAGATAGGGTAAAGAGGGGTAAGCAATAAATTGGTTCCCATGTACGGTAGACACTCGGAAATAAACGGCAAATTGGAGTGTTAACCGTGAACTTATTTATATGTGTGACCCAGTTCGATTTCAAAGCGTCTGTACATATGTATTGTACGTACATGAATAAAGATCGTTCTTGTGGAAATTACTGAATTTTAAATTTAAAATTAATATTCATGATAAAGTTCTTTTGTTTGTTTAGACTTTACATATTATTGTATATGACAATTTTTGTTTTGGTTTTATATAATGGTAGATTTTATTTGGGGCTATGGGGACCATGGGATCAAATGGGAATAACTAAGAGTTTTCTAAAACATATATTATCACATTCTAAGTGCTCCAAGAGTCTTTTAAATAAATGGACTATTCTAAACAAAAACAATTTGTCAATTCCAACCAGTAGTTTCTCAGATACGAGTATTCAACAAAACTAAGTTTTCAGCGTTTTATTGTTTTTGTATAGATATTATTAAGTATAATAATAAATACCTTTGAATGAAGATCGAATTCACCAGCCTCTATTTTACAGTCATATGGTGATATACGTTTACTGCTCTACTGCGTTACGTTATTTATCTTTACGTTGTATCCTGCACATAGCACGACGGCCTGATGTAAGTGTCAAAACACTATATTTTCTATGTCTACCCGAAAATTATAAAACGGACAAATAAGTTTTGTATTTTAAGCCTGTCTTATAAGCCTTAATTTTTTTTTATTTGATATTGTGTTATCTTTAGAGTCTATGCCCATAAAGTTTAGAATAATGATATATAGTCAGATAAATAATGTAAATTGCTCTTGTATCAACTTTATAAAAGAAAAAAGTCACCGTAACGGCGCTGTTAGGACGTGCCCTTGGTCTCATGGGCAAAATTATTGACTGACAAAAAAAATATTATATAATAAGAGGTTCCGTACCTCAAAAACTAGAAATGGAACCCTTGTAAGATCATTTTATTGCACGCCTGTCCGTCTATCAAGACCATTTATTTTTGAAATGGTACGCTTACAATTCTGTTTTAAAAATATACAAATCTAAAACAAAAACATTCAATGAACTAGTATTTTAGTAAAGCTGGGAATCTCAAACAAACCTTAACATATGTGGAAGCTGTTCGTACAAGACTTCTAAGAAATTATCATTATCCTCATCACAGTCGCATGTAAACCTTGGGTTTAGCCAGTAATATTTCTCCTCATGCTATGTCTTGGCCTTCTGGGGAGATAGATCTAAAGTTTTCAGGTCCTGTTCAACTTTGCCCAGTCATCATGAGCTTTAGCCTGCCCCAATTTTTTCTTTCATCAGATGAAATAATAATGATTTATACAAACAACAAGCATTAATACAAATGAAAATCCATATCAATCCTTGTCCAATGTAAAACATTACAAATAGCCTACATTTACCACGGCTTAGTAAACAACGCAGATTTCATCTAAATTCGGATGCTGTCAAAGTTTAGAAACCCAAATTTATCATTCATTAAATCGACATACGTTTCTAGTTAGCGTAATTGCTGAGCAAACTAGCTTATACAATTTTCAAAGTTGTTATGTTGTATTAATTGTATCGATGTCATCGTGGCGCAGTGGAACAGCTTCTGACGACAAACGTGATTGTGGGTTGGATTCCTTTCGAAGATGTGCGTTATTTTCATTTCTCCGCTCTGAAAAAACAAAATGGCTCTACCTACCAATTTAGTACTGACATTCTCATAGATGATTCAAAAGATATGAGATATGTTATACTTATTTATTTCAGTAAATAATATTTTTAACTAAACCTTCTATATATAGAAGATTTGTCTGTGTTTTGTTTACCAGTTACTGTGTAATTAATTTTTTTTAAATATGTACATATATAATGTGATTTATATCAGGCTTGGGTGATTCGAATAAATTAACCAAATCTATTTCTCTATAAATAAAAGTTTATATTGTAATACATATTATTAAAAGCACAATTACAATATTATGTACAAATGTGGCAAATTACCTGTAAATAAGACAAACGACAATTAAAGTTAATTATTCGTCTTCCTCTTTATCTATTATATTTATCTAATTTGCTTTGGTTAATAGTTATTAATCTTATAATGATTTTATCTACACGCGTCAATTAATTATAGACATCAGACGGGTGTCATAAAGAAGGAACGCTATATTTAAAGAGAGTATATTCTCTTTACATATATATAACTAAATATATAAAGAACACATTTAAACATATACTCGTAGATACATGTCCTTTCAAGACATCATATTCATTCAGACCTAGTGGCATGGAAGTAGCGGAATAAATATACACTTTCAGCAAATATCTTTATAAAGTTATTTACATTTGAAAATATAAAATATGAGGAACGGGGAAATTTCCTCTCCTCATGCACATACGGACTTGAAATTAAAGCTATACCTTTTGTACGTGAGATAAATTTTAAATATAAACATACGGTTTTTGGTCCTGTAGGCACCAAATCGTTGAGGCGGTAGTAGCAGGGCAACAAGAAGATGACTGGAAGTTCAACGGTTGTAGATTCGATTTCCACTCGGGGCGATGAAGTGTTATTAATTTTTATTCTTCGCTCCGGTAAAGCAAAGCGTTGAGTTCCATCTCTTATCGCGCAATGCCTCCAGAATTGGGCAGAAAGTGGAGAATGGAATTTTCTCTGTTTACTTTTAATCATACACCTTCTGTCATGGATACATGACATCGTTGCATCATCATCATCATTTTTTTTCCTTATTGAGATGCTTAAAGGAAAACATATAAGATCAAACGAACATAGCACACTTCACGACGATGTCTATCTATTTATATTTCATTTTATAAAAAGCTTCCGCATTGCAGTACATAAAACATTTGAAACGTAGTATTAATTTGTATGGACTCTAATTTCTTTGAAAAAACGCTATCAATTTAATTTAATTGCGTTTATTTAAGAGGTTTACTTGAAAAATATCTTATACTGCACATAGCTATATTTAATATACTATAATAGCAATATTTTTTAGGCTTAAAATTGTATTGCATACATAGCAGGCTAGACAGAAGGAACCTGTGAACCTGAATCGAACCCACAACCATCATGTTAGTTGTTTACAGTCGCACCCTTGTACTCCTGCGCCACGGACGGCCATAAGTATAAGAATATTATTAAATAAATATAAATTAATAATATTAATTGCGGCCTATAACTCGTTTATATGAAATTTATGAATTGCCATGCGTGCATAAATTCGACAGCAGTATGCTTCCCCATTTATTTTTATTTTATTTTAGCTTCACACTGTATTCTGCACATAACAGAGTACGCAGATGGGAACCTAATGTTAAGATTCTCTGTTCCCATTAAGAGACTTTCGTTCCCCAATATCCGCCGAACTAACGCGGCATTGGTGAGTGGTGGACCTAAACGCCGCTTTTTAAATCAATCCACAACCTGTCTGTGCCACAACTGTCCGCAACTTTATGCCCACTTTATGTTCCTTACTTTCTCCTTCGCTTTAGATATTTTGGGTGCTTATAAATATAAGCGGTATTAAACGCCATGTTGTGTCTACCATAGTAAGAAAATTAATTCACTCCCTTTGGAATCAAACCCCCAACATCATATTTACAGTCAGATAGCCTCAAAAAAGCTTAATAAAAGCTATAATATTCTAACAAATCAGGATTTATTCGTTGATGATGGTCAAATGTATTTCACGTGTATATGTTAATTCGTAATTTATCAAAAACGAAATAACGACGGAACGTGACGGAATATTCAAAATTAATGCATGAGATTTAAATAATATTTCAAGCTTTTATATTTTCTATACTAATAGATTTAGAGCTTACATTTGTGTGAAGGCTAGTTTTAAATCAAATTCTTATATAAATTTGAATTTTTGAGACTCTCGCACCATCTTTTTCTTTTAATTAAACAAAGCTATGGTTAGGAACGTGACGAATAGGATTTTTTTATAGAAATAATTATTGCTTTACCAATTTACTTTGGTCGAATGCGTGACTTTTCAAATTTTTTTTTTCGGTAACAATTTGAGGCAGTTTCTTTTTTTCTTAATTGAAATTGTTTAAAATAAATTCATTAACGTAAGATAATTGATAATTGGAGTGTTCTAATCTACCTTTTTTACGATTTCCAAAAAAGATATGATATTCTTATAATATTTCATCATCTTCATTCGATAAAAGTTCTTGGTAGTATTAGGCTCAAAAGGCATTTTAGGCTAAAATGTTTCTTTAGGTTTCCGTTTCGGTTAATCTTAGTATCCAAGTGGCAACCTAGTCTTAAAATTGTTACTAGATTGCCACTTACCTAACTGGCACTTTCGAAACGCCATAATCAAAAAACCATACCATACCATATTTCGTTCCCTTCTTTCCGCATAATTTTGCATGTTAAGTAGCGGAACTCAACGCCACGATTTGTCTTTTTACCAGAACGAGAAAGCAGAAATTAATTCTCTGGAGTGGTCAATTCCACGACGGCTTTAGGTATTATTTATTTAATATTAAATACTTACAAGACTTTGTAATCGTCCAAAATTATCTGAAAGTAAGCGAGTGGCAGTATCCCAACAAATAAATTGTGAAACCTTGAATTTAAAATGAATATTTCGCATTTGTGCCAAAATACCTGAATCAAACTGCATTTTAAAGTAATGTTATGTAATGACAATATTGATTAATTTACTTAAAAGGTATATATAAACCCTCTGTTTTTGTGTGCCTGGCGGTGTTTTAGGAATTGCTGAGACAATTTAAATAATGTAGATATACTTAATCATCGGTGGAAAGTGGGGAGCGGAAGTGTCTAAATGGGGGACGCTGTGTCGTACCACTAGGTTCCCATGTTCCTTCTGCCTACCTTGATATGGGGTGAGTAGCCGTCGTGCCGTCGGATATTTCACAAGCGATCTTAATTGAGTGAATATTACAGGATTCTTTATACGTCGTCATTGAGATAGCCACGGCCTATTGAGTCGGAATGTGTGCATTCGATATCCGCTCGAGGCTTCTTAGGTATCTTCTTTGATCTTTTAGCAAAGGCTAAAATTTATTAAGATATACGAGTACATATAAATATAACTTTTAAGGCATTTCAAGTTTCTTAACATAGCAAAGTATGCAAAGAAGTTTACTAAGTAAATTTAGAAACAAAAAAAGAGGCAAATCGCTGTAAACACGACAGGTTGTGTGAACCCAAAACTTGTCTAGTGACTTAATGGGGACGAAATATGTTAATACTAGGTTCCCAGGAGTTAGATATTACTGTAATTATAGGTTAATATGTAAGGGAGCAACAAAACAAGGCCGAGTCGGTGACACAACTGATTTTATTAATATACAAAACTACCTACATACAACACGCCCCCCCTTAAAAAAAACAAAATGTAAACAAAACAAAAAAAAATTATAATAAATACAAACTATTTTAAATAAAACTAAAAAAAAAAACTTCTAACAAAATATTAATAACAATAAAATAACCTTTCTTCCATAAACAATTTTAAATTATTAGAACTGTAAGGAGAGAGTGTTTAACAATTTATATAATAATAATAATAAAAAAAAAACAAATAATATGAAAACTATTTCCCGTATTTGCCTTTACGCAAAACGCACGCACGCTTAGGGCGCGTTGGCAATATTGGTTCCTCGGGATTAGGGTTACAAATCGGTGTACTAACTAAGTCAATAGGCTCTGATGTTTTAGAATCAATTAATTGATCTGATAAAGTTTTAGAGGAACTATTAGAGTCACCCACAGTTTCACCGTCCATACTCGTCTGTAACTCAACATCTTCTTGCACTTGGGGCCCTGCAGAATATCGTAAATTCTTTTTAACTGGAAGCAACTGATCAATGTGGCGTTGCCATTCACGACCGTCAGTTGTTTTTACACTGTAAGTACATGGAGTTTTGCGATCAATTACCTTTGCTTGTACCCATTTATCCTGGCGAGGGCTATAATTACGTGCTAAAACAGTGCTTCCAATCTCAGCGTTTCTAATATAACCAGGGCGATGGTGACCAGATCTTTCCTGTAATGATTCTACTCGATCAGCTGGATTAGGCATGAGCACGTCTAATCGTCCACGTAAGCGCCGGCCAATCAGAGCCACTGCCGGAGCAACCCCAGTACTAGCATGTTCAGTATTACGATATTGGAATAAAAATTTATTAATAGCTGTACTTATCTCTTCCCCTTCATGAATCGCCTTTTTCATTGTTCGTTTAACCGATTTAACTGCGTTTTCCGCCGCGCCGTTTCCAGCTGGTCTATAAGGACTTGTGATAGTATGAAAAATTACATTCTTTTTCATGTAATCTGCAAATTGACTAGAGGTAAACGGTGGACCTCCATCGCTGACTATCTGAGACGGTAAGCCAAATCTGGCAAACAACTCCCGTAATTTACATATCGTTGCCTCAGCAGAAGTACTCTTGACCTGTTGAACTTCGATCCATTTACTATGAGCATCAATTGTTACTAAATAATATTTACCTTGAAATTCAGCAAAATCAAGGTGAAGACGCTTCCAAGGTTGTGTGGGAAAAATCCACGGATGTAGTTGACCACGCGGTGGTGCATCTCTCTGCTGACGGCACGCCGAACATTGTCGGGCTATGTTTTCTATTTCATTGTCCAATTGAGGCCAGTAAACATACCCTCTGGCGATTGACTTCATTTTGACTACCCCGAGGTGCCCCTCGTGTAATTCTTTTAAAACCCGCCCCCGGAATTTTTCTGGTATCACAACCCTATGGTTATATAATATGCACCCCATCTCCAGTGCCAAATTGTCTTTACGATGTAAATAAGGTTTCTCTGCGTCCTCAACTTTACCAGGCCAACCCCTGATGAGATAATTAAAAATATTTTTCAAAATAGCATCATGTTGTGTTTCATATGCAACATCCTTAACACTAATAGGAAATGATTCTTCCACATAATTAAGATAGTAAAATGAATCTCCGATTGGTTCCCTGTGCACGTGCGGCAACGGTAATCGTGACAAAGCATCAGCATTACTGTTCTCCTTAGATTTAACAAATTCCATTTCAAAATCGTAAGCTGCTAATTTTACCGCGTATCGTTGTAATCTACTGGCTACTGTTTGAGGAAGACCAGATTTCGAACCAAAAATAAATAAAAGTGGTTTATGATCCGTTTTAATAATAAAATGACGCCCGTACAGATAATGGTGATGCTTCAACACCCCGCTAATGATTGCCAACGCCTCTTTGTCCAACTGGCTGTAGGCGCGCTCCGCTTTATTAAGCGTGCGAGATGCAAAACAAATCGGACGCTCCCCACCGTCTGGGAAACGATGCGCCAATACACTACCGATGCCGTACGAGCTACTATCAACTGATAACACCAATGGTAACTTAGGATCATAATGTACAAGTACACGGTCACTTAAAATATTTTTCTTAACAGTAAGAAATGCCTCTTGACAATGCTTAGACCAGTTCCAAGCGACATTTTTATTCAGTAACATATATAAAGGTGAAAGAATATCACTACAATTAGCAATAAACTTAGAATAATAATTTACTAGGCCTAAAAAGGAACGTAATTGAGTTATGTCACTTGGAGCTGATGCATCCACAATAGCTTTAACTTTGTCTGGATCGGGATGTAACCCGTGCTTATCGATAACAAATCCAACATAAGTAATGCGATCTTGCATAAATGAACATTTTTCCAATTTAATTCTCAGACCGACATCACGTAGGCGCTCAAATAGCCGTTTTAAATTATTAAGATGATCAGATCTATTACGGCCGGTCACGGCAATATCATCAAGGTATACCACTACCCCCTTCAAGCCCCTGAGAGTTTCTTCCATAAACTTTTGAAACTTTTCTGGAATACAACTTAAACCAAAAGGTGTGCGCCTGTAAACAAATGTTCCTAAGTGCGTAGTTATCGCCGTACATGCTTGTGAGTCATCGTCAAGTAATAATTGCTGATACACGTTCGTGAGGTCGATCTTAGAAAATTGCTCTCCACCGCTCAACGCTGAAAATAACTCCTCAATTCGTGGCAGTGGGTACGGTTCTTGAAATAATTTTGGATTAATTGTTACCTTGTAATCACCGCAAATACGAATATCACCCGATTTTTTAATAACGGGCACTATGGGTGTCCCGTACTCAGAATAATCAACCTTATATAACGTACCCTCTGCCACCAAGCGGTTCAGCTCTTGTTCCACAGGCTCGCGTAACGCTAAAGGTAAAGATCGAGCTTTAAGGAAAACCGGAGTTTTATCTTTTAATTTTAACGAAATTTGTTTAATACATGTACCTAATCCAGAATTAAACACAGAAGGAAATTCTCGACGTAAATTATCAACCAAAGAAGATTCCCTTAAACTATAAATAATGTCATCAATCTGCACTGTGTTAATATTTAAATGTCTTAACCAAGAACGACCGAGAAGCGGTGGCCCCCCATTTTTAATTACAAATAATTTTAATTTAATAGCTTTATATTTGCCTAATACAACATCAACTAACAGGTAACCTAACGGTTCAATTAAATTTCCAGTGTACGTACGTAGACGAATATTATTTTTATACAAGGTAATATTTTTGAAATGCTTCTCATAATAATCATAATTAATCGTAGATAACTTGCTGCCAGTGTCCAGTTCAAACATTAAAACCTGAGCATTCACTTGCACGCGTACACAATATGGCCGATCATTATGCCCGCACACATTGAGACTGTACAGATCACCGTCGGAACTATTATCGCCATCCAAATAGTTGTGTACTTTAAACTGCGTGCGACCTTTGAATTTATTTTCACTTTGGTTAACACGACACATCGATTTTAAATGCCCTTTTTGCCCGCACTCATCACAAGTATAATTTTTAAAACGACACCAATTAGCGCGATGCGATCGTCCACAACGCCAGCAACCAGGATTCGAAGCCGCTTCAACCGGCCCAGGTGAGCGCGCCGCGCGTGTCCCCGCGTCGCCGCCACGCGACCGCAGGTGCACGCGCGCCTCCGCCGCTACTCGATGCAATGACTCAGCGCAAATCTGTCCGCTATCGCTCCCGCTCGCGAAGCTAACCTGCGCATGCTTCTCCGCCGCTTCTAACGCCAACGCCAGCTCGACAGCCCTTTTATAAGTAAGGTCCGACTCAGCAAACAGACGAGACCGCATCTCTTCACTTTTCAAGCCAGATACAAATTGATCCCTTAGATTCTCTTCCAGATTAAATCTAAAATTACACGTGCTCGCTAAATGCTTAAGCGCTTGAAGGTAATCGCTGAGTGACTCTGCCTCCCCCTGCCGACGCAAGCAGAACACGTGTCGCTCTGCAATGTCGGACCGCTTCGGCTCGAGATGTTCACCGACTAACCTCACTAACTCCTCGAATGATTTTGCCTCCGGGTTATGAGGTGCACACAAATCACACATTAAGTCATAAGTAGGCTCGCCGACCAATGTTATTAATGTAGCCACTTTTAAACTGTCCTCAATTTTGTTTAATGCCACAAATTGTTCCACGCGTCTTATATATGCCGACCATTTTTTGCTCGATAAATCAAAAGATTCGATTTTTCCGATAGGCATATTTATACACAATAATTATACTCAATAATTATAACTTTTACACTCGTCGCCAGTTAGATATTACTGTAATTATAGGTTAATATGTAAGGGAGCAACAAAACAAGGCCGAGTCGGTGACACAACTGATTTTATTAATATACAAAACTACCTACATACAACACCAGGTTCCCCCTGGTTACCCTGCTACGTGCAGTGCACACCGTCATGCACCTTCCTAATTGACCAGGATAATCCTAGTTAAAAAATGTCTTAAGTACAATAATAATCAGTTAGTCTGAAAAAATATAATTTTGTACGTTTGACACCCGTTTTCTACTAAACCATTAAAAGTATTCTGATTAATTTTGATTGCAGTATGCTAGCAGCTTTAAATCGAAGGACATAACGTAATCCATTTAGCTGCTTTTCAATGGGACGCCTTTCATTTAGTTTTCCTTCTGTGCATAATAGACCGTTTTTTCAAATAGTTAGGAACGGATTTTTTAAAACTATGTTTCCTCTGCTTTCATGCTATGCGATAAAAGAGATGATACTGCTTTATAATATATGAAAATACTGGAAAGATATTTTGTATATACATATACAAAATACATAATATTTTTGTTGCACACTGTATCCCACACATGGCAGTATAGGTAGCGGTAATATGAAAATCTTTTTATGACACGCCGTTCCCCACCTTCTGCAGAATCCCCTGCAGAAGGTGGGAGTCACCCCTGCGCCACGACTGGCGACAACCCTTACTTTCTGTACTATTTATAGTTTTTCGAAATATTTATAAATGTAGTATATTTTGAAAAACCACAAATATTTTTTTTTAAAGTTGATATTAATACAAAATATATTTTTACATTTTTCACCCTTCTATAAAATGAAATCGTTAAAAGCACACTTTACTGTTTAAAAACAAAACAAAACATCGCTGCGATATACAAAACATATATATAAAATAGATATAAATATACCCCTCCCTGAAATATGAACCAACCACCATCCCTACACTAACAAATATTAACAACTCAGTATTACCCCCTACAAAAAATAAACTACAAAATCAATACCGCATTCATAAAAGCGAGTCAAGAGTGTTCACGCCTAATCCATCCAACCCTATGATGGATGGTGGCGTGTTTTCACGATGAGAATGCATTGTCGAATGATTCCCCTCGACGTTGACGTGAATTAATCACGCTACAACTGTCACCGGATCAATTTTGACGTGTTTATTATTTGTTATCTCTTAACACGTATTGGCTTCTGCTATCTAATTAAAGACGAAAATGATAAATGCATTCTTCTATGTTTTTATTTTTTTCTTTTTTACTGTAAAGTCTTCTTCGTGAGTTCTTGATACAATATGACATTAGCAAATAACAGAATAGAAAGAAAAGAACCAAAAATATTCATCACTTCGAAGTTCCAGAGATAAGTATGTTTAACGAAATGGTCTTCAGCTTTATAAAATTGAAGAGTAAGTTACACACAGATATTTTATTTAAATCGGTGGAAATAGAATCTACAATCGTAGCGTTTACTGTCATACAGTTTTGCCACCGAGCCACGATTGTTCTTATTTTGAAATAAATTGCGCCATATATATTTATTTTAGCATTGTATGTTTATTTTGTATATTTTTTTATTCAAATGAAATATAGGTTGTAACACGTTGACGTGGGCAAAGTGAAACGTGACAGTTATTTTAATCACGCCCGTTAAATTTGTGATTTTATTAGTGTAAAATGAAATAACCGTCCAAATATAACTGTATAAATGTTATTTGTATTTTATTACTTATATTATCTGTTGTTATATTACTAGGCTACTAAATAAACACTGAAAACTTATGTAGGTTTCCAGAGTTCCCTCTGCCTACCTACTATGCGTGGGATAAAGCCTGAAGTTAAAAAATCTATAGAAATATAGTTTTCTTAGGCAGGATAGGCAGTGTCAAGGCACTCTGTCCTCGATTATTCGTAAGAATTATCAAACAACTACTTGTAAAGTGATGGAAATATAAAAAGTAAAATTAATTACAAATTTCGAGACAATGAGGAATGTTTAAAGAAAATTATTTAATTTTTTCCCACAATTTTAAAACAAAAATAAAAATGTTTAAAGTCTTATCATATTTTTCATTACTTATTTTTTGCCCAACTAGTTTATTAAAGTGTTGTTTTATACATGAATTAAAAACACAGACTTACTCGCTTTTACTTATCGTATAGGATAATCAAAATAGTGACCTTCACAAGTGAGCCCAAACATTCATTTAGCACGCCTATTGTCAGACTTCACTCTGGGGTTTAATCCACTGCATTGTCTTCAAAAAGGTGTTGTTACTCGTACGTTCCCTCTATCACTGTCATAAAAGTGTAGTATTAATACATTTATTTATTAATTTACTATTAAATTCACGCTGTATCCCGCAAATTGCAGGATAGGCAGAGTGAAAGTTAGTGTTAAAATACTCCGTCACCCACGCACTGCATAATTTCTTGTGTGAGTTGCGGAACTCAACCCAACGTGTTGTATTGTTATTTTATTTAAAATCAAAACGACAACGTCAGTCAGATGTTGTCCAGCCTCTATTTCGGATTATAGCGATAAACACAATAGTAATAGCTTTAAAATTCCTAAAACATTTGCAAAAGGAACTTTTAAAGTAACAAATAAGTTTAAAAACTCAACCGCCAAGATTCTATAAATTCCCTCCACTAACTTTCAAGAACACTCCAACTAGTAAATCACGCCGACACTTGGTTGACTTCACGCAAAAACGGATGACCTCATGGACCTTCTAACTTGAAACTTACTTCTAACTCAACTAATGAAGAATCAATGTTTTGTTGCTTTCTCTAAGTATTTATTCATTTGTTACTATCTTTAACTGAAACTTCTGATGCGATACTTGTATTTATTTTGGTCCTTATAAATCTTTAGATAAGGAAATAAGAGAAGTTTTTTTTTGATTTAGCGATATTGGCAACCCAACAAATTAGAAAGATAAGAAAATTTGTTAAATCTCCCACTCATGTACGTTGTCTGGTCAACTTGCAATGTCTTGAAAATTGTGTAAAAGATGGGGAACGATGTCTTACTTGGTTCCATCTGCCTTGGAAGTCGCAGGGTGACTTGAGGGATATAGCGTGAAGCAAAAAAATACTTTATAAAAGAACTGCCTAAAAATATAACATCTATAAACATTTTTTTTTTAACATCCAAAACTTTATAACAAGATATCTTTTTAAGGGTCCGAAGCATATTTTAATAGAAGTTGACAAAAGAGAGCAAAAATTTCTATTTTCGAACGGTGCGCCATGTGTGACAGGAAAAAGGAAAAAAAATCACCTTTTGCGATGTTAAAATCCAACATATTGCGGGCTTAAAATTCTTCTATTTGTCGATCGTTCGCAGTAATTTACGTTCGATTTCGATGTATTTATTACTGAAGATTCTGTAAGCCGTTGTTTCTGTGAAATAAACGATTTAACTTGTTCCTTTTAGATTTTTTTCGTTGTTATTTTTATGTTCTTGGTTAGTTTTATTAAGATAGATTTCTAGTGGAATGAAAATGTTTGCCAATAATATTTATTTTTATTGCCCTTTGGTTTGAGGGTTATGTTTGATTCTTATTGGGGAATATAAATATTTTTTCTTATTAAGCTTCACGCTATGTCCATAGCGGGATAGCCAGAGAGAACAAAACGCCAGACGCTAAGGTAAAAATCATAGGAACGGCGTAAACTTCTGCCAATCAACACGTATGTCTCAAATTTCATAGAATAAAGGACGAAGTTTCACGAATTTAAAGTTGCACTTTACATGGAGCTGGGACTCAACGACGGTTAAGCTACACACAAAACAAATGAAATATTTTACTTACAGTCATCGTTGAAGCTAGCATGACAACTGATAACACCAAGATCATAATTAAAATGATTAATCAACAAATTATATTACCTAAAAACAACAAAATCTTCCACGACACAGAAACATGAACAAAATACTTTGATGTCATTATAATATATTTACCCAGACTTCCATTAAATATGTGTCAATCAATAGAAAGAAAAATGTTGATATGAAATTCTTATATAACGTTCTATATTATGTGTGATTATGAAATCAATTAGGCGAGACGTAGAAGCTGAATAAGGCTGTTTGCCAGTGGAGTCGAATGCTTTATAGCGGGATTTACTTTTGTTTTTTCTTCATTTTGTGTGGGTATATAAATACGCATATTATATAAAGGCCGTCCTAAGCATCATAGCGTCTGACTGAAAATATTATGGTTGTGGGTTCGATTTCCGTTCAGAGAATATTTTTTTTTACCTCTTGCTCTGGTAACAAGAAACACGGCGTGGAGTTTCGCCATTCACTACGTGATGGTTTAGAAATTGGATGAAAAATGAGGAGCGAAGTGTGTTAACACTATATATAGCCTTTTTTAAAAAAAGCAGAGAGTCATCCGTAATGACCGTTACTTTAAAACGCCAATATGCTAAAAAAAATAAACAGTAAGAACTACTATAACAGCATAGTATGATAGTTATGTAAACAATGTAATTAAGCGAGACAATCGTTCTTTACTATTTTAGGGTTTCTAATTTAGTCACCCTAAGTAACTTAATGACCTTTTTAACTGTAATTGGTTTCTTTTGATATCAAGTTCATTTAAAGCCTGTCAAGTACAAACCTCGCATATGCTCAAACACAAATGACTCGTTGACAGCTAATTTTAGAATTGTACAGAAGTCCTGACTTTAGTAATTAATGCCTTACTCATTTAGAGGTGATAGTAAATTTTAAAAAAATACAGTGACTCTCAGTATCAAGATGTGATCCGTAAATAACAGGGTAAGTAAAAGGAACCTTATGTTATGATATTATTTCCCTACTTCCGCCAAATTTTCTCTTTCCGCTAAATTTTCAAGATATTGTTTGTTGAGCTGTGGAAGTCAACGTCACACTTTGTCTTGAAATGAAAATAATTCATTGCCTCTAACAACGCCCGATGCTTTGATTATCACATTCAAAGTTTTAAAAAATATTATAAAAATAATATTTATTATCAATATTATTTTATATATTAGGGTCCGATCTTAGCTTTGAAGTTTTAGTGGCGTAAAATTTTACGTGGCCTGAGGAGCGATAGATTCAATAAGGAAATTCTTCCTATACTGTGCTAATAGCTTTTATAAATTTTGAGAATTTCATTATTACAATATGCTTTCAGTTAAGTAAGATGAGAACTTTCCGACTCAATTTTATGGTTTTTCTCATTATGGTCGTGGGTTTGATTCGGAATCTGGTAAATATATTTGTAAATGTTTGAATTATTTATTTATTTGCTAATATATTATTTTATTTAAAATATTTGCTCCGTTGAATTTTCTTTCTCAATAAGCGATATTTTCAAACTAAGCAAACAAAAAACGCGGCGTTGAGTACCGCTACTCAATACGCAATTTCTCTAAAATGGGGAAAGGAAAAACAATTTAAGTGTCTTGACACTACATTCACTCACTACATTTATTACTATTTACGTGACATTAAATTTACTCCACAATTTAACCCGTAGAAGCAGAAAATCGTAGAACTACTTTTCAAAATCTCTAGAAATAGCCCTAAAATAATATTCCCTTGACCTTTCCCGTAAAAAGCAGGATACGCGTGAAAATAAAACAAAAATATCACGTAACATAGAGATGTCCTGAACACTTGTCGCTGTCTTAAACAAAGCTTTTATCTAAGTACACGGTATTTAAGAGATACCCGACTCGAGCAATTTTTTGCTATAATAAAGGTTAGATCCCCGAAGGAATTTTCCGAACATTTGTCAAGCGTGACGTGAGAGTTTCTTTGTATAATATTTTTTGTACTTACGTAGGACTAAATAGTCTTGCACGAAGATTTGGAATATTTTATAGAGATTTTGTTAATATAATCGTTTTTATTTATATATTTGTTATTTTTTTAACTTCAGGCAGCCTCCCGCACAAAGTAGGGTAGGCGGAGGGAACCTGGGAACCTAGTGTTAAGACACTTCCGTGTCCTACTTTCCACTGAATTGACATTGTGCCTACCCTGACTTACACAAACTATTACATACGAGTATATAAATATTTCGATTTCACTAAATAATTAATATATAATCCCTATGTACGTATATATCACGAATAACTAAATATAGACAGTATAAAGTGCCTTCATAATATGCGGAATATGAGGAACATAAAGTTAAGGAAACAAAATTTCATGACAAAACGACGTTTGATAATATTTTTATACAACGTGGCCTAAAACAATATTGTTGATATCCTTTCCTTACAAATTAGAATCTTAGAAATATATTCTTATTTTCGATAGGAATTTTAAAGTGTGTGTATTTTTTACCTTGATGCTATATCCTGCACATATCAGGGTAAGCGTAGGGAACCTGGGAACCTTTTGTTATTCCACTCTGTCCCGTTGCCCACTTGTGCCCACACCCACAGTGGCGGAAATCAACGTCGTGCTTTATCAGAACGAAGAAATAAAAATATTAAATATTTCTTTTCCTCGAGTGGGAATCGAACTTATAACCTGTCGCCTTACAGTTACCTTGTGGCCTTGCGCCACGATTGGCCTCGTTAAAGTGTATGTGATCTCTTAAAATAATGTTTCGTAGTATTTTCTTTTATTAGCATTTAATTGTTTTTAACTCTTTTCCATATATAGCTGGTTACCTAGTAGGTACGTAATTAGTCTATTTGAATTAGGATTCAATTTATATTTATTCCAGAATGCTACTATTAAAATATTACTTTAAAAAAATCACATTTATGTTTTTTTCGTTGTTCATACAAAAAATGGTCACAGAATGAAAAGTAATTATTTGCCATACAAATATCACGACCTCTAATTATGCGAGTGTTATTAGTATAATGATAATGCACTAGATAACTCGTATGCTTTCATATGAAATAATTAAGGTTTGATATATTGAAAAGCTAATCAAATGCTTGATGTAGGGGTTCTAAATTAAAACCATTCTTTCCTAGTTTATGAAGCACGGTAATACTAAGGTATATAGCTAATATAAAACGAAAAAGACTATAAAATAATACAGAAAAATAAAAATTAAATGAAATTATTTCATTTAATTTTTATTTTTCTGTATTATGCATCAATTTGTGTCCCGCATCAATTTGTGTCCCACATATATCATATTAGGCAGAGGGAACTAAGTGATATGACATTTCGTTCTCCCATTTTCATCCAATTTTCGAGATATTGGCCTCATGTATAATTATATTATTATTGTTACGTTATTTCTATTCCAGTTAAAAGTCAATTAGAAACTAACGCCCATTTATCAGTAAAGATCGATCACACAGCCATAAAAGTTAATGAAACTAGAATCAGAAACCAATAATAGGATTACTCGATCTATTCTAAAAGTATTTTTTGCCACATCCCACCAGCTCAGAGTTAATTTGGTTTGAGATCACTTTGACTACTTTTTCAGACGTTTCTTGGTTTATTTGTACAATTTTTATTGCAATTTTTTAATTTCATTTCACCCATAGTGCATAAAGACAATTTCGTTAGCCACTTTCCGCCGATTTCTTGAGACATTGCATGTTGAATGACGAAACTTAACGCCGAGCTTTGCCTCGTCTATCAGAGAAGGAAATAAGAATATTAAATATTTCATTCCCCCGAGTGAGAATGGAGTCCAGAACATGTGCGCTGCGCCACGAACGCCTTTTCTAGCTTTGTTTGTTGGAATTACTAATTTTATCGTCACTCTTTCAATTTCCAAGTGCTTTTCAAGTAATGTTAACTTATTATAATTAAATCTATATTTTCAAAGTGAATCGAGATGATGTTAATTAACATCTAAACATATAAAAACTCTAAATATATATGAAAAGAGTCAAAAACCAATTTCCTTAATTAATCCCATTATACTAGCATCCAAGAACAATTACGACCACCAAGAAAACTTTCAAGGTCACACGGTGACCCTGAAAATAGTACCTTGAACTGTCCCCAAAAGCAATTTGTACCCAATTTGGGCATAGGGGACATTGGTAATACATTATCGATCACCAACTGGCCATCCATCACATCTGCTCCATGTACGGTAATGACGGCTGTAATCAAGTAATCAATTATAATAAAAGCTTACGAGTAAATTTGGGTCTGTGTGGCGCTGGTTTCCTCGATTGGCGTGCGACAGTATAGGTTACAGGTTGAGTTCGATTCGCACTTGAAGAAATGAAAAAATATTTTATGTTTAATATGCTAGAGATTCCCACAAATAAAATTTGAACTTGTCATAATATGAAGCTGAAGATATCCCAAATACACCATATCCCATCAATACCATCCGATAAAAGTCATCCACAGATTATCATCTCATTAAAATCAGAAGTGACTCTCCAAATCGGAGATCCATCAAAAGTGAGCGACGCATTATCATAATGTGTAAGATCAGACCCGAGGAATTTGAATAGCGCTTACTGTAACGTTTTATATGTATATTTTTGTAACTGCTCTTTGATTTTCTTATCTTTTTTGTACGTTTTGTATCTTTCTTTGTATATTTATATAGCCGGTTGTGGTGCAGGGGCACAAGAGCGCAACTGGTTGTAGATTCGATCCCCATTCGAGGAAATTAAATGTTTATTTTAATTTATATTTTCATTTCTTTGCTCTGATGCCGAGCTAAAGCGTGGAGTTTCGCCACGCATTGCCTCCAAAATTTGGCGGAAAATGGGGAACGGAGGGTCTAAACACTAGGTTCCCTCTGTTTACCCTTCCGTGCAAGGGATACAGCGTGAAGCTAAGAACAAATAAAATTAGTGTTTTAATTAAAAGAGAACTAATAACGTATTATGTAACGTTATAAATGTTTAATATTTTCATGTAACAAAAGATTTTCTGTTGCAATTAATTCATAAAATAATGATCAGCTATAAATGCATATTATATAAATACATTATATGAAAAGATCATCTATTAAACTTTTTATAGAAAAAAATAATGAAATCCTAACAGCTGAATAGTTTTTAATCTATCTCCAGTGCTTCTTTTGAATAAAGAAAAAAAACGTTCCGAGAGTAAATTAAAATATAGGCATTGTGGTGTAGTTATATATTTAGTTTGACTGTACATAACCATAGTGGATTCGAACCCTGTTTATATTGTTGAAGATTTTTATATTAATATATTCCGTTCTTCGTTGCGTCACTCTACGATGCATTTTATCCACTAGAGCAGGGAAATGTAAACTAATTCAATATAATTTCCCTGAGTGGAAATCGAACTCACAGCTATCGTTTACAGTCAGCATTTGCTCCACTCCGCCATGACAACCAAACATCATCATATCACAAATTTAAATTTAAAATGAATAAGAAATAGTTGTGAAAAATTCTAAGTGCCCGAGGTACATCAGACTGTGTAAGTAGACTGAGGTACGTCTTCTAATGCTAGAAATCTTCAGGATAGAGTCTCCGTAATAAGAAGATTTTTTTTGAATTCGAACCAGTTGTTCCAAGATAGAGAGAAATTCGCGTTCTACCAAACGAACTCTTCAGCATGTAATATTAGTATAGATATATGTAGATTCAACAGCTTCTGTCAATTGGCTGAGATTTACAATATTACTTAAGATAAGATCACAATTATTATAACAATACATATTAGCATTATCAGTAATTGGTTTGTACGTCTGTTTATTGCTGTAATGTAGCAATCAAGATGTTAGAATATAGCATAATTGCTTACCTAATGGTAAGCGTCAAGTTGTGGCGTTGAGTTACGCTTCTCGATCTCGCAATGTCTCTGAAATAGCGCGGACAGTGAGGAATGGATTGTCTTAATGTCATGCCTAGGTTGATAACGAACAACACCTTTATAAATATATTTTATAAATATATAAGTAAAATCGACAAGGGTTAGACCTTTTACACCGTGCTCAATTGATGGTTCTTTAGCACCTCGTTATACTGTTATCGTTAATAAATATCGTTTTTCCAGAAGCGGTCATTAAGGAAATTAAGAAGGCAATTAAAATATCGCCGGCTTTGAGAGAGATTTATTATCTAAAAATATCTTTATTGAGAATAAGCTTTTAAATTAAAAATATCTGATATTGACATTGAGGATCGTGGTGTAGCATAGGTTCAATTCTCACTCGAGGAATTAAATTAATTTCACTTCACTCTCTAGTAGTAGATTTTGCTACTTTATGCGCAATGTCTCGAAAATTTAACGGAAAGTTGAGAAGGGAGTGTCTTGCCACTAGGGTCTCTTAGCCAACGCTAAAATAAAATAGATATTTAAAAATGTCTAACGAAATACCCAACAGTAATGAGTTCAATTCCAATTCCGGATATGATCATTTTTGCAGCGTTGGCGTCAATCACTCAACACACTTTGTGATTAAATGGATAAATGGGCAACTTAGTGTTTGAATACTATATTACATAATTTATTTGGAACAAAGATGCATTTACAGTAGAATTTTTGTAATATTGTAAGAGTATTGAAAGATAGTGAACTATCTTTCGGCATACATTAGCATTAAATTAGCAAATAAATAAAAAAAAACACCTCTGAGTAAAATAAACCCACAACCATTGCGTTTACAATCAAATGCTATACCGCTGCGCATAGACGGTCTTCGATTAAAACGTAACGTATGAAGACAAGAAAATATAACACATTTAATCATTCCATTGTCAATCATCTAAATTGAGTTTCTAAGACATGATACTCCATTGACGTCTGATCGGTTCTATACATTTTAAATGTAACTTTGATTGATGATTGAAAGAATCGTCGTTATGGAGTTAATGGTTTGAAGTTCTTTTGTGCCTTTCAAGAGATTTTTGCGTAAATATCGCTATTATACACTGTGGTACGACAGTTAAAATTTTTACTAAAATATCTTCACACTAGACAGTTATGAATCCGATTCCCTGCTAACCACTCATGGAAAGCTTGAGTATTAATAATAAGTTCAGCATTCCAATACAAAATATTTCTAAATTTGTTAGAAAGTGGAAACTAAATTAACTCACTCCGAGTTATTACTTTATTCATCTTAATGTAGTTTTTCGGGAGTCAACGAAAGTAAAGAAATCCATCAATATTAAAACTATATTTTTTTGTTTCAGATAAACCGCGACCTTAATTGAAAGAAACACCAAAAACACATACAAAAATGTATGAATCGTCAAGAAAATACTCCGAAAACGTCACATAGTGAAAGAAGAGTTGAAAATGATAGAAACAAGATCACACGACAAGATATACGCGACACATTTCTATCCAACCAAAAAACCACCAGATCAAATCAAAGAAGCTAATACTAGCGGTGTTAGAAATGACACCAAAGACCCGAGTGATATATTAATGCTAGTTGATGATTTCAGTGATTACTTCTACGGGAACACTAGCCATGACGTGTTTAGTTTACATAACCGCACATTCGACGTTTTGAATGATATCAATTGCACTTTTAATGGAACATTTAACTTCTCATGCTTCGCTAGCTCCGATCCTCCTCAGTACAACTTTTGGGCGTTATTGCTATTAATTTTCCCATTTTTTACACTCTTCGGTAATGTGTTAGTGATAATGAGTGTTGTGAGAGAAAGGACACTGCAGACGGTGACGAATTATTTCATAGTGAGTTTAGCGGTTGCTGATCTGTTGGTGGCGGTCGTCGTGATGCCTTTCGGTGTTTACTATTTGGTAAGTACAATTGAGCTGTATTCTATAAATAACATTTGATTAATAATTCATAATCATTTAAATCAAAATGTATTTAAACATAAAAAAACAAATTTAAATTACAAAATTGTACTTGTAATATATGGAGAGTTTTAGCATACATAATGTTTAAAATATAAAGAAAAATCTACGAAAAATATTTATGAAAAAATCGGCAAGAATTAGAGAGAGCTTGCCATCCCATCATCATCTTCCCAAACTAGAAATACACCTTTTACCATTTTAGAAGCGAATATCTCACGGTCCGTTTCTTTTTTTGCCATTTGGCTAAGGAACCATAGAACCTGATACTTGAAGTTGAAAGAAAAATATCCTTTGACAAAAGATACTATTTAAAGATTTACTTGATGTTTCTTTAATAAGTTACTAATATTTCATCAAAGACTAATAAATTAAGCAAAATATATATTTACAAGAAAAAAATAAAATTTTCCTTCAATAACCCTTCACAAAAAATATCACCTGTCAATTAATAAGCCTTAACTCACTTTCCTGTAGTACAAATATAATTAATTGCTAGAACTTTTCCGCGGACTTTTTCAACGGTATATTTTTACGTAATATTTTTATATCAAAATACATCGAATAATCGAAGCCTGAATAACCTTGATATCTAAAAGACCAATTATCAATAACGATACCTATATTATATATATAACCTTATAATATTATATTTCTTATAATATTATGTATCTTTTTTGCCGCACGTTACGTGATAGATTGTGTTGGTTTTCAACTTGGAAACCTAGTGTAAAGACACTTCGTTTCCATTAAGATTTCCATTTCCCACTATACGAGTATGTATGCAATATTGTTTGATATATTTATTTTTCTTCACTACATTTTTTTCTTAGGCACTAAGGTAACCTTTACTTTTGAATATTTACGAGTATAATTATGTAAAAAAATGTGTAATTCGCCGCGTAATCAACTAGAGTACCTATTTCCCGTGGATCTAGAGTTATTAAATTTGGCATGAAGTGAATTTTTTATGGATAAAATTATTACAAACACATATTTGTAGTTCGTTTCACACAAAATGAGTCCATAGGCCTGCAAGCTTAACTTTGTCAATTTTATTTGTCGTATTATTGAAATCAATAGAGTATTTCCGATTAACCTACTGTTATTAAATTTGAAAAGAAGTGACAACTTGGACACACTCACAGATATTTCCCATTGGGGCCCTCTTGGCCGGCCTCTATAGTAAAATTAACAATCAATAATAACAAATAAACCTCATCCAGATCTCTAAACAAGCTTGACCGCATAATTTCGAAAACAGTGCAATTTGACGATGTACGGCGCACGGCCACAGCGGATTCCGCGGTCGACCGCCCGCCGCCGGACGTCGCATTACCGCAATACGACCAGCTAAATGTGTTACGTTTGTGTTTGTTCTTCTATGTGTATGTAATTTTTTATGTTCTCTCTTTGTTTTACGATCTTTTTGCACTCTTTTCTCTATATTTTGGTCGACTTTGAGAGATTGCTTGCTTGCTATGCTATGATCCCAAGTGGAAATTGAACCCACTACCGTCGCATGTAAAGAGCGTGTAAATCACCAAATCTTTCAAAATGTTCTTCATTCAATTTTGTATACACTTTTGTGTCGTCGAATGAACCTAAAGATACTATGGGCTCGGACGGCATTTGTGCTGACCACTAGCAAGAAATTCAATATTGCTCTTTTCATGTTAATATTATAATTATGTGAAATACTATTAATTCCTTATATTTTTATTATGTAAATATTCCTGAAAACTATTTATTTTTTATTTATTCATTCACCAACGTCTGTTTACATCAGTATATTTGAAAAAAGATAAATAGCACACGCAACTAAAACAGGGCATAGAAAATCTAATGTGAGAGCATTCAGCTCTCCGCTATCCGTGCCTCATGTCCTTTGATAATAAATAATTACTCTTTTGAGAGGAGATGAAATCTATAACCAGCGCTGTAATAGTTAGAAGGTGAGCTGCTACATGATGACCTCATTCATAATTATATTTCTAATGAACATTCTCTTACAAAAGTCAAACGTCTATATATAGTAGTCTTCTTTACGCCTGTACGATCCTATTAGGGTTCCGTTTTTCCTATTTAGATACAGAACCCTACTCACTTTTTATGTAACAAAAGAAGCAACTTCTGAATTTCAACACCAATAAAACCACGATTGTCGAGCGAAAATCTATCAGAACAAACATATGTATGTATGTCTGTGTGTTCCGAAATATAACATTATATCCAAGAATATTTTACGACGCCGCAAATTCGTGCCTCTGTTAAAATTTTACGATCTTCTCTGGCATAAAACCTGTCATGCGTTAGAGAAATGAAAGGTCAGGTTTTTTATTGTTTTTCTTTAGGAAAAACATAAATATTTCGTTAAATTGTTGCTCTATAGTATTTATTGTCATAGATGAAATATTGACGTTATTCAGACCATTCTGCTGCAGTGAGAAGTCTAACTTTAGACCTAGTACTTATTAAAAGCTTTCTCTGCATCACGCTTTTTACTATATAGTATACTGTATATTACAGTAACAAGGAGAACCTAGTATTAAAACACTCCGTTCTTCTCTTTCCGCTAGGTAGGTAAACGAAATAAGTTTAAATATAATCTTTCCCAATTCCCCCAATTGAGAATCGAATACACAACCATCGCGCTTACAGTCCGATGCTGCCATACCATTGCCTCCTACTACAAAAAATATTTGAATTTCCATTATATAAAAGATTTTATATCCACACAATACATTAACTCGATGTTTTTTATCCCCCGTTTCACTACATTGGATACATATTATAGCTTCCTATGAAATTTTGCCGAGTAAGCGTTTTTTCCGCTTATCTTACACGCTTAGTTAGCAAATATAGATGAATCCCGTTATTCTTATAATAAAGGATTTATGAGTTTGTGTACTTCAATAATATTTATAATTATATGACTATAGGATATTGAGGTTTTGCAGTGGGACCTTTGACTCTAAATGTAGCGGTTGTGGATTCGAATTCTACTCAGGGGAATGGAATATTTTCAGTATCTATGTTAGTGAGATAATGCAGGGTTTCTCAAAACATAATAGGAAAATGGAGAACGGAGTGTCTTAACTCTAGGCAAATTCATATTCAATATGTGATTGGAGTGGAAAAATAAAAATAATTCACCACGAGAGTTTATCAAGAGTAGAGTTCGACATCATTGTAAAAATAATCAAAATATTATACCGTTGTAGAGAAACATGGCTATAGTATTTTATGTTCTTTTGCTACTTCACTATTATAAACTTCACAAAACTTGGCTAGCATCATTTTTTATGAAGAATAAGAATATCTTATTAAAAGAAATCTTGCTATAATTAACTGTTGCGCACTTTAAGATTTAAAAATTACTGGATAAAACTTTGAAAGCTAAAAACCTTATTAGCATTTACTTATAGCTTTTCTTTTGTTATCAAATGGAAATTAATAAAAGTTTTGTATGGCACGTCACGTGGTAGGGGGAACTTTCACTGCAATTATAATAGGTTACATAGGAACGGCTAAAGTTTTGAAATATAGGACTAGGTCTTCGTAGCGCAGTCGTAGGTGGATTGTAAGCTCGATGATTGCGTGTTCAATATACGCTCAGAGGAATGAGGAATATTTAAATTGTTTTAATTTTCTTGCTCTGATATATAAATCGCGGCGTTGAATTTCGCTACACAATAAAATAGTTCTAAAATTGCTCTAGAAGTGAGAACAGTACCATACTAGGCCATGCATCAAACAGTTTTTGGCTATAAAAAATATAAATATTTACAATATACACCAATATGTTAGTTTATAGTGTAATATTGTTATAACTAATATAATTACATAAAAAATACATAGAGAACTAAACGTAAATATTAATTAATAGACATTGAAAATGAAGGGGAAGGGGAACTAAAGGAACGTAGGTAATGTATGCGTTCATAGCTGTCTCGGACACTTAGACTGTGTCTAGTGCCATATTCAACTTTTAATTATTTTCGAAACCTCTAGTAAAAGCTAGTATTATAAATTCAAATAATACAATTCTATAGTTAATTTACGAAGTTTATTAAACTGTAATATGAATATGTAGGGTTCAACTAATTCTAATAGTTTTGCTTACTGTAATTACTTAATTTCATCCACAAATTTTCACAATTTTGTATATATTTGATAATTTATATTTATAATATCACTTCAGTCTATATAACGTCCTGAAGGACCAACCCTACATCAAAGACTCGATAAGGTACTTAATTTATACGGACCTCTAAAACCGTCCGTACTAATGGAAGCTACTGAAAGCTGTAAAGCTTAGGCATAAATTGTAAGGTACAGAAGCGCCTATATACGTATAGATAGATATATATAAGATTATATTAATTTTATTTGAGTGAGAACCAAAGGTGATTTTGTGAGGTATTTTTTTTTAAATTGATTTAGTTCTCGAAATTGGCTATTGATCCTGGAATTTGGAATTAGCAATAAAATGAACAAGTACATAGTTGGTTGTGGGTTTGATTCTTATTTGGGCGTTATTCAAATAATTTGTAAACGGAAACTTTTTTTTTATAGATATATAAATATTTTGTAAAAATTTTTTAAAAATATTAAGAAACAATTGAAAAAATTATGATTAATACACTCTTCTACCCATCTATCCGGCAAGCATCACTCGTCACCCGTCCGTCATCCGAACAATGAATGTAATTACGATAGTGCTTCTTCATATACGGTATTCTTTGATGTCACATTCTATGTATATTAAATTAAATTTAAATCAGCTTCACGCTGCATCTCGCACACAGCAGGGTAGACAGAGGGAACCTAGTGTTAAGACAGATAGTTTTTTTTTAATTCTTACCTACACTACAGATTTTTATTTTTGAGTTTACGGAGCACAAAAAGACAATTTATCAAAATTCTTACAAAAAAAAAAGGAAAATACTATTACAGGACAACAAGTATTAAAAAAAAGATTCACATAAGCTTTTTTATACATTCAAAAGATATAGAGAGCTCTGTCGACATGTTATTGCATGTCGCGCAACATGTGCATGTCACAGGTTGTAAAGTTACAAAGCTTTATTTTTCAACAACTTTTCGATTGTACGCATTCGGATTAACATTCACGATTCAGGATGTATCCAGTTTTTGTGTATTTCCTTTGAAATTTTAGTGACACTTCAATATGAATCAAAATTCACAATATTATTTTTTGCTAGCCCAATGCTTTGATAAGTATTTTTTATTGAAATATTATTTTTATCTAAAAAGCCTTTACTCAGTCGTGACGCAGGAGCATGCGAATGCACTCGTAAACGCGACAATTGTGGGTTCGATTTTCACTCGAGGAAATGGAATATTTAAAATTTCAATTTCTTCGCTCTGCTAAAGAGCCAAAGCGCGGAGTTGAGTTCCGCCACTCAACACTCAAAACCTCCAAAATTCAGAGAAAAGTAAAACCCCAGGAAAACACTTCGTTTTTCACTATGTCTCTTTACTAACTAAAAAAATCGTTCATCAATGTTTCACAATTATGAAAACAATAATTTCTGAACCATATTTCTGTATAACAATAGCGTTAATGCGGCTCTCATTTTAAAATTGAACAAATTGTACCATTGTTCGTGGTTGAACCTCCTTTGTGTTGAGTGATTTTTGTGTTTCAGAACATTTAGGGTTTCAATCAACAGGTTGGCGATTGTAAATTTAATTATGTCGATTTTTTTATTTACTAAAAATGTAAAATGTAATTTTCAATTTACAAGTATTATAAATTGAAAGGCTGTATTTTTTTTCATTTGCACATTTTATCCTGTTTATGGCGGTATAGAGAGAATGTAGTGTCAAGACTCTTTGCCTTTTGCATTGTTTTCGGCTATATTCGAGATTTGGCATACAGAGTGGTGCAAGGGAATGAAATAACTCATTCGTCCAATTGGGTATCGAACCCACAACTGTCGATCATACATGATTTTTAAGTATAGTAATATATGTTTTTCGTCCAATTTTTTTTTGAATATAGTAAGTAAAAAGACACTCTTTTACTTTTACTATTAGCGTTTCAAACCGGCGGTAACAACGCAATGTCACGCAAATTGGATGGAAAATGGGGAACGAAGTGTTCTAACACTAGCTCAACCCTAAAAAAGAAAAAATCAACCATTAGAGTGTTCTAGTTAATTTTAATAATATTATGTATTAAATTCAATATACTATCATTACCTTAATATTTCTCAATATTGTATGTACGGTATAGATCTTAAATGAAAATATCTTAATATTTTATGCTTATAAAATGTTTATAAAACTAGGTCAGGTTTTCTGTTTAGCATCTTTCAAAATTTTTCTCGTTTCATTTTCTGTTAGTATAGTGTTTGAATCACATTGAAATGAATGAAATATATTTTATCTTAAAATTATCACAATTTTATGTTGGATATTATAGAAATATTGAATAAAAACCATGATTTGAGAAACGCAGTTAGTTAATATCTATACAAACGTATGGGTTCGATTCCCATAATATAAAAAAAAATGTTTTAAAGAAACGTGGTACCTATATGATCCTCAATAAACAATAATTTAAAAAATATAAGTAACATACAGAACAAAATGTTTTATCGTTAAGTTTTCCTGATCCTGCTTTATAATATGATAGATGCGTGAAGCAATAAAACGATGACTAGCTACCCTGCTACAAGCGGGATAAAGCGAGAAGCTAATAAATAAGATATGAACCCACAAACATTGTGATCTGTCTAAAACATTTGCGCTTAAAGGATCAAAATAAACATTTGGTTGCTCTTACAGCTGCTGTATAAAACTTTAATCTACAAAGTGCTGTATGTTTTATTTCAATACAGCGTTGGGAATTTGAATTCGAAATATATTTATTATAGAAAATAGAAATATCTTTATTACTTATAAATTTCTAGGCGATAATAACTTCTTGAAAATATACTATTTCATGTTAAATAATAAAAATATATATTTTTTAATATTTTACTCAAAATTCAACTTAATTTTTTAATTTAAAAATATTTCAGTTTCACGCTCTATCCCGCACACAGTAGGGTAGGCAGAGGGAACCTTTCATTTCATTTAAGATAAGTAAGAAAATATAAAACAGAAAGTCATTTTACGTAATAAAAAAAAATAAAAAAATGTCACCTCGCCTTTCTCTATTTGCAGTAATAGAAACACGTAATATACAAAATACAATATATTTCACATTAGTATAATAAGAATACGACATAGTCTCAGATACGAGTGTCGTCTTTGATCATTCTCGTAGTATATAATAAGAAATACGTCAGGTATCCTGATATATTATACTAAAGTTAATTTGAAATGAGAAAATATTTCCTTTTTCTACTTAAGTATTTGATAAAGAAGTAAAAAAGAACTTATTAATAGAGTACCTGACGGATTGAAGTTAAAGTAAGTTAACTCGAAACACGAATGTCGAAATGTCTCAAGAATTCAGCAGAGCGTGGAAACCGGAAGTGTCTTAACCCTAGGTTCCCTCTCCCTACCCCGCTTGGTGCGTGATATGACGTAAAACTAAAGAAAACTTCGTAAAAATTAAGCATATTATTAAAATATTTTAGTGTTCCTTCTATGGTAAAAAAGGGCGCAACATTAGATTTTGCCACTCTCCTGGCAAAAAGGGAGAACGGAGTATTTTGACACTAAGTCATTTCTGCTTACCCTGGAACACTTTTACAAAATATTTTTACACTCACAATATCTTACACTTAATATCGTAAAGCACCAGCTAGTTAAATTGGCAACATCGGCAAAATAATTAACCGATACTGAGCAGGAAGCGGCCCGGCTCACCCTCCGGAATAAATCAATTTCATTATTTACGACGACCCTCGAAGTTGGAAAATTTAAAAATATACGTTGGCCACTCTACTTTTCATCAATTTAGCTTAAAAATATCTTGTCTTATCTTATCTTGCTTATCTGTAAGCGTAAATGTCAGCTTTGTCCAATGAAACGCGATCATTTAAATAAATGCATATGGAAATTAGAAAATAAATCTTCGGAAATAAAAGTAGTATAAATAGAATGTATAGAAAATAATACTTTTAAAATGAAATGTAAAGTAATTCTTTGAAAATTAATCCTTTAAAATAATAATATAGAAGCCGTTGTAGCGGACAAGCGTGTAAACACGACTAGTCAGCTCCATAAAACAGAGTATAAATATAATTATTTTCTTCTTAAGGGTAACGGAATACTTAACATTAGGTTCCTTCTTCTTACCCTGATATGTACGGAATACATGCGTAAAGCTAAAAAAGCACAATTTATATAACAATGTAATCTTACAAAAAGTTTCATAGATTTCTATAATTTATTTTAAACATTATTATCTAAAATTAAAATTCTTACGTACACGCAGACAAAGTCACAATACAAAAGCTAGTATATAATATACTCGCAAGAGGAACAAAACAACTTAATACATCCACTTTGCTGAAAGCATAAAGAAACAAAAGGGAACTTTAAAAGTACACAATTTATCTTGCAGTATGGTATTCAATATAAGAGAAGTTTAACGCTCATTGGCTCTTTTTCCTTTTCCATTTACTATGAAAAATGGCTTAAGTTAAAAGCGTAAGCGGGTATTTTCTTCTGTTGAAATAAAGATTTTTTGAATTACTAAATTGGAATTTTAAGCTTTTAAAGTACGCTGTATCCCGCATATGGTAGGTAAATGGAATTTGGGAACATAGTATATGCTCCGTTCCTATTAAGACACTTCCTTTTCACACAGACATTGCGTGTTAGGTGGCGGAACTGAATAACAATACAGGTGTATAGAAAAAAGCTACTGTTATGATATTGTGTTCTCCACTTTCCGCGATTTGTAAGACGTGTTTTAAATAGCTCAACGCTATGATTTGTCTTGTTACCGGTTTTTTAAATAAAAAATACTTAAATATAGAAAAGCAAATTAATAATGACTAAATACTGCATTGTCATGAGGCTGTTAGCTTCATTGCTAACCATTCAATTATGAACATATTTTTGATACATAAAATTTAATCTGTTCATCACGTCAATTGGTTACAATTTTTAATTAATAATACAAATTTAATTTTAGCTTCACACTGTATCCTCAATTACTTCTGTATCCTTAAAATGAACTATATTACAAACATTAGTAAAAAAATTATGAAACAATTTCTGTTTCATTTCATTAAAAAATGTTGAAATATCAGTGCCAGAAGAAATGAACGAGCCGTAAAAGATGAAAATGGCAAAAATGAAAGAAAATTACATTTTCTTTCATACATATTCATTAGATAAGTGTTTGAGCCACACAACTGAATCTTAGGTCTGTCACGAATGGAAATGAGTACCCCTATTTATAGACTTGGTAAGATCGTTCTCGATTTATTACCCAGACCGGCGTTGATTCTCATTTAGAATATCTATGGAACACTTAATGGGATTTATATTTGATGGTGTTCTTTGAGTTTGGTTAAAAATTTATTGTACTTTATTAAAGATTTTGGTGAAATGAATAGTTTGGTTTTAGGGTATGTTGTTATAATGATAATCGTTGATATAATATCCCTATTTCATAGAGAAATGTGAGTTCGATACTTCCCCAATTTGTCTTGGATACTTCCCCAAGATACTTATCTTGGGGAAGTATCCAAGACAAATATTATGAATTTTGTATTATGTCGATTCGTTATTTATAAACTCTTTTTAAATTTAGTTCGAAGGTTCCGAGGTAACTGATTGTAATTATCTTATTGACCGTATAGCCTTTCGATGAATTGTTTATTATCGAGTACAAAAAATCTTGCCAGCAGTTTCTGAGAGATAGCACTTTCAAACAAACAAACTCTTTAATATAGATAATACAAATAAAGGAAATCGAAGAAATGAAATTATTTATAATTATTATTTTTTAAGTGTTCATTGATAAGTTTATAAATTGCTCCGACATTGTAGAATAAGCTCAGTTTTAATTTGAGTTCAATTGGCCTTGCAGTAATTGATCAAAGCTATTAATTTTCCTTGTAGAGTGATTTATGTTTATCATCTCTGTTCTTCTTAGGAAATATCTTTCTGCCTGATATAATCAATGATAAAATAGCATATCGATCATACAATACCATAACGCCATATTAAAAAAAATAGTTAAATAACATTTCGTAAAGATTATTTACATTTTTTCGTCTTTTCTCGTCCAATATTTCAAAAAGTGTAAATATTTATTCCACTAATTTAAGATATAATGGTCAAAATAAACTGGAAAATGGGGAACAGAGTGTTCTAACACTAGATTCCCTCTAGCCTACCCTGCTGTATGCGGGATACAGCGTGAAGCTGATTTTTATTTTTTTTCATAAAAATAAAAACGAAAAATACAATTTTATATTGAATCAATTTACTATCTTATTGTATTACGACATCGAGTGTCGTAATACAATGTGCTGTACCATGTGCTTTAAAATACCTAATTCGATAACCTTCTTTCATTGAAGACGAGAATTTAATATTGTCATACTCGTTTCTTTTTTTTTTCTCTTTAACTTCCGTTTTCCATTCCACCGAATTTTTGAGGGAGTGGAGTAGCGGAACTCAATACCGTGCTTTGAATGAGATTCATTCGACTGGGAATTGAACCCACAAACGTCGAGCTTTCAGTCTCACGCTCAAACATGCCACAACGGCCTAAAATACTCATTTCGATAACTTTTTCATATAAAATTCTCCTCTCTCTCAAATAGAGATTTCGATCTCTAAAAGCCTCTAAGCCTATTTGCTATATACACCGTTTTGTATATAGCAAAACATAAAGAAAACTATAATTTAAAATTAAAATGTATAACTATTTTTAACTTTAAAAGAGCAAAATATTTATGTTACAAAATAATTTCACATTCAATATAAAATACATTCTCGACAGTATAAAGTGCAGAGCTAAGGTTTCTTACACCGCAGGGAATGGCTCGGTGATAAGAACGAGATAGAGTGAATTGTCGCTACATTCAATTCCAAGTTTAAAATTATATATGAATAGAAAAATATGTATAAAAATTGTTGATATAAAACTGAGGTAATCGCGGTACAGTGGAGTGGAGAGAATTTAAGTGTAAATACGACAGTCGTGAGTTCGATTTCCACTGGGGGTACGAATTATTTTTATTCTTCGCTCTGATAACAACTTTAGTTCCGCCATTTAACACGCATGTTTCATGAACTTTCTCTCTCTCTGGACTTTTTTTTATCTACACGTTGTATCCCGCATGTAGCAGAGTAGGCAGAGGTAATATAGTGCTAAAAGCCTTTGTTCTTAAGTTTTCACCAAAAATTGGACTGAAAGATACAGAAAGAAGATTACAAGAATTCCGTTTTTTGCTATACGGCTACGGAACTCTAAAAAGCTACTTTTTAACATGTAAAACAGTCTATACCAGTGAAAGCAAATCCATGTCAATTTAAATCAAATAAATGATTATTTGAGGGATTCCACTTTTACTACTCACTATAAGCGTGTTTATATTTCAGTCACGTAAAAAATACGGTACGTTTTCACGTATAGGTATTCTTTTGGTAATGTCGATATATTCATGTATGAATAACCGTTTGTTTAACTTTTTCTTTTTATCTTCGCTAGCTTCATATATTTATCTCGCATAGAAAAGTATGCGGAAACCAACAAGTGTTGAATCACTCCGTTCTCTCCTTACTTCCCTCGAATAGAGATCAAACATTGCAATCACAATCATATTCTGTGTCACTGGTTAATAAGAGAATTTCTTTTTTATATTTACACTGTATCCCCCCCCCCCTATACACATTATAGGAAACTCACGGGAACCTAATGTTCACTCCGTTTCTCATTAAGACCCTACCGATGAATTCTTGCCACATTGCGTGATGATCGGCGGAACTCAACACCGCACTTTGCCTCTTTACCAGAATGAGGAAACGAAATTATTAAAAAAAAACATTTCTCGAATGGAAAATCAGTGGAATCCATCGCGTTCACAATCAGATGCTTGTGCTCCTGGGACAGCATTTATACATTTTTTTTTATTATATTTTATTAATAGAAAGTGATAGTAACCAACATCTTGACCTGGTATATAAACTGGTTTTCTTTATATTCTTTAAAAATATTATCTATCGATCTGTCGATAGAGTTTTATAATATTCAACAAACTGTCAGTTGGCTCGTTGGTCTAGGGGTATGATTTTCGCTTAGGGTGCGAGAGGTCCCGGGTTCAAATCCCGGACGAGCCCAAGTTTTTGTATTTTTCAAAAGTGTGTGATTTTTTTATTATAGTCACAGTACAGTATTAAAGTTAAGGGTAGGCTTTGTGAACATAGAGTTAAGATAGACTTAATCACCCAAAAATAAATACGTAATTTATGTAATTACTTTTTTTAAAAAGAATTAAATCTAAATTTACAAATAGACATAGCGACAAAGCAATGGCATCTCAGTATAAATCAAAAGAAAATAAATCAGCTTTACTCTGTATCCTGCACACTATAGGGTAGGTAGAGGGAACCTAGTATTAAGACATTCTGGAGGAATTACGAGTTGAGCGGCGGAACTCAACGCCGCACTTTGTCTAGACACTAGAGCGAAGAGGTACAAAATTAGATAAATGTTTTATTTCCTCGAGTGAGGCTCGAACCCACGACCAGTCCTGTGCTTGGCTATGACTGGCATAATACTTCACCATTAATCTAAGTGTAATAATTTTTATATACATAATATCATACGTTTTATCAACACGACCACATTTTATATTGTTGTTAGTAATACACGCTTCCCAAATAAACTATTTATTGCGCCATAAATTAATGGATAACATAGATAAGGGTTTATGATAAATGTGATAGGTAGTTAGTTAGTGTGTTTTTGATTATTTTTTTAAAAAAGGTATGGCCGTACTAAGAATCCCCATTTGAACTTAAATCTTAATGTCATATGTGTTTATAACATGGAAAATACGAAAAAAATCAATAGTCGCCAGTAAACTTTAAAACGTAAAATGGAAGATGTGCTTTCTTACCGTTCCTTTCAAAAATTCAGGGGCCCAAGCGTGTGACTCTAAACGCGATAGGTTGTGGGTTCGATTCCGAAAAATAAAATATTTAATATTTTCATTTCTTTGCTCTGGTAACAAGGCAAGCGCAAAATATTAAATAATCGACAAAAAAAATAAAATCTAAAGTTTATAATAGAGTAATTTGGTTACTTTAAAACATTACCAACCACAATCTTCCATAATAAGAATTCATTAATAATAAAAAAAGATTGGGCTCGTCCGGGATTTGAACCCGGGACCTCTCGCACCCTAAGCGAAAATCATACCCCTAGACCAACGAGCCGCTTACATATACAGTAAAAACAATCTTACACACAGTACCAAACTTAAGTATGTGATAGAGTGAAAGGTGACCTACTTATATATTCCGTAATGAAATCGCGAAACATAAATATAATCTTTTAGGCCTTTCATAACCAAGCTAGGCCTTTGTCCATTATTTTTTAAATTCTCTTAATACTCCAGAATTCGACAAAAAGTGAGGAATGAAGTGTTAAGAACACTAAGTTCTTATATTCCCTCTACCTATCCTGCTCATAGCACGATACACCGTGGAGCTAAAAATTCTCGCTATGATCTCTCTCTCTCTCTCTATTATAATAATTGTATGTTCTATACTCTCTCAATTTCTCTTTGTTATATTATTTGGGAAAATATTGTGTGTATTTAATGTGTGTATTATTTTATTCACTTATTTAGCCTCATCGGCAAATATTCAATACAAATATATTTTTAAATTAGGACCAGTAGTTCTTAACCAAACAAACTCTGCACAAAAGCTTAATAATATTTATATAGACTGTAAATACATGTCAGTTCATAATAAACACACTGACTGACAAGTCAGGACATTTATGGCTCCAAAGAACCCTAAAACCCCGTAGCACATACTCGTATAACGACAAGTACATTTTACTTGCAGGCGTCAGACGGGAGCGTAATCAGGGGCCGACGGTAATTTATAGATGTTTCTCACACACCGTGACCCAATCCAGCATAATTAACAAGGAAATTAATTAAATAATATATACTATATAAGTTTTTATATTAAAATTATTATAAGTAGTAGTAGTAATAGTTTTAAAATATTATAATTATTCAAGAAATTCAAATTTAATGGAGAGTTGACAAAGATTTTTTTATATTTGTTATTCCACAATTCGCCATTGTCATTTTATTAATAACATAAGCAAAATTTTTTATCGTCACGTATGCATATAGCAGGTTAGGTACAGGGATCCTGGTGTTAAGATAGGCGACCGCCCAAGTTTCAGGACATTGAGTGTTGAGTGGCGGAATTAAACACCGCGCTTTTACATTTAATAGTTAATTCCAGAGGTGGGAATCGAATCCACAACCATCACGTTTACAGTCAGATGTTTACTGTTGCACCATGAAGACCTCAATCATAAACATTATTTCGAGGGGAAACCAAACTTATGACTATCGTGTAAATTCTTAAATATTCTAAATATTATAGTTATTTACTTTAAGCTCAAAATCCGCTAAATCTATATAAATAATATGAATATTTTCATAAACTATACCATTTTTCACTGCGCAAAGACGTGCCATCCAAAAGATAGTCTGAACTGAACGCTACTTAAGAATACATTTTGCAAGAAAACTGTCACCTGTACGTGAATAACTTTAAATAGCCAAAACTCAAGCGAGTATGATAGAATATAACTTTGGAAATATTTTGCATAGAAATAGAATAAGAGGCTATCTTGGCGCAGTGGAACGGCGTTTGACTGCAAGCGCAATGATTTTGGGTTCGATTTTTACTAGAGGTATGATTTATTTCCATTTTCTCGCTGCATTAGATTAATTGTGGGGCCTAGTTCCGCTCTCTACTCTCTGCCTAAACGCAAGAACTACAGGAACCAAATGGCAAGCTTAGTGAGGCTTGCCAATAGTGTCGAGGTAAAACGCGGCGTCGAGTTCCACCACAACACGCAATGTCACCCAAATTTAGCGGAAAATGGAGAACAGAGTGTCTTAGCACTACGTTCCTTACCTACGTTGATTTTAATTATAGTTGTGAGTTAAATAACTTATAGAAACTAATAACAATAATATACAGAGATACTTTCAAAAGTGCCACAATGGCGTCCAAATCGTAAACTTGAAACACCATATCGTTCCATTATAACTCTGTAACATGTTGCGTCAAATTGGTTTAGAATCTGGCGCGAGTTGAAAACTGAAACTGCTTGATGTTGTAAGTCACGAGCTCTAAGCTAAGTTTTATCTTCTTTAATATATCGGTGCTACTTGTTCACTTTAGGTGTATATGCTTGCCTTATTTTCCTTCAGAGTAGAGAGAGAGAGAGAGTAGAGTTAAATGAATCCATTTTTCAATTTCCATTCAATGTATAAAAAGATTGCTTGTTGAGGAACAGAACTCAACACCGCGCCTTGTCTGCACTGCTTAGTATGCAATAAATGTGAAATAACGGAATATGTTGACACTAAATTTTCAGAGAGAACCAGTCCCTATACCGCTAACCAAGATATAGATAAAAATAAAGTTTAAAAAATATTTATAGTTCAAAGAGTCACTTCGAGACACGTGTATTACCCAAATCTGTCACTTCTTCGATGAAGTGCCAAAAATAAAACGGTCTAAATGAATTCCAGTGTTAATAAAACATCGCCAAATTGATTTCGCACTTGTAAAATAACTGAATTACGCCCGTAAAATTGTTTTTTTTTATGTTCCCGTTTTAAATTAATAGAATATTATGAACTAGAACTTGAAAATTGAATTGGTGCGTTTTTTTATTTTATTTGTAGATATAAATGACTTTTTTCCGTATTGAATGTGATTAACTTTTAATCCATCTTATTTTTCTTATATATTCTGCTGTTCTCAATTTTAATCAATTCTTAAGTAGCGTTCAGTTCAAACTATCTTTTGGATAGCACGTCTTTGCGCAGTGAAAAATGGTATAGTTTATGAAAATATTCATATTTTAAATGATTTAGTGGATTTTGAGCTTAAAGTATCCATCTTATTTTTCTTATATATTCTGCTGTTCTCAATTTTCTGTTATTTTTAAATTGTTGCAAATTGACTTGAATGATAAAATGATGAAAAAATGATTCCATCTTAAGTACTTTATAAAATCTTGGTCATTGGGTTTTTTAGCTTCAAACAAGGTAATCTAGTGGTAAGACACTCTTTTTCCATTAAGATTCTTCCATTTCCCATTTTCCTTCTAATTCTTATAGGGAAAATGAAAATTCTCAATATAAAATTTCCTCGATCTCAATCATATCAAACAAAAATTTCAACAACAGACAGACACCAAGCATTGAAATTTTATTTACACCAATATAGATAAGAACATTCCATATCAACCCTCAGCGATAGGCTTTCAAGTATCAAACTTTGCTGGCGTCCCTCACGTACTCTTGCAAAGCTACAGTGACCTATTTATGTGGATACGCCCGGATTCATTTTGTTCTTGAGACGCATCACACAATAACTTCAGTCGTTCTAAACATTCATTTCGTTCATTCTAATGATTATACTTGAAGTTTTCATCAGGTTTTTGGGTTGTTGGATTTTATTTGTTGTTTGGATTGTGGTTCAGCAACCGGAGGTGGTTGTTTGTTCAACTTGTATATATAATTTAATGATTAAATTAGTATTTCTTCTTACTGAGAAATTCGATTTAGATAACAAAAATATTGGATAAGTTATAAATAAATTTTGTAATAATTAATTCAGTGCTTTTAAAAAATCATTAACAACATGAAGTAATGAGACATTTTAAACTTTCTTATGCATATTATTAAATTGTAGCTGATATATAAAAGAAAATCTATTTTTTGTGGCAATCAATGTAATAGAACACAAAACAATTATTTTATATTTTTTTTGTTTGTTTGTTTGTGCATTTGTGTGCGCAAACCTGCTAATCTATGGAACGGCGTACCTACATAGTATTTCTTTATTTCAATCGGCTTACAAATAAAAATGTTATATCAACATAAAACGTTTTTCGACAAAATAGCTACAGAACAATTGTTTTATTTAATTGGTTGAATCTTTAGTCGTCAATAGATAGACATTGCCTTTAAGACTATAATATTATTAAACCCAAACTTAATTCAGACTAAATAAATAAGTTTTGTAATTCAAGCAGGCATAGCCACTAGTAGATCGCTAAAAAATAAATAGATAATATCGTAAATAAATAGATAAAATAAAAAATACCGTTCCTAAAAGTTAATTTTATACGTCTCTCCAAAAGAAGAATGTTGAAAGGTCCTTTACACCGGGTTAGCCTTGCTAAGACAAACATTAGTACAGTGGAAGCAAATACAACGTTAAAGCAGAATTAAATTCAGCAACGTTTCATGTGAAAATGAAACATGAGAAAACTAGAGTTCAAAATAATTTATTATTTAAAACTTTGTTATTTCTATACATATTTTGTTTGCGTGGAGGGAGATTTTCGTCCATCCATCAGCCTTTCAAAGGCGACTGCTGGACATAGGGCTCTCCTAATGCTCGCCACTACGTTCGGTCCTGCGCCCTTTGGATCCAGCGGATTCCCGCTGTCTTCCTTAGGTCATCGGTCCACCTGGTTGGAGGACGGCCTGTGCTTATTTTTAGATTTTTATTTCAGTCAATTGACAACCTTTGTAAAGATATTCCATTCTTCTAAGATATGCATTATTTTTTAAATTATAGATACACAAACTGTACAAAGCAACTGTACACGCGAGAAGAGTTAGCAATATAAATATAATCGCATACTTCTAATCTTTTTGAAACTTTATTTAGCATTAACTAAAACGTTTAAAATATTTATAATCTTGTATCTACAACGGTAATTAAATCATAGAAAATTGACGCGTCTAGTAACTATAGCAGGTTAGTCGAAAAGGGCTAGTGTTGAAACACTTCATTCTCCGCTTTCCGTGAAATTTTAAAAACATTACATATTAAATAGCAAACCCAATGTAGAGAATTGAATAAGTATTGATTTTCTTTTTCATTTCACGCTGTATCCCGCATATAGCAGGAAAACAGAGGGAAACTAATTGTAAGACAATCCATTCCCCACTTTCCATAAAAATTGAAAATATAATCAAGCAAAAAATATTTTTTGTACCTATGTTAAAATATATTACAAAGGTTCTCTTTCTTAAATAGAAAACTACTGAGTATTTCTTTTTTATTCTGTGTTCAAACTTAAAAGCCACTTTTAGTACAAGCTAGACTTTTTTACTAATCTGTATAGAAAATACGAATTTCAAGTACATTAGCGTAGATAAATAAACGCCGCATCGTGTCCCAGTTTTGGAAGCATATTTTCGTACGAAATACAACCCGAATGTGTTTTTTCCTAAAGAATTCTCCCCAAATCGGAAAACAGGAATGAGGAAAACGGAACTGCTTTCACTTATAAAGAACTGTGTTTGTGGAATGTATTGTATGCAATAAACTTATAATGCTTAAGGCCGTCGTAGCGCAGCAGCACGCGTGGATAATATGTTTTTTTTTTTGTAATTATTATGAATAAAAAATATAAAAAGTCGAAAAACTTGGGCTCGTCCGGGATTTGAACCCGGGACCTCTCGCACCCTAAGCGAAAATCATACCCCTAGACCAACGAGCCGCTTGCGTTGAATATATAAATACAACATAAAATACTGTTTTAATCCTACTATTCATATCTAAAAATATAATGTTAGTAAAATGAAGATTGAATTCAATATAATTATTATTATATTTTTATTTTGTCGCTCTAGTAAGAAGCCAATCGCAGCTTGAGTTCCGCTATCCAACACACAATGCTTTGAAATTCAACGAAAAATAGTCAAAAAATGTAAAGGCCGTAATGGGAACGGATGTCGACGACGAATGTCTTAACACTAGGTTCCTAGATTCCCTCTGCCTACCTGCGGAATACAGGAATGCTAATAAAAGTAAGAAAGAATATAATAATTTCACGTCTTCCACGGAGTCCACGCAAACAAAGCTACGGGCGACGACTAGTATAGTATATTACATGTTTGAAATATTCTTTAAGCCGTCGTCGTAACGCAGGGGCACAAGAGTGTGATTGTAACGCGACGGTTGTGAGTTCGATCGCCACTCGAGGAAATGCATTATTATATCTGTATTTTTCTTCGCTCTGGCACCAGAGCGAAACCCCTTGCCCATGCGCCATTCAACAAGCAATGTTTTAAAAAATTCGGCGGAAAGTGGGGAATGGAATATCTTAACACTAGGCTCCCTACCTTCCCTACATATGCAGATTACAGCGTCTAGCAAATTTATTTATTTGAAGTATTCCTCAAATATATGACTTAACACTATATATCTATAATACTGATAAAGTTACTTCCGTATTTCCTGAGATTTAGAGACATAGAGCCTCCACAACCACACCTGTTTGTAATCTCAAATAACGATCGGCCATTAAGATGTAGTGGGAAGTGCTCGTGACGTATGAAAGAGCTTCCGTATAGCTTTATTTGTACGGGCATCGGTCTCACCCGATAGCTAAGTGACATGAGAAACGCTAGTACAGTTCTTGAGGTTTACGATTTGGAAAATAAATGTAAGTATAAAAAATATATGTAAAATAATCTATATCATATTATATATAATTTTTTTCGAATAAAAATATATTTAGAGCACTAAGAGAGGATTTCTCTAAATTTCAACAGGAACGGGAAAAAAAGATTTGTTTTATTATCAGAGCTATTATATTAAAATTCTTAATCCCCACAGCGGGAGTTGAACCCATAGCCGGCTCGCTTATAGACGTTATGACACTGTGCCACTATAACCTCTTACAAATAAATACACATTATATTTTTGGAACCCAGAACCCCCATAGAACTCCCAATACGCTACAAAGTTGTACCCTAATGACAAATCTCAGCACTTCAAATAAGTAAGTATTAAGTGTAAAGTTAAACACATTACAAAGTCTCGTTTACTCACCACTCACTAATCAGAATTAATTTATGCTTGTTTTCAGCTGAACTGGGTCAACGCCGTATCGAGGGTTTGCTTCCCCTATTTTTGTATGGAAATATTAACCATTTTACTAGGATATTAGTTTTTATTTCGGTGTAGAAGTTGGTGAATTACATGATTTGGACTGGCTTTGCTGATATTTCTTTTATTTCCGTTTTTTTCTGAGGGAATCTAATTTTCGAGACATTGACCGTTAAGTGGCGGGACGCTGCGCACTGTCTTATTCCAGAGCGAGGAAATCAAAGTAATTCATCGGACTAGGAGTTGAAATCATAATCGTCACATTTTGTTATAAGCATATTATACTTAATTAAACAGCATACGAGTATACTGTCAAACTATGGAACATCTATATATTAAAATATATTCATATACCCATGTATTTAGCTTTGTTTTAAGACAACGCGCAGCGTTAAGCTCCGCTTCACAATACAAAATATCTGCCACTCAGCAGAAATTGGACAACAAATTGTCTGGGACATCTGAGACACTAGGTTATTTCTGCCTACCGTGGTAAAACGTATTTATATTATGTACTAGCCTTGACCTGTGGCCAATATTGTATAATATGACATTCTAATTTCTAAGTGCTCGAGATAGCTTTGACCGCAGGAACAGGGGTATATATTGAAGCGGATATTATATAGCCTATAATTATATTGCCCGATAAATCGACTATTCCACACAAAAAAAAATTCACTTGGAACTCGTAGTTTCTGAGATTAGCGCGTTCAACCAAACATAATCTTCAGGCTTATGATATTGGAATAGAAGTACAAATAAACATAGATTTAAAAACATTTTTTGCAATCATTTTAGCAATTCCGTCCCCACTAAAACCGATAAAATTAATGCACCCCCAAAATCAAATATTATTGTATTCCAAAAACATCGAAAAAAGTCCTCGTTCAGAACTAGGTCAGTATGGACGTTCGTAAACAAGCCATTTATGTATATGTGTGTACGTAAGTATATACCTCTGTACATTTAGTTCAAGAAACCCTTCAAGAGATGGGAGATGAAATATGAGGCAATATTTTCTAAGGTGTTCACGCCTTCTCTTGTAGTGTGTATGTTCTTTCATTTAGCCTTATGGTTATATATTCAGTTATAATCGTTTTAAAAATGTGTTTTGATATTTCTTTGTAAGTTTTCTTTCAAAGGATAGCCATTCCACACGCAATTTGGAATAATTATTTTGGATTTAATGCATCTAATTGTTCTTTGGAACTACTCATCGGCAAGCCGCGGCGTTAAATTCCGCCACTCAACACGCAATGTTAGGAGAATTGGGCGGAAATTAAAGAACGGACTATGTTAGCAGTTAGTGTTCCTTTGAATGCCCTGCTATATTTATAAACAATGTCGGTAATGTAAATCAGACAGACAGAGATTCAGACATTTATCTATCGACTAAATTCAAAGCTGAATAGAAGAAATGAAGCATTTCTTTTAAATAAAATTATTTGGACAATGCTGTGATAGGAATTCTAACAACGTTTAATAAAGCAGAAAATCTATTAAATATCACTAAATCTAAGATGTACTGATGATACCAGTAGTGGCGCAGAGGCATAAGCGTATGAGTGTAAATGCCACGGGTTGTAGGTTCAATTCTCATTCGAGGAAATGAAATATTTAATATAGGATTCCTCTGCCTATCCTGCTACTAGAGAGATATAGCGTGAAGCTGAAAAAAAAGCTAATATCAAAATTATGTCAATATTTTTAGTATAAATACTATCCATATATACATAAAAAGAATCGTAAAATCCCAAAGTGAAGCTATATAGGAAAACAATTCTTGAGAATCATAAACAGCACCGACCAAACAATGTCTATGGCATCTAATAAACACATGATTACCAATATTACGAGGTAAACAAGTATATTATTTCAGAACATTAAATAATTCTATTGCGTTATATTTTACAACATTTCGTGTGCTTATTACTCATTTTTATAGAGACGATAAAAGTTTAATCTACTCTAACTTATTTACGTTACTTTGTATTTCTCAAATTTATACGTCTAAAGAGGGTAGTTGGGACTAAATGAACAGGTAACGAGGGTGTTTATATTCTATACATTTTTGTATTTTGAATAAAAATGTAATTTATGTCCGTCCTTTGGGGGAATGAATTATTTTCATTTGTCCGTTTTGGTAACGCAATATGCAAAATTGAGTTTCTCCATTCAACCAACTATATTCGGACGAAGTGGGCACTCTGGTGTCCAAATACTGACTCTAACGTCTCATTAGTGACTCTGGTATTGCGAAATATAGGTTGATAAATATTGTTAATGTCTTGGAATCAATTCCTATTATAAACTTTTAATATTAAATACTTTTCTGATCGAGATGCATACGACGGGGTGCCAGGTTTCGGCATTGATCTTATCATGTTTCTTCACTACCATCTATATTCTCTTTTTTTATAGCTTCACATTGTACCACGTACAATTCGAACCAACACCTAGCTGTTTACAAGCAAAACTAACGTGCCACTAGGCACTCTAGCATTTTCCAATATTGTATCTCGAATAAACTGAAATTAGATTAGATTTTATGTTTGAACTAACTGCTATATTTGCGCTCTCTCGATATTGACTGCGCACTAAACAAATAATATGCTTCATTTTGATTTATGTTCTAACACTGTTAGTGGACTGTTCGAATGTATCTCGATAGATTTAATTTTAATACTAACTAGCTTTCGCTTCGACTTTACTCGTGTGCACATACAAATAATTAATATTTGTGTATGACATATTCAAAGTGTATGTAGTAGCTCTGAATGCTGGCATAGTGGTTTACGTAACTTCCCGCTATATTCCACACTCAGCATGGGAGGCAGAGGAAACCTGGGTTTACAACTTATTTCAGTTTTATAATAAACATAAGCCATAGAAAACAGTATAATTAATGTATTAGTGGGTATGTTTTAGCCAACGTTCCTCCTAAAGCAAGTACTGGAATATATCCAAGCTTATTATAAATTAGGCAATTAGCGCTTAATGAAACACCTCATAAATTATTGAATATTCATTACATCTATGTATTTGCGAAATGGCCAATTTACTTACACGAATTTAATTTTCTTTAGTAATTTTGCTTATTTTATTAATTGCCTAATCAGGAAGAGTGTGGGTTCGATTTCCACGCGTGGAAACCTTCACCAATATTTGCCAAGGACCAGATGTAGACAATCAGACGTGAGTTACGATTGTACTAAGTAAAGGAAACTATTCGTTTGCGAACAGAAATGAAAGAAAACGTTGGGTATTTGGACCAAAACGCTAGTTGAGTGTCAAATAATATTTGAGGTTGCGTTATATTCCTTTTTTTGTGAGAGAATATTCTCTCGAATATTAATATTATGGTGATATAATACTTTGTTTGTTATTTATAATGTTTTGTAAATATGTGTAAATATTATTTGTTGAGCGGCGTAACTCAACGTCATGATTTGCGTCGTCACCAAATCGAAGAAATTAAAAAATATTAAATATTTTATCTCTCCAAGTGGAAATTGAGCCCACCTTCGCGTTTACAGTCGTACGCTTGTACCCTTGCACCAGGACTGGCCTCAAATGAGCTAAAAGAGGAGTTCCTGATACTCTTACAAGATCAGGATAAAACAAGCCTTTTTAGTCTACGCAAACAACATACGTTTTTATTTCAAAATATTTGCAATAGATATAAAAAGAAACTGTAATTAAAATCCACATAAAATGACTGAGTAAGAAAGATCCATCGAGTTTTACAATATAAGCTAAGCTAAAAGATTTTCTATCTCAAGTAATTAGGTTAAAAGCATTAGATGCCTGCATTTAAGATAATGGTGCAGGGTCAAATTTTATTACAATTTATGCAAGTGTAAAATTGTATAATACTATAATAATATAATATATGATATCCCATCAAAAAGATAAACGAGAATATATTTTTTACCTCATATGCATGACTAGCGACCAAAACCGCGGCTTCGCCCGCTTCAACCTTTTTGTTACATTATACCCAAAATATATACAATCTTAATATAAATTGTAGCCGATTATTTTGTATACTATTCTGATATAAAAGGTATACAAAGTTTCAGTTTTTGCGTTAAAGTGTAACAAGCATCTTCAAATTCGAGACATTACGCGTTGAATGTCGGTATTTAACGCCACGCTATTTCTTAACAGATGTATGTGTATTTCCCACATGACCATTCGCGGCTTCGCCCGTGAAGTTACGAAGGCTTTCGTATTTTTATATATGTACTAGAGTCTCTATTTTAATAAATATATATCATGTAATTTCTAATACTTTTAAGAATATATGTACAAAGTTTAGTGATAATGGGTAGGGTAATTTTGCAACAAACAAACTTACATTTAAATGTATAATATTATTATTATGAAGTATGTTTATAATATTAGTAGATATGATTACTTAAAGTAAAATCTTATTTGTTGACGATATAAACAATAACGCCCTCACGGGATTCCTGAGGGCGTAACGTATTTTTTTATATTGTACAAAGAAAACATCTGAAACAATTTTCAGTCATCTTTCTCTTTTTCCGGGATTGAAATGAAAAAAGTTTTTATTAGAAATATCTTTTATATTCTGTGAGATTTTTTTGTGGATAAATTATAGTTTTTATCCTTTTATCTTAGCTTAGTGTTATCAAAAACATGTTATATCGATTTAATCGTCATAAAAAGTATATAAAGATATAATTTTATGACATATTTTCATAATAAAATAATTATTTAAATGTATTTAAATATTTTATTTGCAATAAAGTAATATACAAAATTTATATTTAAATAAATAAAAGCACAGAGTGGCATAATGTAGGCACATCCTTTGATTTGCAAATTGAGCTTAAGTAAGCCGTCTTTTAAATAAGGCTTGTTCTAGGAAACACTACTTGAGATAGGAAATTGCTTTACCTCGTAATCAGTTCAACGTAAAATATGGGTCGTGATTTTTATTCTTTTCTTCGCGTTTCTCCACTAATTTAAAAAGAAAAAAGATAGTAAAAGAGAATTAGTTGTGTTCCGCCATTCAACATGAGTAAAGCTAAAAAAAAATTGAAAATTTAACATCTTAACATAATCCATTATGTGTAGAGAAGAAGTTGCAAATATATCAATAATTGAATTTAAAATGGGGAACTGAAGACACTCATATCTTAACACTACGTTTCGTTCCTATCCTGCTTTGCGGGAAAGACTGTGAAGCAGCAAAACAAATATATTAACAGTACGATATTAAATCTTAGTTCAATAAATTGATTTCTATATGTATTTCATCTTCAATCAAGCGATCGCGGCGTGTTTGATACGCGGGATGTTTACTTAGTGAACCGGAAATTAGAGTTGAAAGTTTTAAAACGATTCCGATTTCAGTTTTTACGGTGTTTTTTTTTTTTCGTTATTTTTACGGAAAGTTGTTATCCATTTTAAGTAATTAGTGAGCTTTTTTACCTGTTTACATTACTTAAGTATCTTCGGTACAGAACACCGAAATTGAAAAAAAAAAAATCCCAACGATAAGTATAAAAAAATAAATATTGTTAAAAAAGGGGCGGGTTACTTATCATAATTGTTTTTTATTTATCTTTTTTCCTAGGATTTCGGTGTTAAAGTTTTTACGTTTATTTACAAAATATTTGCAAAGAGATTCATAGAGATGAGCTGAAGTAATTAAATTTGAACAATTTTAACAGTTACGTACGTATTTGTGTTCCATCACTTTGTTTCGTTATATTCGTTTATATATTATATATATATTATATTATTTTATATATAATATATATATAGTAAATATAGCTAGGACATGAGATCTTCATCAACTAAATGAGATTCCCTTCTAAACATTGACACTCGCCTGTACTGTCTTTTCGCCAACTAACCAAATTTGAATTGAATAATTAAACATACTAATGTCGTTTTCGAAATACAACTAGAATATAACATACGAGATAACCAACAAAAGTTATTTATGAAATGAAACAAATTTCAACAAAGAGAATCTTTAAAATTAATATTCATTTGTATCAACTTATTTTATATTCAAAGAATTTCTTTTACTTTCGAGATGAAAAGTTGCTTTATTTGTTCCTCAAATACTTACTTATAGAATATTTTTAACCGCCCTCTTCATATGGCAAAATAAGGTAAGCAAAGAGAATATTATAGCATTAAGACACTTCGATCTCTGCTTTCCTGTATTTTATACACAGTTTGTTTCCCACTTCTTAATTTGTTATTATCTGAAACCGTACCTTAACCGTAATCGTACCCTTGGTTTTTAATATAAAAATGTATCATATATTTCTATTAAATGTATTATATATGTAGAAGGAAGAGATTAGAACAGATATTATATTATCTTAGATGTTTAATGATTAGCTTTAATATTATTATCTGTAGCAACTGTTTATAATAGGACTGGTTGTGTTCATGTAAAAATGACAATGTGTCAACATATTTGTATAGCTTTGGAGGAAATGATCGAAAAGACACTAATTGTTGATTATTGTAGAATTACGATTGGCTGACATATGTTTAAAAGACTCCTACATTACTTTTATTAGACCAGTGAGGTAATTTGACCAATAACGCGGAGGCTTATGCCTTGAGTAGAGTCGTGACGTGTGAGGGTGAAGTTCGATTTTAAAATAAGGAGGAAGTTGACGATCGTAGAATAATTTAGTCTTCTGATGTTTTGGGGAAAGGAAGGACTAGTGACGAGTATCACGAATCTGCTGCGTTATTCCTGCTTGCATTGCACCCACAATGGAGCCCACAGGTCCAATAAGAGTCATTTGCGAGCAATCTCCTACATATAAATATATTAACTCATATGAACTAGATAATAACTGGGGTGTATGAAATTAATATTTATGTACATATTATAACATTCATTGCATCTAAGTTAAAATTTATTAGGCGCCTAAATTGTTAAACATTGTACAAAAGATTATAACTTTTATTTATGACTTCGAGTTACATCCTCGTGTCGAGGAAATAAATAATGACTTTTATATCCTATGAGAGTGAAATGTATATATTAGGTACAGCGTAGAGAGAAAATACATCTATTTAGTATGTATATAGTAGGTTTTATAGATTAGTTTGTGAACTGGTCGTCTGTATGTTATTGTATGTTATTTACGTGACGTCACCTAAAGGTTGTATAACCTTTAGCTTAATCGTTTGAACTTGTGAATATTATTTCTTAGCCCCCTTATACTCCCCAAGAAACCTACATATGCAATATGAGATTTCAACGGACAGTATTTTGTGATGGACGTTCAGTTTTATATAAATAGATAACTATTTGTTTTAACTAAAAACAACAAATTCATAAATATTCCATTAAATTCATCAGATAAAACAAATTGTGTGTGAAACAAATCCAGATACAAACGATAGTGAAAAAAACAATAAAATTTAGAATTTTAACGCAAAAATAAATTTCCTCTAAACCCAATTTATCGTGTCGGCAATGCTTTAAAAAATCGTGTCTAAAAGTAAAAAAAAATGTAGTGAATTTGAATGGTGGGTTTCCGGAAAATTATTTTATCTTTGACAAGTATAACGACCGAGGCCGCACACTGTGGACTAATTGATTTCTAGTTTTATCACGTGATATACGAGTAGGACCTCCATGTCATCCATTTAACTTTTGCTAAATGAAATCTGTTGGCGAAATGAAACGGATAAAATGAGAATCCCAATAAAACTATATATGTGGGTTTTTATTTATAAATATTTTTTACATATACAATTTTATAAGAGTATTTGGAAAAATAGTGCAGGGTACATATTTTCTTGTAAATCTAGTAATGGTTAAAAGCACGCTTTAGCAGGATAGACAGAGATTGAACCCATTGCCCCTGCATGACAACTGACCTCAATATATTATTATCTTTATATATTTAAATATATTAATACATAATATATTACGGACAATTTGTATTTAATAAAGAAACATTTTGAACAAAAGTTGTAATACAAGAACTTAAATGGTTGAACTTTGCAACTTTGATAACTATCATAAGTTTAAGAAAGGAGCTAAATTTTTTCCGCTTTTATATTCATTCATTCATTCAATAATGTAGCTACTTACTTTCATTTATCCGAATATCTCTTTTAGAAATATAACATTGCATTAAATAAGCTATATTCTTCCTTTTAAAAGCTTTTTTTAGCTTCACACTGTATTGGCGAGCAGATGGAACCTGGGAACCTAGTATTAAAATACTCACTTCACATTAAGACTTTTCCGTTCTTTCCTTGCCGCCAAATTTAGAAAAGAACTCAATACCGCATTTTGCTCTAAATTCTAAAACTGTTGTGGCGCAGTGACACAGCGTGTGGCTAGCGCGACGTTTGTAAGTTCAATTCCCACTCTGGGGGATGAAATAAATATTTAATGTTTTCCTTTCTTCGCTCTGATATCACGACAAAAACGTGACATTAATTGTCAATATTAAACATCAAACATCTCGTAAATAAAGCAAAAATTGGACCTACCGCTGTATCTGTTATACCTATATAGAATATTTTCATTAAAATTTCAATGTATATTCTAATAAATATAAAAAAAACATACAAAAAAACTCTACAATATCGAAAATGTTACAAAGTAAAATTCAAAGTAAAAACCCCACAAATCCCGTACGCTTCATCAAAATGGACATTCCGACTGATTTAAACCAGCATCCGGTTCCACGGGATCTGTCAACCACATAAAGCCGTATTAGTGCGGTTCACGAGCCAACCTCGATATTTTTCACCTGCACCGACATTTACATTTCAACCGAATAGATAATACATTGTTTAAATATGCGTAAAAATATAGAAAATATATCTAAATAATATAGAGGCTATCGTGGCATAAGCACAATGGTTGTGAGTTCGATTTCCACGAAATAAATGATTATTTATTAACATATTCATTTCTCCGCTCTGGTAACAATCAACACGAAAACGACGGTTATTATAACTGTTCGTATAAGGCAACTAAAATGTATGTTTATTTTATAGATGAAAACCCAGATTATAAAGAAATAGAGTATTTTTCTACTTATCCCATAACAGCTTAGAAAATGCATCAACGTGAAAAAGAAAACGTTTTAAACTTAATAAATTACGTAATTATACTTGTATTGCTTTTTATATTATAATATAAGCTGCACCAAAGCTCCTTTGTGAAGAATATTTTCCTGGACTCCGAGAAATTTAAAATGTATCGTGGCAACGATTTCAAATTGTACAAAGCAAAAATATTATTCTTGGACACCCGGTATTTTTAAAATGTTAGTATACTATTTTATATTAATATTCTTTGACTTAACATATACGTGAGTTTTAAAAATAGATAATATTTATGTAGCGTTAGAAAATGATAATATTAGTTGATGTCTCTGAAAGGAGATTAGCCTAATATTTCTATTCTTAAACTTAAACTTAATTTTTCTTGAATTTCTTCGAATACATAATTTTTTCTCAGCTTGACAGTGTATGCCCCAGATTGTTGGGTAGACAGATGAATCGTGGGAGGCTAATATGAGCCACTCCGTTTCCATTAAGATACTTCCGTTCCTCACTTTCCGCCTAATTCTCGAGGCATTGTGTATTGAGTGGCGGAACTCTACGCCGCGCTTTGCCTCGTTACCAGAGCAAAGAAATGAAAATATTAAATATTTCATTCCGCCAACTGGGAATTGAATCCACAACCATCACGTCTAAAATCACACGCTTGAGCCACATAAATCATTATTGTAATAAATATTTGTGTACATCCCCGGAGTTGAACCTTGTTTGAACAACAACTATACTTATAGATTGAAGTTCCTCTAGGAGGAATATAAAAATAGATTTCTGAAAGAATATTACATATAAATAATATAATATAATAAAGATGAGATCAAAAGAACAATTTCATTTGACTTCTTATCTCCATGTAATCTATCTCATGTCAGAATTATACATACACTTCAATTTGATCGACATAAAAAATTTACTTTAATACGTTTTACATATTTTATTTCGAACATAGCATGGTAGGTAAAGGGAACCTAGTGTTTAGACGCGAGGGGTGGAGCTCACTAATAATATATATAGGTAATATATCTACATTATATAATAACCCTATTTTCGACATATACTTCGAAATAAACAAGAGTTATAAAAATATTACATATAAGAATCTTTTCATTATTCATACCACAACTTTTGTCTATAACCATGTATTGTAGATAAAATAATGGATTGATAGGTCACGAAGTGCGTCTCGTTATTTCCCTGGGAATCCATTTGCAAGTGATATATGACGTAATATCGAAGAGTGAGTGCGCCATACTCTTGTGTGTGATGCTGCTGCTGTGAATTTTATCTTAAAGTTATAATAATATGTTTTGGTTTTTAACTAATCAAAAATAACAAGTTGCTAATTATTTTTTAAGAGTACGACTGCAAGCAAAAGGTTGTGAGTTCGATTTCCAGTCAAGTAAATTTATATTTTCATCATCACGCTCTGATAATGAGGCAAAGCGGGGCGTTGAGTTTCGCCACTCAACAGGCAATGCCTCAAGATTTCGGCAAAAAGTGAGAAACGGAAGTGTCTTAGCAGTTTCCCTATACCCTGGTAAGTGCGAAATGCTATACAAATACTATAAAACAATACATTAACACTATAAATGGTTTAAGTCCTTAAAGCTCGGATTACATAGACAATCTTATTCAGCTTTCTGTACGCGTACATACGAGTACATACATGTTAGAATATGTAATATCAGCCAGTGACATCCATCTAATAAAATGTCATTTTCTTATATTATGTTTCCTTTGCCATTTACTTACTTGTAGCTCGAACATCACGAATATATTTTAGTTCGTGAAGTTATTCAAAGAAATAGATACTAACTACCGCGTTGAAAATGTTGTTATGGTAAAACCGTATCTAGCTGTAAAAGCAATAATTGCGGGTTGAATCTCTACTCGGGGGAAATAATTGTTTTCATTTCTCCGCTCTGTTACACAGAGTAGTTGAGTTCCACCATTAACTAGCATTCTCTTAAAGCGAAAAATGAGCATCTTTGTATTACTTTTTGTAACTTTACATTTTTTATAGCTTCACGCTATACCCATACATAAAGTGGGTTCTGTCCCCGACTCTCCACCGAATTCATTACGTGTTGAATGGTAAATTAAATAGGTAATTCATTTTCTTGAATAGTTATTAATCGAACTGACAACCCGTCAACATACGCTTGTGCTCCTATCCCATGACTGGCCTCAAACTTATCCTGCTATATTCGGGATAAAGCATAAAATTTAAAGAAAACTAAAGACTAATCTTCCAGCATCAAGATCAGAAAAGAGCAACTCGTAACTTCAATAACTATGATATTTGAAAATGCTTTAGAGAATGCAATTTTTCCACCTCAAGCTGGCTAAGGAAATGCAATATTTCAAATTGTCGGTATCTTCCTTACGTTTAATAAGATTCTGTCTTTCTCATTTCAAATGAGATTTGAGGATTTTACTTAGAAAATTACATTGATATACATTTATATATTAATAATGTGCCCTCCAGGTTTCCTCTGCTTATCCTGCTATGTGTGGGTTATAGCGTGAAGCTGAAAATTGGCTAAGTAATTAACGTTTAACTGAAACGCTTATAATGCTATCACTAAAGACCTGAACTAATATTCAGTTTCACGCCGTATCCCGCATATAGCAGGGACAGAAGAACTTCACTTTCCGAAAACTTCTGGAGGCATTGAGAGTTAAGTGGCGGAACTCAACGCCGCGTTTTACCTCGACATCAGAGCGACAAAATTAAAATATTAAATATGTTATTTCCTCGAGTGGGAATCGAACCTACAACCTAAAACTGTGCTCCTGCACCAGGACTGACCTCAATATTAGATGTACATACATTTTCTACAGTAAGTTATAGAAATCTGATGATCTGGTCTGATCTGATCTGATCGACCGTATATTTAGAGAAAATAGTACATTTCACGAGTTTAGCTTTGGATGGTTCGCGGTCCACTCCACTCCAATGCTAAATGTATGGAGCATTTCTGATATTACAAAATGACCACCACATTTATATCAAAATTCAACAACCTCTCCTCTGGTTTTCAATGAAATCTGAATACGGTAGCTATTGTATCTGAAGCTATTGTACAATTAGAATTTACTCTAGCTCTGGAGGAACGAATATACGGAAATTAGGTGACCGTAGTGAATTTAGTTCTAAGGTTCGTATTTTTGAGTTTAGGCTAAGAAATTTTACAATTTGAAGGACCTGGAAATTTTAAGGTCAAAGCAGTACACCATATAATTATAAGTGGTTATAAGTTTGATTCTTACATGAGGGTTTTTTATTATCTTGTCTTAATTTATATTTTATTTTATTTTTTGCCTTAAATGACCGATGAGTTAAATCGGGAAGTTAAAAGAAATTTCACACATAAGTAACGGAACCTGACTGACACCGCATTATTTAAGTGCAATTTTTTTTCGCAGATTTTCTTTTCTTTCTTTGTAAATGTAGATTTTTTATATAAAAAAACTAGAGAAATGTAATGCCAGAGACAAAAGGCATTTAAATTATGGAGCTTGTAACATTAACACTGTTGGAATTTGAAACATTTTACTGAGTATTTTGAATCGTCTCTCTAAATTAGACTCCAGTTGGATATAAATAGATTTAACAGAAGATTTATGCTATTTCTCTCCATTTCTCTTTATAATTTAACAATTTTTATATTAGGCCGTAGAGGCGCAGCGGCACAAACTTTGAATAATTTTTGCTTATTTCATCGGAAATTAAGCGGAAGTTGGGGCACATAATATCTTAGCAGTAGGTTCCCTCTGCCTACTCTGCTAAAAAAGATTAAAAATACATTTATATTTTGTTAAGCATTTAGCTTCCTGAAGCTGAAAAAAAATTAAAGTAAACTTTAGACAGTAATCAAATCTACGACCCATTAAGCAATAAACATAATATAAAATAAAAACTTATTCAACCTTAAAAGACCACGTACTAAATAAAAGTCGAATAATACGAATGTTACATTCAAAAATCCTGGATTAAAGAAATCAAATAAATCACTCAAATTGAATCTGTTTTAAATTAGAATACCAAATTACGGTCTACATCGCTGACTGTCAAAAAGGGACCTTTAGGAGTATTTCTATTGAATATTTAATATTAATACGGGTGTATTGTCTGGTTAAGATGGACGGATTTAATTGTTTTTTTCTTTGGGTGACTTTACATTCTTTTTATTTAGATTCTCCCTCCGTCCAGACACTTTCTTCTCCGCTTTCCGACTTAATTGGAGCTGTGCTATAAAATTTTTGAGGCCCCGCTTTATTACATCAAAACGGGAAGAAGTATTTTACTTCCTTTGATAAGTTAGTTCCTAATACAAAATCTTGTTAAAAAGAACATTGTAAAAAGTCCAAAAAATAAAAACCATGTCGTATATAGTTCGTGTTAATTAAGGACGAATGCGGACGTGTAATGTCAAAAGAGTTTTGTAATTAACCCTGAACTACATTCGCTATTTAGACTTACTTTAGATATTTTGTGGGCGCAAAGGGTCGGTTGCGGGGTTCCACAGAGGTTGCTGTTAGGCCCGTTACTATGGAATTTCGGTTACGACTGGCTCCTGCGTTGCCGCTTTTTCCCTAGGATGAGTATCATTTGCTATGCCGATGATATGCCGATCACATTCCGGGGATCGTATTACGAGGAGGCCGAATGCTAAGCCGAAGCCGAACCTTTGGCAGCCTATTGCCGAATATCGGAGAGCCTGACCTTCCATGCTAGCAACTTTATGTCGGCGTGTTGAGATCCATGGCTGTATGGTGCCCCTGTGTGGGTGGATTCTCTCACTGCTCGCAATAAGGCCCAATTGCGGAAAGAGCAGCTTGTCGTAGTGGTGAGAGCAATTAGAAGATAGACAGCAACTATCTTAGCAGGCGATCCGCCTTTAGAAGTACAGGCGGAAGTGTTTGCCAGTGTACATGCATTCCGTGCAAGCGAGCGGTAGCGAAATGTGCAACCATAGATCAGGAGAAGAGCGGATGAAGCCCTGATCTGGCGATAGAGAGAGGATCTAGGGTCCCCGGAGGCAGGCCTTTCGATGGTGGAGACAGTCCGCCTTTACCTAGAGTGCTGGATTAAAAGGGGTTTTAATCGCTTCAGCATTTGCAGATTTCTCGTCGGGAGATGTCGCCGGTGTGTCACGAGTATGATGCCTCCGTTGACTCCGCGCAAACAAACAAAATTAGCTTTATTTCAAAACCCACGTATCATTGTGATAGCGTCTAACTGTAAGTGCTGGTCCAGAGGGTGTCCAGACTAATATCTGTCCGATATTGGTTTGTGGGCATACGGGTACGCGACCCCGGATCCTCGAGCCGCCACTCTTATATCCGCATCCAGTCCGTAAGAATGGTGTCCCCCCCCTCTCCTCCTTCCTTAGCTCCCTCCTTCCTTTTCCTATCCTACCCTTCTATTTTCCTCTCCCTTCGGTTTTCCCTACAAAGGGGTTTGGAGGTCAGACGGCAGTCGCTCCACGAAAACCACAAACAGCCACAATATGGAACGAAGCAACAACAGACTGGGTACGGCTAGGGCGTCGCCGCGAAACGACGCGCAGGCACATCGCCCTCTACCTGCGACAACGACTTGACAAGGGCTACCGTGTCAAGTACGGGCACGGTTAAAGACGCAAGTACCCAGAAGGAAACTCCGCTTTGCAACGTGGAATATTGGCTCTCTAACCGGACGATGCAGGGAACTCGCAGATGTACTCATGAGACGTCGGGTCCAGTGTGCTTTCCTCCAGGAAACTCGCTGGAAGGGCAATAAGTCCCGTAACATCGGACAGGGTTACCGGCTTATATACACTGGGTCACCTTCGGGTAGAAACGGTGTAGCGGTAGTGCTATCTGAAGAGCTACAGAATGGGCTCCTTGAAGTTGACCGTCGCTCCAACCGCTTGATGCGAGTGAGGGTACTGATTGAGGGCGTTATCACAAACTTAATCAGTGCCTATGCTCCCCAGGCGGGATGTAGCGCGGCCGAAAAGGAGACATTCTGGGAGCAGTATGAAGGGGTGCTACTTGCTGTGCCGTCTACCGAAGTGGTCTTAGTTGGGGGGGACTTGGACGGGCACGTCGGTAAGGCTGCTGAGCCGTATGAACGTGTTCACGGGGGTTTTGGGCACGGTCTTCGCAATGCAGAGGGAGAAAACATTCTGAGAACCTGTATTGCGTCTGATCTGGCCGTCGTGAATACGTTCTTCCAAAAGAATTCTCAGCACCTTATCACGTATAAGAGCGGGTCCCACTCAACTCAAATAAACTACTTATTGACCAGACGGTGTCATAACTGTAAGGTCATTCCAGGCGAAAGCCTAACGGCCCAACATCGTCTTCTTGTCATGGACTTTAACGTCACTCCGAAGAAGAAAGTAGCCGAGAAACGTAGGCCTCGGATCAAGTGGTGGTTGCTGAATGGACCGATGCAGACCAACTTCCTGGCAGAGGTGAAAAGTCACGATATTTCGACGAACACCGAGACTGCTCAGGATGCTTGGGATCGGGCTCAGTCTGCAATCATTGCGGCGGGCAGGCGAGTTCTTGGCCTTTCTAGGGGAGGACGTGTCATCGACAAGTAGACATGGTGGTGGAATGACGAGGTGCAGGAGGTGACTCGTGAAAAGAAGGCTGCCTTTAAGAAGTGGCAGGAATCCAACTCTCCTGAAGACAGACTGGAGTACACAGTAGCTAAACGTGCCTGTAAAAGAGCTGTAGCCAGAGCCCGCAGTGAAAGTTTGTCACCATTGTATGATAAACTTGAAACTGTGGAGGGGCAGAAGCTCATTTACAAACTGGCACGTTCCCGGGATAAAGTGACGCAAGATATCGCAAAATGTCTTTGCGTCAAAGATTCCCAGGGCACGCTGCTCTGTAGTCATGCCTCTGTGAAGGAGAGGTGGAGAAGCTACTTCCAGGAGTTGCTGAATACTCAGCACCCATGCAGTCTCCATCACGACCCACCGCCTAACCTCGGACTTATTGCCCCAATAATCCTTGACGAAACACGTAATTGCCTTCGACGCATGAAGAACGGAAAAGCGGTGGGACCTGACGACATTCCGATCGAAGCGTGGAAATCGTTGGGCTCTCTTGGTGTGCTCATGCTTACTGACCTTTTTAACCATATCTTGAACACTGGTAAGATGCCGCATCAGTGGCGGCTTAGCTTCATTACCCCTATTTACAAAGGAAGGGGCAGTGTTCAAGATTGTGGTAGTTATAGGGGCATTAAGCTTATGAGTCATACCATGAAGCTCTTCGAGCGCATGATCGACCTCAGGCTCCGCCGAGAGTGTACTATCTCTGAGTCTCAATATGGATTTCAGCCAGGATCGGGCACCATGGACGCCATTTTCGCCCTCAGAACTTTGATGGAGGCATACAGGGAAAAAAGGAGAGCTCTGCATGTGGCCTTTTTAGATCTGCAGAAGGCCTTTGACTGTGTGCCTCGTCAGTGTATCTGGTGGGCATTGCGATCCAAAGGGATCCCTGAGGCCTATATTGAGATTATCAGAGACATGTACCATGATTCCGCTTCTATGGTTAGGACTGCTGTTGGCGACACTAGACCCTTCCCGATTACGGTGGGGGTTCACCAGGGCTCGGCTCTTAGTCCGTTCTTATTCAATGTAGTGCTCGATACTGTCTCGGCTCACATCCAGGACCAGCCTCCATGGCTGATGATGTATGCCGACGACATAGCACTCATTGCCGAGAACCGACTGACGCTGGAGCGTAAAGTGAACCTCTGGAATGGTACGCTTGAGAACGGCGGTCTTAAACTAAATGTGTCGAAGACAGAGTACATGGCCTGCGGGAGCCGGGACTCGAGCACCATCCTTATAGGTCCTGAGCCAGCCGTTAAGTCGGAGAAGTTCAGGTACCTTGGATCCGTTATGCACGAGTCTGGAGGCATCGATCACGATGTCAATGGCCGGATAAGCGCTGCCTGGGCCAAATGGCGGGAGGTCACTGGTGTGGTCTGCGACCGCAGAATACCGCCCAAGCTCAAGGGGCTGATATACAAGAGCATCGTCCGACCGGTTCTTTTATACGGCAGCGAATGTTGGCCAGCACTATCTCGGCACACTCAGGAGCTTCACGTCACGGAAATGAATATGCTGAGGTGGATGTGCGGCGTAACGCGGTCTGACCGCATACGCAACACATTCATTCGAGGTAGTCTTGGGGTCCGTGACGTAGCGGATAAGCTCCAAGAGAGTCGCTTGAGATGGTTTGGCCACGTTACGCGCCGGCCTAAGAACTATGTCGGACGCAAGTGCCTTGCTATACCAGTCCCTGGGGTGCGACCTCCCGGACGCCCAAGGAAGCGCTGGTTGGATGTCGTGATGCAGGACATGAGAGCCAATGGTCTAACCACCGAGGATGCAAAAGATCGTGCAAAGTGGAGTAGGTTGTGTAGGAAGGCAGACCCTGGCAATAGCCGGGATTAATGCCAGGAGGAAGAAGAAGGAGCGTCTAACTGTAAGTGCAGTAGTTATGGGGTCGATGCCTATTCGAGGAAATGATTATATTTAAATTATTTTCATGGTACACAAAGCGCGGCGATGAGTACTGCTACTCAACCTGTCGAAAATCATGTGAAAAGTGGAAAACGTACTAAGTAATTTTGCGTTATAGATGGGCAGAGTAAACCTAGTTTCATTACACTGGACTCTCTGCTTTCCGCCCTAACTCAAGATATTGCCAGATAGGTGGCGGACCTCAACGCCTCGTGTACAAGTAATAAAATATTAGGACTAAAAACATTCAAATATTATTATAATTATGTATTACCCTACTAACACGAATATCGTGCAAAATGAGTTATTTGGGAAGCCTATTAAAACGGCAATGAATTTTAAATGTTTCAATTTACAACTTAATTTGAATCCCTAAAACACTAGAGAGTTAGAGATTAGATACAATATTGCTGTTGATTCACTTCGTTTAATTAGAATGAAATCCAGAAAATATAGACAGTGAATTTAGTTAACAATTTTAATAGTAAATTTGGTCAGCTACTAATTATAATTGAGTATATTGAAGTATAAATGACTAAATTATGAATTGAGGATTGTAGAAGCAAAAGCGTTTCAGTCAAAAAATATATTTTAAAGGAGACAGAGGAGTTCTAGAACGGAGTGTTTCTATACTAGACTCCCTCTGTCCCTGTGTTATTCTGCTACATGCGGGATATAGCGTGAAGCAAAAAAAAATAAAAGTTTAATTAATTATGTAACACTTTTAAACGGGACATTTATTAAATAATAAATTTATGGTGACAATCTTCTCTATCACTTAAGTGTACTTCCGGTTTCCTAAACTAAATTCCAATATATTTATAGTTAAATGTACCATTTATGACATATGCCAGCCGAGTTGTTAGCAAAGTGACATGGGTCGCGTCATAATCTTATAGGAGTCAAAGCTTAGTGTTGACTCGTGCTTAGAGTTTAGAGCAAAAAGTATTTTACTGACGCATTATAGTCATTTTCAAAATTATAAGTGATAATTAGAGTCATTTTACGAAAGAATATGTTGTTATTTTATTGTAAATAGACGGTGGTTTATTAACTGTTAAGGAATGATTATAATATAATAACTCCTCTATGTGGATATTATTTACATTGTTTTTTATCTTTGTGTCGATAAGTAATTAATAAATAAAAATATATTAATTCTAGAATATAATGAAAAATATTTAATGTCTTAAAAAAATAATCAAAATAAAAAAAATTACAATCACTCAAAGCATTTATTTTTGATACAGTGACCTTATTATTTATCTGTGGCTACTCAATTTGTCATCTTACTTTTATATGGCAATGTACCAATGAAGATCAATGGTGTTAGCGGGTGTCAGCGTGACATATGTCACCTGACAGCAGCTGTCAATGTGACACGGGTCGCGTCATAATCCGATTTTGGAGTCGAGGCTTTATTGCGTATTTGTCTCTAGAGTTTAGCTGACTTTCATAAATAGCTTTTATGTCTTTCAGTTTTCTTGGTAATATTAATTATGTAAGCAAAAATTTAAAATGATTGAAGTTACGTTAATAACTGACCCGAGGACGGTAGGTCGGTATCACAAAATGTAGTTATGAGGTAAAAAAACTAGTACACTTGATATAGAAGAAAATAAGAGAAAGTGAGAAGAAAATAAGTGTCTAAATTCAAAGCTACTACGACTACGGACTACGGACGGCCGGAAAGTGCGTCGGATTTTTTAAAATGTATATTTGGATATCAAATAATTATATTATTTTTATAAATTTCATGGCATTTTAATTAGTTTAGTATAATTAGTTGATATTAATATTAAATTATGTAATATTTATTCAATCTGCCAGTAATTATTTATTATCCTTCATATTAACAACGAGTACCACTTGTTTAATATGAACCAATTTTCTTTTAACTGAATTGAGATCTTTTTAAATTTTCAATTCAAAAGTAATCTATATATATAAAATCGAAAGGTCACTCACTCATCACGAAATCTCAGAAACTACATGTGCTAGGAATCTCAAATTTTGCATAGGAGTTACTTATAGGACCTAGGTGCTCGCTAAGACGGGAATTTGCAATATTCGACTTCTAAGGGGTTGTTTTTGGGGTCGAAAGTTTGTATGAAACTTCGTTACTACAAATGCTAGGAGTCTCAAATTTTGTATAGACGTCACTAGGACGTAGTCATGGAGACAGAAATTAATAATAACATAGTTCACGCGGGTGAAACCGCGAGCGGGCCGCTAGTATATTTATATAATCCTTAGTTTTATACAAATGTAGTCGTAATCGACTCAAATTGATATTGTTACGTATTAAGATTTTAAATTAATAATGATTTATATTTTTATCGATTTTGAGTGGAGGAAATCATTGGTGTAAAATGCGAAGCGGAGTGTCTTATCACTAGGCTCCCTCTCGATACTCTGCTACAAACGAGATACAACGTGAAGCTGAAATAGAAATATATAAAATAATAATATTCAAACATTCAACGTATTATTGTCAAAAGTTTTCGCTTGTCATTCTACCAAAATATGTAATTTCTTGAACGGTGTGATTAGTAACATTTACTGAATTGTTCGCGACGGTTTTACGAATTGCTGGCCATTTAGTAAAATTGTGCGTTCTTTCCCCCCGAGGCGAGGGCGCGCTCTTATAGCTAAGTGTTTCTCGCAAGTGGCGAAGAAAAGTTCTTTTTTTTTGTTTTTTTCCTCCAGATTTCGCGAAATTTTCTCATTTCTCATTACGTTCCGTTCTACGGTAATCACTTTGAAAGTTTCATTTTATAGGTTCAAGACTTAATCTAATTGGTTTACTGTTTTACGCTTTTGTTTTATTGTGGTTAATGTTACTTGTGTTGGTAATGTTATGTTTTTATTTTAACCGATTTCGAAAAATGTTGTTATTAGTTTGAACTGTATGTATGTTATTGTTGGATTTGTAAAGAACAAGATATGTTTGAATGTTCATGCACAAATTACTTGAACGGTTGTTGGTTCGATTCCCACTCGGGTGAGTGAAATATACGTATTAATTAATAATAAGGTAATATACGTAATAATACGGTACGGTAATATACGTATTACGTATTAATACCGACTCTAGTAAGGAGATAAAGCGTGGCGTTGAGTTCCCCTACATAACATTTATGTTTCAGTATGGAAATATTTCATTTTTGGAGACTTTTAGACCTATATCACTCCATTTCTATTCTATTTCTAACATTAAATATATTTAATTGTTTGACAAAACTACCTTTCTTCTCACTGAAACCGTCTAATAAACCACTAAAAAGGTCACAATTTCCAAATTAAAGATATAATTTTTAATCTTAACCACTCGACTCACGTGTCAAACATTGCCATACATCAAACAGTGTTTTAGCAAAAGTTCCTCCCTTGGGCCATAGTTTCAATTACAGCCTTTACGTTATCAAGTGAAGGAATTTCATCACTCCTATAATTAAGATGGCCATTAAAATCTTGCTCTTATACCTTAACTTTAAGTGCTATAATAGCTTGTTCGTTTCTATGAAATATGAGCTTTATTCACTTGAAAAGTCCAAGCTTTGTGTAATGTTGATGATATGTATTCATTAGCTGGGCAAGCGACCTAATTGTACTTTCAATGATACATACATTCTTTGGCTTGTATTTCCACCCACGTAATATGTTGTACATATACATATGCGTATATATGTTGCCGGAAATTTGGCAATTAATATTTAGCATTAGTTAAGATATAGGTAGGGTTATTATAATAATCTATATATATATATAACAAAAGATAGATGAACAGACAGATGCAAAGATAGACGGATGGACAGCGGCGTCTGAGTAATAAGGTTCCATTTAACCCTTTGGGTACGGAACCCTTATAAAAAAGAGTTCATAATTTGAGCTCGAGACAACCTTGTCAAGAACAGTTTTCTTTGCTCACAGAGTCCTGTTTAAACTGAAATTAGAGCATGGAAGCTAACTGGCTCGTGAATTAAATATGGATCGACACGGTCTAGAAATCGCTGAATTAGAAATGAAACACGTTAAACTGTTAACTTTGGAAGGAACAAATTGTATAGATCTTACAATGTGAATATCATTTGAGAGAGAATTTGTTGTTGAAATATATATTCGTTTTGTCTAAATATAGTTGGAAGTGGTAATAAATTTAGTATTTTATATAACCTATACAATGTGGGGTACGTATTCTTAAAAAAAATAACATTTAGGGAAATGTATAGTGTCTTAAATTGCGTCGTTGAGTTCCGCTGCTCTACGTGTTACCAAAGCTTCAAAATGATAGTAATAGATATTTTTGATAATTGTGAACATTCTACTCGGAGGAGGAATCGAATTAACAACCAGTCAGACACTGTGCTACTGCACCATGATGACCTTTTTGTCGATTTTTTTCTCTTTAAATATCCAAATGGCCTTTAGTCTCTCAATATCTCAAATACACAAGAAAAGGAAAATAAAATGATTAAACTATATTTGCCATATGCGCATTTGGTTCCATAGCAAAACATAAACTGTAAACGTTTCCTGATCATTGCTATCATTCCATTTCCATGCAAAACTGTTAATGCATTTTACATTACCGCTTTAGGCAATTCTGACCGAATTTATTCTAATTGACCCTACAGAAGATTATCGTTAAACGATTTATTTTATATGAAAAGTTCCCGAAGTATTAAACCGCAACGTATGATGAAGGCCGGATGGGCGCGAACTAATCGAGCTAATCCTATTAATGACCATAATGCCGGTTCAAATCCAAAATGTGGAAAGGAAAAGTTGAACCCTAAATTTTGCTTAACGGAACCCATATTAGGTCAATCTTATAATTAATTAGTTTTGCTAATGTGAACTGACACGAATTGGGCTAAGTTTTACAGATTTAAATTCGTTTACAGATATTGGAAATTCTATCGTTTTATCGCTTTGGTATCAAGACAAGACGCGGCGTTGAGTTATGCCACACAACACGCAAAGAAAATGTGACGGCTGAAAATGGAAAACAGCGTATCATAAAGAGTTGCCTCTGCTATATGTATACCTATACTAATAAATTAAAGCGGAAAAATTTGTTCAAAACATTTTTTTTTTGTCTGTTTATCGGTATGTCTGTTTGTTTGTGCGTTTGTGCCCGGCAATCTCAAAAATGCAGTTTTTACTATTGTACTTTGCCAAACATTTAGTATTTGTTTTATTTAAATCAGTTTGTTCAAATTATTAATCTTTTCTGGACAATTGGTATAAAATGTCAGCATTACAGATTTGGCTAAAATTTTAGTTTTTAATGTACGGACGTTGTCTTTACAGTGATGATGTTATTAGAACGCGAAAGTAATGTAGAATTTATATTTCAAGCGGACGAAGTCGCGGGCGGGTCGCTAGTTAGAAATAAAATAAAACATTTGTATTTAATTGTTCGACGCCTACACGCGTGACCTAAAAATAAACTTTGTCACATTCTTTCCATAAACCACTCTCAAGTATTTCAACCAATTAAGGAACCTAATTACAGTATAATTGCGTAGATTTAAAATGTATTTAGTACCAAGTGCTTTTTAATGTAAAATTTTGTGGGTAAATTAAATTAAATTAACCTAATGCAACGTATGTTTTTTTTTGTTTATTTAATTTTTATTAACTTTAACTTTTGGAGTAGCTAGAATGATAAATATTTTTTTCGAACAGATTATTTTAAGTTCAGAGGTTTGGTCTACATAGACGACCTAATTAGTCGTGGTTCAGTGGCACAGACGTGTCGATGACGTTTCTAGGTTTGATTTCCACTTGGAGGAATAAAATGTTTAATAATTGCTTCGCTACCTTGAAAAAGCACTTAAATTCTGCCACTCAACATGCAATGCCTTGAGAATACGGCGAAAAGGACACAGGAGTGTCTAAGCACTAGGTTCCTAGGTACCCTCAGCCTAATACTACTGTTCGGTTTACATCGTGAAGCTAAAAAAAATAACAAAAATATTGTAGCGAAGAGTATAAGAATTCTTATGTGTAATATTCATAGCGTAGGGTGACACAATTTAATATGTACAAAAGATATAGTATTGGTAGCTTAAGTGCTTTTTGAGTATTTTATTTCTTTCATCCTATCCTATATCTTATAAAACAAAGTCGCTTTTCGTGTCTGTCTGTTGTTTCTAACTCTTCTTCTTCTAAACCACCCAACGGATTTTGATGCGGTTTCCACCATTAGGTTGAGTATTTTTCGTAGAAGGTTTATATATAGTTTATTATTTGTACATTCTTATGTAAATTAACATAAATACGATAAATGTGTATAAAGTCCTACCCGTTGAGACACTTTCGCGCATGCGCTGATTTAATGGTAAGTACTACATGAAAATAATGTACTGGCGTATTGTTCCTCTTAATAAGATCTACAAAAAAGTCCGCGATGGCATATTCGTATCTTTTAAGAATAACATGTAGTGATCATATTTCTGTCTAAAAATAGTAATTTCAATATATTTTTTATTGTGAGGGATATTTTTCCATAATGGTATTAATCCTTATCCTTTAAAATACTTTAATAAATTTCTACGTTAAACGAAGATAAAATTTGCTTTTCACACTATTTCGAAATTGCGAATAGTTTTAGAGAAAAACGCATTTAATTGTTGACACATCCCGCCGTTGACATATCAGCTGTATGTTACTCAAGTTTCACTTATCCCTTACTCTCAGCATATAAATAAGAATATTAGTTACGTTGGCCATTTAATGTAGACCAAAACTGCCTTTTACTGTTTTTCATTTTAATAAGTACTTTAGAAGTTGTTACAATATCAAAAAATCCTTGCTGCGAAACGGGTCGCCACTCGCCGTTTCGTTTTGCTTATACAAGCGCGCCCGCCTGCCTTACACGCATCGGTGGTTCAGTGGTAGAATGCTCGCCTGCCACGCGGGCGGCCCGGGTTCGATTCCCGGCCGATGCATTCTATTCAATTTTCCTCACAGGCAGCCACGTAGTGCTTGCTTTTCATCAGGGACAGAATACCCTATTCAGCATTAACCACAAGCTCGAAACCCGCCTGCCTCTATAGCAACGAAGATTTAGGTGCGTTTGCACGTATTGGATAATTGGAGTTGAATGTATTATTTCAGCGCGATATATTTGGTTTCATATTTTTTGTAGTAGTTATTAGTAGCCAGGTTTTTGTTTATAATTTCTTCCGTTTAAAAATAGTCATTTAACTATCTAAAAATAGTCATTTAAATATATTTTAATAAGTACTTGAAAAGATTAGTAGCACAGATTTAAAATTACGGTACCTACTAAAAAAATCCTTGCTGTGTAAAACAATTGGAAAATCCTTATTGAAACTACGATAATGCGGGTTGCATTAGGGTTAAATTAATTTTCACATAATCTTAAGTGCTTTGCAAACATACATTATATGAATAATCCAGTAGTTAAAGCGGGCGAAGCCGCAAGAGGGTCGCTAGTATGTGTATATATGGGAAAAGCGGTGATATTTTTTAGTTTGAAAGATATGTTTTCCATATCAACTATGGCTTGTTTAAACTTAAAATAAGTTCATATAAGTTATGGAGAATTATTTTATTTACAAAAATGAATTTCACACTCAAATATGCAACAAAATTTCCAAAAAGATACTTAGCATATCATGGATTCACCGGGCAGCAATTCCTGGGACTTGGGTTGTTCCTATAGTGGGCCGCTTTGAAGTCCAAATTAATATTCACTTCCAGCTCTTCTCTGCCTAACTAACTATATTTATCCAAAACAAATTAAACATCTCCAGTGAATTTTACAAAATAGTTAACGGATACCCCGTTAATACTAAATTCCCTTGGTCTGTGCGGGAAAAAGCGTGAAAACGTTTACTAAATTGGGTCAAACCTGATCAATTTTTACTATCACCCAAACCTTTCCGCTACATATACCTACATTTTTAGTTTATAGCCTTCGGACATTCCCATTTGACAAATTACTCACTCCATTTAATGACAACGCCCAATAGTTGTCGGCTTATAATGTACCGCGATGCTGCGGAAAGAGATTTACGATTTCACGAGTGGAAAAATGAAAGTGGTGGCAGTTTAATATTTAAATGTTTATTTTACTATTTTTATAACTGTTTGTTTTTGCTTTATTTAACAGAACCATATAGATATAGGAAATCTATACTAATATAATAAAGCGGAAGAGTTTGTTTGTTTGTTTGTTTGTTTGTTTGTTTGAACGCTAAGATTTCTGGATCTACTGGTCCGATTTACCATGTTTTTGTTTTGTATGAAAGCTGCATTCTTCAGAAGTGCTATAGGCTATATAACATTACATTATACATATAAACTAATATATTTTAAAGTACTTTCTAATTTGACATGCAAATTATTCTGCCATGTTAATAACAACCGTCGCGTCGCTACGCAACCGTTACCGCGACATTTTGATATTCATCCTTATGAAAATAAATATAATAGTCACTTTTAGCATTTTATCTAGATTGAAATAATACTAAGTTTACTGTATAAAATTCTAATAAATAATTAAGGAGATGTCACTAATTCGAAATGACCTAGCCTACGGGCGGCACAGTATGACCGACGCGAAAATATTCTTATAGTTCAAGCAGGCGTAGCCGCGTCCGGGTCCACTAGTCTATTATAAAAGAGGTGGTTTTTATTGTGCAAATAGAGAATTTTCGCTATAATTCGAGACCATATGTGTTGAGTGGCGAAACTTAACGTCGTAGAACATGATATTTTCTTACAAGAATATAAATATCCCGCATATAGCAGGATAACAGAGAGAATCTAGGAACCTAGTGTTAAAATATTCCGTTCCTATTGAAACACTTCTGAACCCTACTTTCTGCCAAATTCTGGACGCATTGCTTTATAAGTGGTGGAGCTCAACGCCGAGCTTTGCCTCGTTACCAGAGCGACTAAATGTAAATATAAAATATTTTATTTCCTGTAGTGGGTATCGAACTCACAACCTGTAGCGTTTAATGTTCGCTAGTGCCCCAGCCGGCTGGGCTCACGTTAAATTAAAACAGTTATATTAAATAGCGATTAGCAACAACATAATATACAACGAGAGTACATAAATATCGACCTACTTAATTTTGTATATGGATGAACTTAAAACCGTTCAGCCAGAAGGGCATCACGTCAAATATATTTAAAGACTTTTCCGAACGGATGAACGCGATGATTGCTTCGCCCCCTACTATCTATCTGGGAGATGATCTCTCCAGAATTCAACATTTTCCTATTGTTAAAGTGTTTCTGAATGGATCTCTCAACTTTTTGATGGAGGTGGAATAGTTTTAATTCCAATAAAATGGTTTTATATATGTTAAAAAGTTTGTTAAAATGAGATTTTTAGCATAGCAAAAATATATGTTTGTAGTTAATGTGATACAAAATGAATGCATACACATAATGAAAACCCATAGAGTATTTTCCATAGACCTACAATTCTGGAATTTGGCAAGAAGTGTGAATTTGCAGTACCTACATATAAATAAAGAAATTTGACAATTGTAGTTTATATTACAGATAAGAATAATTACAAAATAACATAATTGTAGTTTCATTTTATATACACTAAACTCTCGGAGGTGAACTCACACCTTGACCAATTTTTAAATACTAAATATCAATATCATAAATATCAAAATTATTAAAATTTCAAAAGCTAATTTAAACTAAAAACCACACACGTTTACATACAAACAAATCCATTCTATTTATTTATTCATACAATAATTATATAGCTAATTACCTCCCGTGATAACAGTACAAAGCGGCAAAGCAGACGACAAAGCCTTTAAAAAGTTAACCCTTATCAGAGGCTGTCAGTTACATAATACGTGGGCTGTAATCGAATTGCGAGTTATTGTGGATGTGTTCTGTAGTTGTTTGATTGTCAGGTAAGTTTTGATAATGTATGATGATTATTATTGAGGTTTTAGGGTTCCCTATTATTATAGGGTAGGGTAGGGTTTCGTATTAATTTATTACGGGCAATCGTGGCGCAGGGGCATTAGCATACCACTAAGGGAATGGAACATAAAATATTTTATTTTAGTCGCTCTGGTAATGAGGCAAACGTATTAATACTAGGTTCCCAGGTTCCCTCTGCACATACTGCTATGTGTAGGATAAAGCGTGAAACTACAAAAGAACGGTCGTACAAATGCAACCGAATGAACTGGAACTGAACAAAGTTACTTACGACCCTTAGAATATAATACTTATTATATAGAATAGAATACTTATTAAGAAAACGTAAAAAAATGTCGCTACGTTCAAAATTTTTATACGTTTTATTAATAAATATTTTTCGTTTTTAAGTGTGGAATAACACTTTAAAAATGAAAAAAAAAACACTTAGAATATCTCATGTAACATTACACAATTCTCAATTATTTCAATTGACCACGCAAGCGAATCCGCTTACAAAAACTAGTCTACATATAAATAATATAACAATCAAGAGCATTAATTTAAACAAAGACTAATTATTAATTATAAAACAATACCGATAGGGATACGGGAGAGGTAAATATTAATTATTATATAATTACACCGTCGGATATCAGAGGAGATTGACACGCGTTATTGATAGCGTTCATTATATTTTAATTGGTTACTATTAATAATGGATTGATTGTATGTGATATGTACGGGAGAGATTGATGAGAGTTAAGGTTGGTGTGGGTTCGAGGATCGAATGGGGTTGTGTTTTTTCATCTTCCATATGGAAGTGTAGGAAGTTCTGTGCTGATCCAGATATTAAAATCCAGAGGAAAAACTTAACGTCGATCTGATACTGGTGGTTTATTATTTATTTAATAGTAATAATTTTCTTTTCATCGGTCCATTTAGCACACTATAAGGCAGAAGGAATTAAGTGTTAAGATATTTGTTCCTCACTTTCCGTCCAAATTTCAAGACATTCCGTGTTGAGTGGGAAAACTCACCGACCCGTTTTGTTTTTCATGAGAAAATGAAAATTATTAATTCTTTTTAGTGACCTTATAACCGTCACGTTTATAGTAAGACGGTGTGCTACTGTGCCTTTTAGAAAATAATAAAGTTATTTACAATATACAAGACTGGCGTTCTCCTCTTTACAAATAAATATAGAAAAAAACACTAGCTTATACAGAAATTGCTACAAAATAATCCCCGGAAATGACACAAACAAAAACCTAAATATCCTATACAACCCTTTCATCTATTAAAACTAACATTTTACATATATACGCTAAATAATACTGACATTAGCTAAAACTAATATTCATCAGATACTAATCTGTTAACTGGTAGTTAGTGTAGTTAACAGAGCGTCAAGAAGTCAATTATATTATAGCTAACTCGTAACAAAATCATGTTGTACCCTCGTCAATGTCTTATTAGGGGAATCTGCTTTAACTGACTTGGAAAAAGATATATTCAAATTATGTTAAATTAACTTTGTTGCTAAGTAATTTGGGTTTTACTTCTTATGCGAAATACCCTTGTTTTTTGGATTTGAATATTTTGATATAATGATTCATAGATTTAGATTGTATCCAGTAAAAGATAATTATAGGGATAATTTCTTTGTACAAAAATGATAATTAATAATTTTACCGAACTATAATCGAACCGACAACCGTTGCGATTACTTCCAGACGTAGTAGGTGCTGCGTCCGAACGGCCTTAAAGTAAACCTTAAAGGCCTTAAAGGCCTTAAAATAAGTTGGATATACCAACTAAACATTACACAAACACAACTGTAGGGTGAACGCTTTTTTTTAGTTTACTGCACAACAAAGGAAATGAAAATTAAATATTTAATTCCACCGAGTAGGAATCGAACCCACATATTGAACGCCACCACTGCCACTAATATTAGAAATAAAATTATTTAACAAAAATATTTTCTTTTCCAGGTAAGTCCAGAGAGTCTTCCGCCATAAATTCTTCTACAGTAAGTAGTTCAATTATTCAAGTACCGCTTATTCTGATGTTCTCAAAGTTTATGTGCTCTTAGGATTTTATTGGACAGAACTATAAATATGGTTGCAATAAAAGTAGATAGAAAAAGGAATAAATCTTTTGTTCGTGGGGATTTTGATTATGTTTTTTATGTATGAATGAAACTGGCTTTGATTAATTAATAAGTTATTTTTAAACCTTAATGTTTTGAAAAAATAATGGAGATTAATCAGTTTGAAATAAATTTTTAGCTTCACGCTGTAATTTCTACACAGCAGGGTAAGCAGAGGGAACCTGGTATGCTCAGACACTACGTTCCCATTGAGACACTTCCATTTTTCACGTTCCGCCGAATTCTGGAGGCGATATTGAGTGGTGGAACTTAATTCAAAATATAAATATAAAAGTATTTAGTGCAGTATAATAGCGTCTGAATTTTAACACAATGTTTGATACCGATTGGAGGAAAGATCACATTTAAACTATTTTTATGTTTACTTTTATACGATAAAGAGTGGGGTAGAGTTTCGACACTCGAAATACAGATGGAAAGTGAAGAACGAAATTTTTCGACAACAGGTTCTTGCTGCTTACCAATTAATTACTTCCTCGAGTAAGAATCAAAGCTACATCACGTTTATAGATGGACACTGTCTCACTGTTCCAAGATAGCCTCTGTTAATATTTACTTATTTTTATACCTTTTTTAAAAATATTTTATAATAAATTTTAGTCGACGCCTCACTAAAGTTATATGAAAACTAAACTAACTAAGCTTACCTAATACGCTTTATTTACACACAGCCCAAATTACCTTACAATGTTTTCCCCTTGCTCATTTGAAAAGGTTTTTTTGACCTATATTTGAAAATTTTGCGTTTTGTATATTATTGTATTGTTTTTTTTTTAAGGTAAAAAATCCCCTTTTGTTTTTCAATGTTAACAATGCGTAAACAAATTCGAAGCCGTTGAATACAAACATTATGAGCCTGAATTTATCTTGTTATTATCTATATATATAAAAGGAGTTGTCCTCACTGACTGAGGTAAGACGCACGCACAGCCGTAACCGCTGTGCGTAGAAACGTGGAATTTGGACAGACGTTTACTTTCGTAATCTGGACATCCACTAAGAAGGGATTTTGAAAAATTTAAACCCTAAAGGGGTGAAATAGGGGTCGAAAGTTAGTATGGAAAAAAATTTAAATCGGCACCGATTCTTATAAAATTTGAAATTCAGACTCTTAAAAGTATTTAATTGAACACGTGTTTCATGGTTTTCTAGAACTATTTCCATAAGGGTGCAAATAAGGGGTTGAAAGTTTGTATGAAAAATTCTTAAATGGCCACCGGATTTTATAAAATTTGAAAGTTAGACTCTTAAAAATATTTAATTGAACATGTGTTTCATGGTTTTCTAGAATTCACCCCCTAAGGGTGCAAATAAGGGGCTGAAAGTTTGTATGGAAAAATCTTTAAATCGCCACCGATTTTTATAAAATTAGAAATTTAAACTCTTAAAAATATTTCATTGAACACATGTTTCGTGGTTTATTAGAATTCACCCCTAAATAAGCAAGCGGAGCTGCGCGCGTCCGCTAGTATATAATGAACCTACAGGATAGGTACAGAGAATAAAGTGCTAAGACCCTCCGTTTCTCACTTTCCGCCGAATTATGTGCAAATATTGGCAAAATTCATTTAAATTACTAACTTTCTATGAAAATTACAGCTTCTGATGATTGTATAAAATGTTACATTTAAAGAATTAATGCTTAACATTTATTTGCTCAAATAACCTGTCAAAAAATTATTGAGGTGTAGTGTCAAAGCTGTCACCATATATAATGATGACAGCTTTGACATTTTTTATTCTATTTTAGTTTCACTTTGGAAATATTTTTTCTGAATAATATTATTATAACAATTTTAAACGTATTCAAGTTTAAAATTTTAGTTGTGGCCGTTTGGATACAGTGGACAGAGTCTAACTAAAACACAATGATTGAGGATTCAATACCTCGAGCGCGAATTAAACCCATAACAGTCGTGATTTTAGTCGAGCAAATTTTTTTAACATACTTTTTTATATTTAGAAGTGCGCTTCTAGAGGACAAGGTTATATATAAAAGTAAGTTTTAATCAGCTTCACGATGTATCCTGCACAAAGCAGGGTAGGCAGAGGAAATCTAGTGTTAAGATACTCCGTTCCCCATTTTCTGCCGGCTGGCATTGCGTTTTGAGTGGCGGAACTCAACGCCGCGCTTTGCCCCGACACCAGAGCGACGAAATGGAAATATAAACGTATATAAATATTTCACTTCCTCGACTGGGGATTGAACCCAGAACCGTCGCGTTACAGTCACACCCTTGTGCCGCTGCGCCACTACCAATATATTATTTGGGGAAAATATGTGCCATAAAACTAAAGTAGAATGGAAACTGTCCAATCGATCTACGTTGATTATTTTTTGACAGGTTATTTGTGTAAACAAATGAAAAACATTAATTATTTAAATAAAACATTTTATACTGTAGGTACCTTACACAATGAATCATTATAAATGAAGCTGTCATATTCATATTGCGTTTAATGATTTTTTTGTTAGTGTTTTGTATTATTTTTTTATATTTTATCATAATATGTAGATTGTGGGTTCGATTTTCACTCGAAAAAATAATTTTATGTTCGTATTCGAATTAATAATTTTCTTTTTCTCGTTCTGATGAGCTACTCAACCTACAATGCACCTATCAAAAAATATGCAGAAAATAGAGTGCGGAGTTAACACTAAGTTCCTTTCTATATACGGAAAACACTATAGACACAAGCAAAAAATATTTCTTCTTCTTTCTTCACTACTTTAAAAGCATAAAAGAGTATCTCAAAGCTAATACCAATATAGGTTACATAATATTCAAAATAGCCTAACATTCCTATCACCAAGTTTTAATGCGGACACTCGAGGCTTTGCATGTATTAAACAAGTTGTGGCCATTAAACATACACAACTTTAACTTATTATAATATAAAATAATAGTATTTTAAATAGTAGTAAAATTTTTGGGGTGGTTATATTTCATATAGATACATATATAAAAACAACGACCCCTTGCTAGATGGACTGACGACCTAAAGAGGTTGGCGGGAAGCAGATGGGTCCGAAGAGTTGAGCAGAGGACGAAAGATGGCTGTCGGTGATGATGATGACTTATATAAAAAAAAAGATATAAAAAAAGAGAAGATACGATCAAGATTCTGAGATAAGTATCTCTCTCATCTAGTCTGTAGTCTTTAAACAGAAAGCGGACTTATGGGCATATCACTATATTCTCCTGTTATTCCCACAAATGAATACCCAAAAATACGAAAAAAACAAATAAAAAAAAAAACACTATATCATATTTCATGAGCACACCACGAATACAATAACAGAACAGCTACAGGTATTGCCACGGGAATAACAGTCGCTGGTCGTAAGTTACATATCAAAATATATGTATACGAGTATACACTACCATTTCTAACGGGCACCTATGGCGGAATAAATTATAAACTATTGTATAATATTATACATTATACATAAAGTTTATACAGCCAGTGATTAAAGGTACCGGCTTCGAATCCCTGTAAGGGTTAATTGGAATTACAAATGAAAGGTAAATGTTGATTAGTTTTATAAAGTTGGCAGTTCCTTGTAAAATAATTAATTAATTAGTCAAAGTTGATCGTTTTTACACGTACACTAAAGACTTTTAACTAAGTCGTGGGAGGCTTATTTTGACTTTTCTTGAAGCTACTTGTAGGACTGAACTATTCTTATTTACATTTACGGCGTTAATTTCCGCCAGTCACCACGAAACTCCTGTCTCGAATTTGGAAGCGATATATTTATCTTGATCTAATTATCAAATTGAAGCGGTAGGATTCGCAACCTATATGCAAAGTGATTTTAAAAATGAAATACAATAACACATAACTAGATAATTTTTATTTCCAAGAAAATAAGAATTCGTTTAAGAAAATAAATTGTATTGTTATTATGATAAAAGTCATAATACTGCACAGTGATGTATTGATGACTTTTTCAGCTTTACGTTTTATCCCGCACACAGTGGGTTAGGCAGAGGGAACCTAGGAACCTGATGTTAAGATATTCTGTTAGTAACGAAAATAATAAATGTTTCATTTTATCAACTGGGAATCGAACCTACAATTTGTCGCGTTTACACGCACGCTTATGTATCTATACTACGGCTGGCGTTCGAATAAAATAATATCTATATAAAAAATAATGATTAAAGCCATCAATAAACATACTTGATAAAGAAAATATGCTAATAAAAATACTTTCAAGTGGAAATCGAAACTCCAGCATACATTTAACCTTATAAATCTGAACTACTACAAAAAATAAAATTAAAATTTTATTTATAGCTTTAAACTTTGTAACCAATTAATATTTTCATATAATTTTACGCTTGGCAAGTTCTCAAGTAATTTAAGTGGAGGGTAGTTTACAAAATTATTTTCGCTTTCGCTAACGCGGTTGAAATTTTATTTAGTGAATGTTTTATTGTATTCCATATAAAAGTAGTAATTCAATATTGTTAGTGGAAAAAGGGATTTGTGGGAAAAATATTTATTAAATGACATGATTTGGTCACCATGAAGGGCTCTGTTGAGGTAAATGTAGTTTTAAACTAATAACTATTTCTTTTTATAGTGTTGTTGCAATTATAATTTGAGGTTATTGAATTTTTCCTTAAATCTTTTAGATATTATTTGCTATTTATTCTTGTTTGTTATTTAAACTTAAAGTACAAAAATCTTTGATTTAAGATATACATATACGAATCATAAGCTCCAATAAGTTAAGATATACTAGTTATTAAGTACTACTTTAATAAGTGTTTGCTTGAAACAAGTTAAAAATGTTTCTATTTTTCAACATATATTACATATTATACATAAGATTAAATTGAGAAATGTATTGTTTTATAAAACAGGTATAAAATATATCTTTTATTTTAATTTTTTGTTAATATTGACATTATCGTTTCTCTGATGTTAAGATTATTCGATGTACTTTTGTAGCTTCACACGTATTTATTAATTTCAAATGAATTTGTTTCCATTAATTTTAAAACGCCGCCCTTTCCTTATAGGATTGGGAAAAAAAAATAAAGAATTCCCAAGAATAGGAATCGAACCAATTTAGTAACAAAAATAACTCAAGCCAAATTCTCCAACTAGTATTCTCCAGCTGACAACACATCCTAGATGCCATCAGAAAATACACTTAAGAGTAATGCGGTTGACCAAAACACGTTTTCGCTTTTTGCCGAGCCATTCGGTCCGCACGTCATAATCACGTTTCAACTTCTTTACGGGATTACTAGTTATTTGCTGTGACTTCTGCTAGGAACAATTAGAATTCAATTTTATATCAGCTTCACGCTGTATTCCGCAATATCTATATATCAGGGTAGGCAGAGGGAACCTAGTGTTAAGTTCCGTTCCCCATTTTCCGCCGAATTTTCGAGGCATTGCGTGTTGAGTGGTGGAACTCAAGGCCGCGGTATGCTTTGTTTCCAAAGCGACGAAATGAAAATATAAATAAATAGTTTTTTATTTCTCCGAATGGGAATTGAACCCACAAAGTTCGTGCTTACAGTCAAACACCTCTGCCACTGCGCCACGACTGCCTCAAAAAGAATACCCTACTAGCTTTTTATAGATATAACTATAATTATAATTCTATTTTATTTTATTTCATGAAATTTTATTCTTGATTTAGAGTTGTGGAACTAACCTGACATTGGGAATTAATTAGTGCTCAACTGGCCTTTTTTTTCTTACTTTATGGACTTTAAACCTTTTATACACAATTATTACTTATTTTAAACCACGTGGGCGATGCCGCAAGTAAAATTAGATATTTTAGTTATAGGATTATAATATACCAGTATATAGTAAATCCGCTTAAGGCGTACGTTCATTAGTACCGAAACTTAGTGAGCGAGCCTAGACGCGCTAAAGTGACCTACATATACTCAAATTCTAAAAGATACATCAACACAAATATGATGAGAACGAGGACGGTTTTAATGAAATACTAAGTAATGCACGTGAATTTTAATTTTGTAGTAAATATTTTAGGACATCGTGGCTCAGTTGTGAAGTTATAGATGAAATGTGGTTTTAGGTTCAAATTAGCTTTTTAACTATTAGTTTAGAATTATGTTTTAATTTATTAAAAAGTCGAGGCGCATTTGTACAGCGTCGGCTGTTCTGGGTTTGATCCCAGACTAGTACTACTATTTTTTTCACTCTCCACCCGAATGTCTCGAGCATTGTTTTTGTGTAGAAATAGTAAACTTATCTCTCCGAGCATTGATATTAACATATTTCGTTCTTCAAAAACATCCGAGCATTGATATTAACATATTTCGTTCTTAAAAATACCATACATATATAACCTTAATGATATAATAATACTAGTATAAGGCATTTACTTTACACAATTCTATTAAAAGATCAAGGTGCAATTTCCACAAATCAGATATCTTGATATTGCAATTAATCGAGTAAGCGGATTAGTGTTTAATTACTTAGCTACCTAGATCGAGACTTAGCCTTAGGTCTTCCTCGATATAGTAATATAAGCTGTTACGTGGACCTTGTGATTGGATTCATATTGTAAATCTAATTTCTGATATTATAAAAAAATCATGCTGTATTCTGTGTACAGCAAGGTAGGAAGAGGGAACTTAGTGGGGAGTGAGTGGGAGTTAATATTTTAAGTTTAATTACGGACTTCAAATTTTTTTCTTGTTCTCTTAGCGAGAAAATGAAAATATTTCAATCCCCCGAGTTGGAATTGAACCTATAACCTTCGCTTTTACATTATACAGTCAGATCGTGCATGAATGTTGCACGAAAACATAACTTTTATTTTTCCTACATTTAATTTTTAAGTGTTTATCAATTTTAATATTCAACGGCGTCTTGATATATCTTCTAAATATATATATATATATATATATTTTAGGGTAAGTTTTTACCATAAGATAAGCCAACAATAAATTTTATACAAAATATAACATAACAATTGCTAAACTACTTCCCATTGAAAGTTTAATGGCGGAAGCCAAATGAAATCTCAAACCACCAACACCATTACACCATAACAATTATCCTAAATGAGAATTGTACCGGAATAACCAAAATCCCATAAAGCGACAGGAAACAAGATACTATAAATCACTTAAAATCCTCACAAATATAGCAACGGAGCAATTAGCAACGAGTCACGAACCGGAGAATTATCGCACTCCTAAGAGTAACTTAGTAGCTTAGGGCAGACTCGCGGCTAGTTCTGACGAAATAAATGGACTTGGTCAGTCTGTATTAGATTTAAGTGTATTTGTAGTCTGATGTTGCAGGTTCGGTTCCATGTTATTTTGTACCTAAAGATAATACCTTTTTCCTTTGTTACTCATTGATTCTATTTGTTTGTGATAATAATAAAACTAATTTCATGTCAGTTGCCTTAGTAACTATATTTTTTATGGCCCCTTCAGTCAAGCGTAAAAACTAATAATAAAAAAAAATATCGTGTTCCAGAGAAGCGATTTTCAATTAAAAACAGAATTACAAAATAAACAAAATACCTAAATATATATAACATACAGACATTACACCATTTTATTTTCTTACAAAGTAAGTCGTTCCATCGTTATTTCCGCTTTTCCTTTAACATTTGCCTTCTGATTCCATTCTGCCTATTACTTAAAGCCTTCGATAGGGAATTTCTTCGAGGAAAACGAAGAAAACGAAGAATCAACGTTGATTCTCTGCCCTATACGAATATTTACCAAATAGGTCAACGAGTCAATTAGTAGCAAGTAAGGAACATGCGAGCAGAGGGTGCTAGAGACATTTGATGTCTTGGAGTCTGATGCATGTGATATAGACGTTGATTGCAATCCAAAGTACATTAATAAAGTAAATTAAAATGTTTAGTATGTTTTTTTTATTTTCTTTTGTAAAAGCTAGATATTCTTCCTTCTAATATTATAAATGTAGAAGTTTGTGATGATGGATGTTTGTTCCACTTTCACGCAACTAATAAGCGGATTTAGATGCAACTTTACATTTTTTTAGCTTACAGAACAACGCATAAGTTGCAATTTATGTAAAAATATGTATCACCTTTCATTTAAGTCATAAATAATAATAGAACATGTTCGATTTAGAACATCATAAAAATTACTTTTTGACATTTTGTAAATAATAAAGCCTATTATTATTTTTAGACCCGTTGCATAGTATGTCATCTAGTGTTTTGTTGCGGCGATTGTCGTTGGAAGCACGAACAGCGGACCCATAACCTCACTTATGATTGCCCAATTTGCCGAGGCCATAGGTTCCTCTGCAGACCTGCCGACTTAAACCAAGACTTCATTGAACACCTCACATCAGAACACTTACCCCTACAGTGTAAGAAGTGCAACAAATTTTTCATTACCATGGAAGATTTAACGGATATTGATAAATGTTCGACCATTTCTGAACTCGTTGATGCTGGAACTGATTGTAAAAAAGAAAGTATTGATGAGAAATTCGATTCCTTATATGAAAAAGCTAATAGTGATAACTTTGAGGCTATTGTGTCTGTTAATAATCTGTCAAAAACAGCAGTAATTACTCCGATTGTACGAAAAAAATATTTAGTTGATTATGAATCAAGCGATACTGATTATGAAGACGTTCAGAAAGAAGACATGACCACACCTCATCCTAGAGTGGCACCTAAGACACCAAAAATAAATAAAGTACGCGCTTTTACACCTCATACAAATAAATCTTTACATTTTAATAGACTAAGAGCTTTTAACTTTATTGAAGAAATAAATAAACGCGCCGTTACACCTCATATAAAAAAATCTTCAAATTTTAAAAGACAAAACGCTATGGACTTGAATGAAGAAATAATTGAAGAGGATTACTTACCCATTGAGAGTACAACGCCCTTAAGAAACGATAATAGTGGAGGTAAGTTGTAGTCTTCTCGCTGTATCCTGGTTTTATCCTTAAATAATAGCGATAAGGAAATTAGTGATAAGACACTCCGTTTCTTACATTTCCACACAAGTGGCATAAATCAAGGAGGGCTTTGTCTACTAACCAGAGAAAGAAGAGAAGAAATAAAAAAAGGAATCGACTCCACAATCATCCCATTTAAAGTCAGACTCTGAGTGTCACTGCGCTAAGACCGCCTTAATTGTAAGTGGTGTTCTTATTTTATTTTCTCGAAATGAAATAGCAGAAATAAGCACTAAGCATATTTCAAGGCGGAAGATGCAAAACCACTTATAATATCTTAATAATCGTTCCTCAAAAGTACAAAGTTTGACAACGTTTGATTATTTATGCATTCTTGACGAGCTTAATCGTTCAACTTTTTCAATTTGCGAATTGCCTCTCGAATTTATATTCTTTTTAAATTGTCTCAATAGGGGAAACGAAAAAGAGAATTATATTTTTTTTATTTATTGTACAGATGTCCAACTTTTTAATGACATTCCTTTATATTTACCTTGTTAGTAAATATATCTCCTATAAATATAATCGATTCGAGATATACCTATAAAATAAAGCTAAACAAACTGCTACTACTTAGTACTCGTATAAAGCTCAACAGTTTGTTTGGTTGAACGTGCTAATCTCAAGAACTAGTTAAAAAATCATTAAGTTTTGGTTTGGCCATCTATCAAGGAACTTTATACTACATAACATTACCTCGGTTATTTCGAAGGTCTCATGTATATTCATATAAAAAATAATTATTTACATCGGACCATGCGAGTGTACGCAGGTAAAAAGTATTAATTAATAAGTAGTTTTTTTTTATATTAGAAATAATGTATTATTTCAAGATAGTTAAAAAAATATAGATAAGAAGCAGTATTTATATTTTTTTTCTTATTTAACAAATTTTAGATACAGATAAGGAAATGACGACACCACATATTCATACCCTCAAACTAGCCCATGCAGTATCCACAAGCACACCGACACATCCGGTGACACCCAACTGGTCACTATTTCCTGTCACTGACACTGAGTCACCGTTGTCTGAAATTGAAACTGCTGAAAGTCCAGTTCAGAGTATTGACCAAGAAGCTGAAGTAAGTTTAATTTATATTATTTACTCTCATATGAAATAACAATCTATGAAAAAGCAGCTTCTTCCTCTTTTTCGTAGCCAGGATAAGAAGATGGAGTTTAAACTAGGAGATTTCTCACATTCAGCTGATTAATAGAGATATTGTATATAAGGTGGTTAAAGCCGCGCTGGGATACAAATATCCCAGAGCGAAAAATTGTAATAATTAAAATATTATAATCATTCCTTTAAATGGGTATTAAATTTAGAACCATCGTATCGCTCTGTGACATAATGATCACAATCCTATTAACACTAGAAGTGCCGAAGATTAAGACCCCCCTTGAACCGCCGTCGTGACAAATTTGTCCCATTCTACTTATTATGTTGATTTTTGGTATAATACAAAAAAATATTATTAAAATAATTCGTAAAATATGTAGATCATCTTTAATGATCAATTTTTGTTCTTTAACACACATAAAAGTACCAAGAAACCAAACACAAAGAAAGAATCAAATATTTCAAATACGTTCTAAGGTCGTGACAACTATCTGAATAACTCTTACAAAATTATAAGTTATTGAAATTAGTTAATATTATTATTTGGCCAAGTAAAGCATTAATATATTCTTCATCAGTGATACATCACAGATGATTTATAACATTGCATAGTAATGGCTCCAGAATTCGGCGGAAAATGCCAGCGGAGTGCATAGCACTAGGTTCCCAGGTTCCCTCCACCTACCCTACAATTGCCCACATTTGGTATCGAGTGTTTTTCTAAAATTCAAGCCTAGCTTAGTCATCCTTTCATCTGATACCTCACTTGAACTAGCTGCAAAATTTAGTATTGACACCAATTTTACCCCACTTTTCAGGCTATTATTTTTTAAGATTTATGCATAAATGTATAGTTTTCAGTCATAAATGTATTTTTTCCTGTACTAGTACTACATGTAGATGCTAACTGCCAAATTTCATAATTCTAAGTTAACTGAAAGTACCTTATTAATTTGATTCCCTTTATAGTGTCGAAATACACGTTTTTTACTATATAAATGGTCATATCTTTTTTTAAGCGTTCTTTTTCAGGAAATCAAGGGACTGTAGATCGTCATATAGTTGATATTCATATACTCATATGAATATCAACTCGATTTCTCCAAGCGTTCCTGAGATAAAGGCAAAGACAGCCGGATGGACAAAAAATGATCTTATAAGGGTTTTTTTTCCTTTAAAAGCTACAGAACCCTAAAAACTTAGGTATTGACTGCTAAACCTACTATTCAATTTTTTTCCGCCCCCGCATCGTCCTTTAACCTCCACCTCGTCCCCGAGGCATGAAAATATGTCAAATTATACCCTCAAATAATAAAATAATAATGGCGGGACAAAAATGACCCAGCGGCAGTTCTAGGTAAATCTATTTTTTTTTTCAAAAAGTATGACTGCTAAAAAATTATTTATATTTTTAATTAAATAAAGGTGTAAAATTGGTAATAGTCAAAAAGTTTCATCTACATACATTAACAAACAAAAAAGTTATAAACAATCAACCTTGCGTTTGGGACAAAAATGGGACGGCGGCGCTTCTAGTGTTAAAACGCAAAGAATCATTCTACTATATATGAAATACATATATATTTTATATTTACAAAAAACATATTTTATATATTTAAAAAATTGTTTTTGTCTTTTTTCACAAAAACTATTTTGTTATACAAAACATAAAAGCAATCCAATTCCAATTTTATAACGTTGTTTAACTTTTTCAATTATTTTCCATAAACTAAATCCTTTTGATCATATATAAAATTACTATTTAACACGAACAATAAATTTTCACGTTATGGAAATATATTGTGAAAATATTCACTTTATGCTTTGATAAAATGTTGTTGCAATTTTCTTAAGAATATCGTAAAGCAAATTGAACTACAATATATGAAGGAAGTAAAAATAAAAACCGATTTTAGATCATTTACTTTAAAAGCTATAGTATACTATTGCTAATTTTATAATTTAAAATATTTTTATTATTTTATATCCAGATCTTTTTAGCTTCATGCTATATACCGTATATCAGTGGCGTAGCTAGGGTATTTGCTGCCCGGTGCGACTCTTGATGCCCCTTTTCTGTTAATGAGTTCTAAAAAAAAAAAAACGTGATCGTCAACGTTGACTTCTAAAAAAAAAACGTGATCGTGGACGTTGAGTTCTAAAACAAAAAAACAAAGTGATCGTCGACTTTGATGCCCCTTTCCTTTTGATGCCCGGTGCGGCTTAGAGGACTTGATGCCCTTTAAAATGGTATAAGGTCCAAAAAACAAAGAAAAAACACACTAATCATCGACTTTGATGCCCTTTTCCTGTTGATGCCCGGTGTGACCGCCCCGCTCGCACCCCCCTAGCTACGCCACTGCCGTATATATTCAAAAGGAACCCAAAATAATGTAGAGTATTCGTGTTGAGTGGCGGAACTTAACGCCGCGTTTTGTGTTGATTATTGTTTTTAAGGTGGCGAAAAGCTAAAGATATAATAATTCATTATCCGATCACGAATGGACACAACCGTTGCGTTTACACTTAGGTCCTTCTCCGCTGCGGCATGACGACCTCAAATCTTTTATATTGATTATATTCTTTATTCGTCTTAAAAATTACATTTCATTAAAACTAAGCAGATGACTAATATAACTAATTTTATTAAAACGACTATACTATATATTTTTAGCATTCCAAAGCTAACAATGCAGCTGGACCAAAGTTAAAGAGTATTATCGTAGTTGGTAGTCGCCTTAAGTTAGGCAACCATGATAGTTCAGAGAAACAAGTTACGTTCCAAGACAGTTCAAATAATAGCGAAACTTCTCTGAAGACTAAAAGAGTTAAATTTGCTGATGACACTGTATTTAATCAAGAGCCGAAAATCAAAAGAGGTAATGGTATCTTAATGTTTTTTTTTTTCAGCTTCACCCGCATTTGGCAGGGTAGACAGAGAGAGCCTAGTGGTAAGACACTCCGCTCCCCTCTTTCCGCCGAATTGTGGAAGCATTGCGTGTTAAGTGGCGGAACTCAACACCGCGCTTTGCCTCGCCACCAGAGCAAAGAAATGAAAATATTAAATGTTTCATTTCTTCAAGTGGAAATCGAACCCACAACCTGTTGCGCTTACAGACACCGGCTTGTGCTCCTGCGCTTCGCCTCGACTCGCCTTACTACTTGAATTTCATATGCGAAATCCTTTTTCATTACAAATACATTTTTTGTATTTTTATAATTGTTTTTCATATAGTATTATACATAGTATTATTGGTTTAATAGTAATTATTACAAATTAACATAATCTATAAATAATATTTTATTTTAAACTACAGTTTTTAGAAAACCCAAGCGTATGCTAACACCCGGCCCACAAAGACCAAAATACATACACAATCCACGTTTTCAAGCGCTCATAAACAGATTCGAAAACCAAGGCATGACTTTAGCCAGAACTCCCAAAAACACTAAAGATAAAGAGAAAGATTTGGGAGATACGCCACCGGCTGGTGATCATAATATACCGGCTAGAGCAATAAGTTTCAAAGACGAAAGCCCGATAGTCGAACCCGAGAGTCAATCTAAGGAATCGAATGAATTATTCAAGAGCTGCATTGACTCCCCCACTCCAATGATGAACAATGCAATAACTGCTCTTAGTGCTAACATTGCTGGTACTCTTCAAACTTGCCTCACGTCAGTTTTACGTTCTAATGAAGAGGAAACTGAGTTGCAGTTCAAATTCGTCATCACTAAAAAGACAGTTAGTGTCAAGAGGATCGCTGAGAACGGTGATTATGAGAAGTTAACGGAAATTGATAGGGAACAACAGGAGAAGGAGAACATCTGGTCGGCTGTTACTAAGGCAGTCAAAAACATCTTCTGGTCTGATAAAGGTATATCTTTTTCTTTTTATTCAAACTTTTTTGTAATATGAGACTTTTTGTTATTTTTTAAAATATAATAGTTACTTATTGAAATGAATTGAATGTATAATTGAAATAAAAGTTACGTTTTAGTAAGTTACTGATTTTAATTAAAATTTTAGGAAAGGAAAGACTAGAAGAGGAAAGGATATATAAATAAATATTTCCTTTCCTCGAGTGGGAATCGAACCCACAACCAGTCGATTTTGCAGCACACTTTGTGCCCATGCACTACGACTGGCCTCAGTATTCTTACTATTTATATACATTATTTCTTACTAAGTATTCTTACTTTTAAAAGATTTTATAAGAAAACAAACTATTTCTCTTATCAAAATGCAAGCTAGCTATTTCCTAAATGTCCTGCATTTTCCATTACAATAGGAGAACTTCGCAATAACAAAATTTGCTGAGAGTGGCATTAAAATTCATATGAGATATGGTAAACTACGCAAAGGATCGAAATCTATTCGGATAACATTCGAGATGCTTATGTATAGAGTAGGTCTTTATACTACAAATAGTAAACGTTCGACAATTTATATAATCTATATAACTCTTCTGTTGTTACATGACTGACAGACAAAATACAGATAAAAGTACTGGATTAGTAATGTTGAAATTTGGTAGGTATAATATGTACTACGTAGTTTAAAAATGATTGAGATTTTTTAGGTAAAAAAAAACGGACATTTCTTATCTTACGTAATAAAGTATATAAGTATAAGCAAATAGAATTGCGGGCCTCAACTAGTACATTTAGAAAACAAAAATTAGAAAAACGTATATATTTTAATTAATATAAATTACTGAGGAAAATTAAGACAATAAAATTCTCGTGAAATTTAATTGAACATTGAACGTCTCACGTATATAATATTTTTATATATATTTTTAAATTGTTATATGTGAGTTTTATATTCGTATTATATTGAATCGGTTTCAAAGTTTTTCAGCATTGCAGGGTAGGCAGAGGAAACTTTATGTTTTGCCCACATGTGCCCATAAACTTCAAAATTACAAATACTAATACATCTGCATAAATATTTTTCACCACTAAATCAAAATTCAATATATAGATATAGATTCAATTACACTCAATCGAACATTCGTTTCACTATGTTGACTCATTTACGGAAAAAATCTGTCTAAGTGACCCCATTCTGAACTTTACGTCCATAAAAAGCGTAAAGTGGACAAGTAATATCGAAATAATAATATACATATAATCTAATCTAATCTAATCTAAGAAAAAATGTAAGCAAATGTATAAGTATATCATATATAATCATTTATAATTTACTACATTACTATTACACACAAATAGAACAAAAAAAAATTATGTCACAAATAGGATTCAAACACCCTACCCGACCCTTACAAACAGCCCAGACAACTGCTCATACCTCCAGAAATAACCAAAAGGCAGTGGCGAGACAAAAATATGCAATATTCGCGGACTAGGAATTCCAACGCAAATTTCACGTCTACCCGTAAGCCAAGATTATTAATTTTTGCCGCAAGCGTAAGTCCAATAAGGTACGTAGGTATATCAAAATCGTTTTGTTCTTACAATTTCAGAATTTAATATTGAAATCAGTACAAATTGTTTTCCACTCAACACGGGAGGATGGAACGTGATTCTCTTCACCGCGTCCTTAGATGAATGGACTAGAATTCGTTAAAATCAGACTGAATGCTAAATTTCTTCTTTTTTGGTTTTAGCGATTATTATCTACACATTTTAAGCAAAAATAATTTAAATAGATTAACTGCGTATATTTAGAAATCTACATTTTAAAAAACCGACGTTTTTAACACTTTGCAGTAGTCCGTGGTCTACCCACAAGTACACTGAGGTGGCATCATTACTGCCCTGGATACAGTCAACTTATTCTGCAAGTATCTGAAGCAGTACGCGAGGCTATATATGCGATTAATCTGATTAAATAGTTTCATTTAAAACCTTACGGGAGTTCAATAAATTCAGGATAGAATAGGATATAAACATAAAAAAATATATAAAGATAGTCTACCCTATTTTTTAAGATCTTTACGTGCTTGGTTAAACTAAGATCATTTCTCTGATACTAAATAACTTTTTATATTTTTCTTTTAAAAGCTTTTGCTCCTTTTTATATGTACGTACCTAAATGTATATATAAAATATAAAGTTGAAACAAAAACTTTCCTCCATCCCAAGAACAATAAACATCAAACAGAATGAATAATACACACGTAGTACATAAATTAACTATCCCACTTTGGCACGTACTCCATTCAGTGGATACGAAAATAACGACGAAAGCTAACTAATGAGCTTTACTAAAATATTCTTTAAAACAATGTCAGATAAGGGTGATAGTTGTATATAAAAAAATAAAAATGTTGCCACTATCGTCATAAAACAGTAGTGGATGTGTAATTTGCCTTTTGTGGTGCAGTCAGCGTCGAATGCAAGTTTTTATGATGATGTGTTTACGTGATAGCCTGAGAAAGAAGCTTTTTGTTTTAAGTCTGGAGGGGAAATTGTTTGAAAAGTTTTATATACATGGTAGTTCACTATTTAACTTGTTTGTTGTGTTTATTTGTGTGTGTGTGAGTGGTGCTGAACTTAATGATGTGGTTTGCCTCGACACCAGAGCGAAGAAATGGAAATATAAATTTAAATAAATATTTCATCTTCTCAAGTGGGGATCGAGCCCACAACCAGTCGATTTTACAGTCACACTGTGCCACGCCACGACTGGTCTTAGCTTGTTTATATTACTTGTTTATGATTAAATATAATAAGTTTAAAAAATGGAAACGGGGTTCCAAATTATACTTACATGTACAGAAAATAAACCTGAAACGTTTTAGGTTTCAGGTTTATTTTAAAAGTTTAAAGCTTCAGTTTTAATTACGTAATATTAATTAACAAATAAAAATATCTCTCTCTCCCTCGTCTTCTTTTTAATAATATATGTTTATATTCATATAACCAACTATTTCCAGCATCACCACCCAAAAAAGAAGAAACCTTCAATTCTACATCATCATCGTCATCTAAGCGAAAGATCGAAGATATATCAGATTTTGACTTGAGCCCGCTAAATCATAAACGTCATAGGTTCGAAGGAAGGATAAAAGGGAGACCTCCTCTCCATAGGAACAGGTCCTGTGGAGTATCCAGTCTAAGAACTTGCAATTCTGCTGAACAACATTCATTGCTAAAAGAATTATCTATGAACCAAGAAGACGCTATGAATTTAAGTTTTTGATTAATGTATTTTGTTTATTTTTTTGGAACTTTGATTTTTTTAGTCTTATATTGATAAAAAATTTTAATTAAGTTTAGTTTTTGTATAGATCCAGAAAAAAGTAAAATGGATTTTTTTGATCTAAATTTTCTTAATTTTTTTGAACATGTGTAATTTAATTTATTTTATGCTAATTTTCATATATGTACTTGTCAAAAAATAATAAACGTTTTACTTGTGATTATTTAGTTTTGTTTATTCTATTAATATAATAATAACGTATAAATTTGAAGCTCAAAGCCGCGCTTTAGTCTCGTTGCCAGAGGGAGGAAATGAAAATGTTAAATATTTCATTTCCTCGAATGGAAATCGAACCCACTACGTCGTGCACTGCACGCTCGTGCCCCTGCACCTTGACTGACCTCGACATACTAGTAGTAAATGTTATAAGTCTACTATAAGTGTCTATTTATCATACATCAAAGGCCGCGACCTCTGAACCATCGGTTCGTATCAAAAGAAGTCAGCATAAAGAACGCCCCGACATGCCGTTAATTATACGTTTTAGGTACTAAAGATAGATAAAATAGATATATAGATCGACAGCTTTTCAAATATAAATAGAAATATTACAGTTATTTTTCTATTTGTTGCTATACTAGCGACTCATTCGTGGCTTCACCCGTTTGAACTATACAATTTGTTTTTCAGCTTCGCGCTGTATATAACATATAGCCGAGTGGGAAGACGGAGCCTAGTGTTAAAACACCCTTTCCACTTTCCGTCGAATTGTGACACTTATTATTTACTGATTTGAATTACTATCGTATTTAAATTTTGGCAGTTACATCGATATCGATCAAAATATAAATTGTTTATTTAAATTTATATAAATTGTTTATAAAGCGATTGAAATGAAACTAGCACTGAATCGGTTAAGCTGTTCTTGAGATTAGCGTGTACAAAACACACAGGCAAGGCGATATATATAATTTTTAAAAATTATAGATTTCGGTTCTATTACATCCATGATAATAGATTTTCTCATATACCTTTCATGAACAAACAGCGAACAATTACAATTTTATTATATGAATATTGTATAGATTTTAGATAATACAGCCTACGCTTTGCGAGAAAAAGCGTGTAACTCGTTGTGTCGCCCTTAGTGGTAGGCAGAGGGAACCTGGGAACCTATTTTCATACCAGACTTACAAATATTTTTCTAATAAAATGACTTATCACATTTTCCGTGAAATTTAATACTTATACATAAGCAAATAACATATCTACTAAAACAAAACATTTGTTCAGGGATGATAATAAAACGTAGTTCACGTACAAACAAAAGCCGGTCTGGGGGATTCACCTGTAGTTTTATGACTCGACTCGACTCGGTAGCGATACCCTACATACTACTGTAATAACCTGAGCGTTGCAATTTTTCTAACTATTATTATTTAGATTATTTATTGAGGATTTTTTTATTATAGTATTTGAAGGCTGAGACACTGTAAGCGAATGGATTTTTTCATTTCCCCGCGCTGGTAAGATAAAATGCGGTGTTGAGTTCCGCTCTCTCTCTCTCTCTCTCTCTCTTTCTCTCTCTCTCTCTCTGTCTCTGTCTAAAGGTCTATACGTCTCTGTAATAGTATTTTGCAATGTGTTTTCAATTTACCATTGCAGTAATTAAAAATAATTGTAAAAGCAACGTTGATTAGGAAAGCTTATTATACCGTCCAAGAATATTTAATGGATATAAATATTTTTAATTAAGATCATTTGAATTTTATGCAGAATAGCTTCCATTGTATTATTGTATTATAAACAATAAAATTATATTCTCTGCATTGAAAAGAGCAACTGTTGAGTTTTATTTGATACAAAAGTGCTTGTAAAAGTCATACAAAGTTATATTTCTATTTTCTTCACACTGGTATCGAGGCAAGCCGCGGCGTTGAGTTTCGTCTCTCAACACAAAATGCCTAAAAAATTCGACGGAAAGTGGGGAACCGAGTGTCTTAATATTAGGTTCCCTATGCCTACCATCCTGTGTGCAAGATACAGCGTGAAGCTGATATATAGATAGTATTTATATCAGAGTAGGCAGAAAAAATCTAGCGATAGTACACATCGTTCTCCACTTTTCGTTGAATTTTTAAGAGGTGTTTAGTGACAGACTAAATGCTGACTTATACTTACCTAGAATATAAGAAAATAAATTAAATACAACTATTATACCCCTAAAACAAATTTGAACTCACAGCAATCGTGTTAACTCAGTTTTTGAAATAAAAATAGACTAAAGATAAGCTCATACAAATTCCAAAATACAAAAGTTTTTCCAGTTTTTTCCAGCTTGGCCCCTGAATTTCCGCATTATTCATTCGTAGTAGTTTTTCGATACACTTTGTGACGATGGGAACTGCTCGACACAACGTTGACTTAACGTTTCAATTTTAACCTTATGAATATCTTTAAGTTTATTTTGAAGATATTTAATTATATTGGATAATGTATGTAAAAAATTCCGCCGCCGTGGGGCGACGGTAAAGCTCTGACTGACTGTAAACACAGCAGATGTAGGTTCGATTTTCGAGGGAATGTATAATTACCCTTATCTCTCTTCGTAAAAAGACGAATGGCAACTTTAAATTCCGCCACTTATCCCCAGAATCTCTTCAAAATTAACAAGTGCGTGCAGAATCAACGCTTCTAAACACAAGGTTCCTTCTACCTCCCTGCTATAAGCTGTTTGCTAACAGCGTAAAACTGAATAAAAATCTAAGCACTAAACTCTTATATCTCTCTTCTACTCTCTCCATTAACGTTGACGTTAAACTTGCACGTTTATTTTCCAAAGCAAACTTTTGAGGCGATTCCGAACACAATATTGGCACTTAAAGGAATTTATGGCTTGTTTTAAATTTTCTTTTACTACTCTCCCGCTATTCGAGCTTAATCAAGCTTGAAATGACTAACAACTTACTAAGAACTTTGAGCTTTATATTTGTTTGTGGTAATTGAGTGAGTTTATTATTTAACAAAATTATAAAGCTACTAAAGATATGTCCTTGTATAGGATGGAAGTAGATTCGAATCCATTTTGGGTATTTTTTTAGCTTCGCTCTGTATCCACATTGGTGTAGGCCTGTGCCTACACCAATGTGGCAATTTCCCAAAAATCGAGCCCTATTTCTGTAAATAGGGCTCGATTTTTGGGAAATTGCATGTTGGCATATGAAATGTGTAATATTTATTAATATTATAGTTCCTTTGGTGTGGTTAGATAAGTACGACTTTGGGAGAAGAATAGGAATAGGAATTTAATCAAAATGTTATATACCTAATATTCCTTCCTCTACCTTACACTAAAATAAATTGGTGGAGCTCAACAATGTGTTCTGTCTTAAGAAAGGGTGGAAACCAAAATAATATATTCCCTTAAGCAAAAATTGAACCCACAAACATTAGATTTAACAAGTCCTAATCCAATGTATTGAATGAAGCCTACGTCTCTGTAATAGAAATTACGTCGCGTGAGTGAGAATCGTTCACCTAATAAGTATAGTTCGGCAGTTCAAAAACTTTTTTTGTTACTAATAGGTATATATTTTCTTAGTGTCTTCTTATATTACTTTTATATATTTTCTTTTTATTACCTTCACGGTGTATCCCGAGCACAGTTGAGTAGGCACAGGAAATCTGAGGACCCTAATGGCAAGACACTCCGTTCCCATTAAGACATTCGTCAAGTTCAACGCCACGCTTCGCTTGTTACCAAAATATTAAATATTTCATTCCCCGAGTGGGAATTGAAGCTACAATCGTCGCGTTTAATCATATTTGTTCAAAATGCAAATAAAAATTTTCCTAAAATCTTTTCAAACCGCAGTTAATAAAAATAGATAAAGCAATACAGAAAAGGGAAATTGTGATCCATATGTTATCTATGTAAGAAAAGATGTTGCTCTAAACTACTATTAATTAAGAATTTTATTGAGAAATTTAAACTGACTGTATTAGTAAGCAATAGCGTCCCTGTGGGTTAAAGATAAAATCTTTCATTATATTGATTTAATTTGTTTTCAAGCTATAAAAGTAATTCTTATTTAGAGTATTCACTGTATTTTTCATGTTAAATCACAAATACATATCTATTACTTTGTAATATCTGGACACTACAAAAATCGCGTAGCTTTACCTTGTGTATACATATATGTATCGCGCTTTATCCCGCGTGTAGCAAAAAGATAGACATAATGTTAAGACACTCCGCTCCCAACTAGGAGGCAATACGTGTTGGGTGGCGGAATTTACTATTTAATTTCCTCCAGGTGGAATCGAACCCAGAATCTGTCACGTTTGTGCCCCAGCGCCGCGATTGGCCTCAATATACTTTACATACACACTTTATATATGTACAATTTCATGGAACATATATATTTATATATTTATTATAAAAACGAGTTTCTTTTATTTCTACACCGCTAATGGCGTTCTAATAGGCACAAAGAGACAAAAGGATCTAAAAGTAGTAGTTTGTATCAGAGGGCAGAAATGTATATAAAGAAATAGGTTTGGGGAAATCATTTGGGAAACAGAAAATGTGTTTCATATACGGGTTGTTTTGAATATTGTACTATTAGGTAAGTATAAAGTAAAATAGAATAGAACACAGACCCAGTTAGTTTCAATAATAAATTATTCAATTGCTAAAATTAGAACTTAACTATAATTACTATAAACTTATAGTGTACATAGTAATTTGAGGTCATTTCTAAAATGACCTCTAAATGCATGTTAGCTATTGTTTCATCTCACTTTGATAAATATATAATAGCATGGTACGCAGAAGGAACCTGGGAACCTACTATTTCGACAGTACGTTTCCATTAAGTAGGTTATAGTTTGCGCGAAAAGTAGGAAACGGAAGTCTGTTTCTCACTTTTCGGTGCGAAAAAATACGGCGTTAAATTCCGCTCCATCTTAGTTTGGCGTTATGAAGCGTTCTAAAAAAACAAAAATATTTATTATTTGTTTCCATAATTGTATGTAAAATTATAATATAGTATACTCATATGTATATGGCATTACTCAATTCTCCATATTTAGTTCATTTGAAGCAATTAAGTCGTATTACGTAACATAACGCCGCATTCGTCTGGCTAGACCCGGGAAAATAAATGCTCCTCAGGGTGGGATTTGAACACAATTAGAATAGTTCAACTTGTCCCTACCGTTACTGTGACGACGTAATTTATTTACAAAAGTTGCTAAATTTCGTTTAACATACACATTAGTTGGTCGTGGCGTAGTAAAACAACCTCTACATGTAAACACAATGGTTCAAATCCCATTTAGGGGAATTATTATACATTTTTTCATTTTGGGGAATTATTATATATTTTTTTTCATTTCCTGTGATTTATGCGGGATACAGAGTGAAGCTAAAAAAACCTAGTGCACGTTTCACGCTACAAACTTACAAGCATCAGAATTGACTGTCAAACCAATAATTAATTAAATATTTATAATAATAACTAACCTAACCTAATCTAACACCTAGGAACTTACCCGTAGAGAAGGGAATGCAAACGGTTACGGTGTCTACGTGCCTATTTCTTGCTTTTCAATTTCAAGACATAGCGGAACTCAACACCGTAGATTAGCTGTATTGATTAAAAAAAAATCACTGTATACCATAATTATTAACAGCAATATCTCTTACATAGAAGCGTTAATAAAGCCTTAGACATTTTCCTTTGCAAAATCATGTATGTATACTACTGCAGTATATTATATACATATATGTACAATATATTATAATATTTGTGCATTCAACGTCTTTACGAGGCGAGGAAACCTAACCCTGTTGTCTTTATCCTAACGAGATCAAAGAAAATGTACCAACGGTACAAAGCCAAATATATGAAGAAATAAATGCAAGATTTTTTTAGGGAAAACGTATTTTCTATGTTGATTTTATATGTAATAGCTTTGGTGATGAGACGCTACGGCACAGCATTTGAGGGCAGCATAAACGTGACGGTAGTGGGTTCGATTTCCATTCGGAAGTGAGTTATTTTCATTTCAGTAGAGTAAATGTCGTAGCATAAACTTAACTGAATCAAGATTCTGAGTTATTTAATATTATTATTTTCCACGGACTAGTACGGAGAAATAAAAATATTTTTATTCCTATATTGGAATTGCACCAATATGGGGGTAAAATATTTTAACCCTCATTGGGTTTAAATTCAAATCCTGTTTATTGTCACACGCTATCCCGCCGCGCCAGTAATTCTTGTTTTAAATAAAAACTTTCTTTAAATCTTCCGCTTACACCATTTTGGCTTGACGATTCTGTAACTCTGTAAAAAGACTATTTACTGAAATAAGGAAAAACCGAGTTTTTATTGTTATGTGAATACACTTAAGTAATTAGGTGGGGGTTTGTTATATTGACATATCCTTAAACATTTTCCTTAAGGAAAATTTCTCTTAAGAGAAAAGTATTGTAATCTATATATATAAAAGGACTTGTCCTCACTGACTGAGGTAAGACGCACGCACAGCCGTAACCGCTGATGGGAGAAACGTGGAATTTCGACAGATGTTTACTTTCATAATCTGGACATCCACTAAGAAGGGATTTTGAAAAATTTTAAGACTAAAGGGGTGAAATAAGGGTTGAAAGTTTGTATGGAAAAAAATTTAAATCGGCACCGATTTTTATAAAATTTGGAATTTAAATTTTTAACAGTATTTAATTGAACACGTGTTTCATTGTTTTCTAGAATTCACCCCCTAAGGGTGCAAATAAGGGGTTGAAAGTTTGTATGGAAAAATCTTTAAATCGCCACCGATTTTTATAAAATTTGAAATTTAGACTCTTAAAAATATTTTCAGAAGAATTCACAAAAAAGAATTCACCCCTAAATACGCAAGTGAAGCTGCGCGCGTCCGCTAGTTTTAGATAAGCCTTAGATTTCTTTATATACTAGGTATATAACCAAACCAAAATATAGGCATTTCATTATAGCGCAATTTTACAACATTTAGCGCTGTATCACAAAAATAGCATGGTAGGCAAAGGGCACCTAGTGTTAAGATACTCTGTTCTCAGCTGAGTATCTCAACACTACGTTCCCTCTGCTTTGTTTCCACTGAATTTATTCGACACATTGCGTGTTGAGGAGCAGAACTCAACGTTATGCTTTGACTTGTTACCAGAGCAAAGCCAGAGCAATTAACCATTAATTCATTTTCCTGAGTGGGAATCGAACCCGAAACCTACACCTTTACAGTGACACGCCACTGGGCCACGACGGCCTTAATTAATTTTATTAACATTTATATGAGACTAAACTTCTTATATTCCTCATAGGTGTCCATTTGCATCACGATGAGCTCGCAGTAGTGCCTGGAACTTACGAACCAAGTGCACGCTTAAGTCTCCTTTTAAAATATATATGAGAAATAAATACGATATAATTATGAAAATACATCGTGCAAAGAGTTATATCTAAATCTGGAATCAGCTTCAATCCTATTGGACTATAATAAAAAATGTTCTAGCGAGTGGAATTTTCAAACATGATCTACTAAAGTCACGCTCATCACGTACAATATCGCGCGTGACAGTATTATTTTAAATGCAAAGGGTAAAAATCGGGGATATATTAAAAAGAATAGGGTCCGTAATAAAACCCCCATTTTGTAGACTGCTTTTGTAAATGTTTTATAATAACTTTCTTTCTATTTTCTACATGCAAAAATGGTGCAGCTGGGGTTCTTCATATCAACAAGCAATGCAAAGCAAAGCAGAATTCGGTGGATTTCGAAAAGTGGGAAAATGGAAACAAAGTATCTTATTACTGGTTTTCTAGGTTCCCTTTTCCTACCCTGCTATATTTATGGAAAAAATGAGCCCCTTATGGCTTAGTGCTTACGAAATTATAAATGATTGTGCGTATGACTATAAGTGTATAAACCTGATGGTTGTGGATTCGATTTCCACTTGGGTATGAAATAATTTTATTTACCAATAATTTCTGTGTGACGTATCGTGATAAATTTTACAATTTTGAAGATTTAGTAATAATTAATTATTAAAACCTTACAATTTCAAATACCTTTAAACGATACAAGATATCCGAGTAACAAAGTTCTATTTCAATCTGTTGAATATGTAATTAGTGCAGCATTGTGTTCAGATCTCAGGAGAAGATCCTAGGAATTTATCTGTGAAATATATGAGAGCGTATAAATTTTCAAACGATATAGTTAATGTTCCTTTCAGATTGCATTGCAGGATTCATCCATTAGGAAGTACAGGATAAGTTTCTTGGAGGGAGAATGCAGGAAACTGTATATAATATTAGAAAATGTGTTAAATTAGTTAGATTTACTATCTGTAAGCTTGTATGCGCGAAAAATTGTGAAGCTATATAATTATTATTTCCCTTTCATCAAAGGGGCATAGTGGTGTGAATGTAAACATGACAGGTTGTGAGTTCGATTCCTACTGGAGAAAATTAAATATTTAATATTTTGGTTTCTTGCTCTGGCAGACGAGGCAAAGCGCGGCGTAATGTAATCAAAATTCAGCGAAAGGTGGGTAACAGAAGAGAGAGAGAGAGAACTTAATGGTAACGGACAGTATCTTAGCAGAGTAGACGGAGGGAATTAGTGTTAAGACACTCTTTTATGAGTAAGACACTTCTTCCCTTCACTCTTAGTACCTACTCATATAAATATAAAGAAAAGTTTAATGGAATTTTGAACTTACAATCGTTACATTAAGTCAATCACGAGTAGTAACTAAACCACGAAGGCGCTGATATAGCTTAAGTAGATAGTTGTATAACTAAATCAATATTTCACTAAATTATTAATAGCTAGATATATTAATAATAATTATTAAGGCATTTTGTTACACAAATACCCGCCAAGCTAACATTCCTGCGGTTTTACTATTAATTTCAATCATTCGAAATAATGTTATAGGAGATGGTTTAAATTTTCATTATCCGTCCAAAGATATCGATATTGATATTTCATAAGTTAAGTTAAGCTTTATTCGTGCTTTTGGTCAAATTGTTTCTGATAGTGGTTAAGATCTAGTTTACAGTGAAATTGAAAGAAAAATATTTTGCCTCGACACCAGAGCTAGTGCCGATCGATAGTCGACTATCGATAGGCTATATTCTATCGATAGTTGTCCGTTAGTAGGACTATCGATGTTTTAATCGATGCCAGGAGGAAGAAGTATCGATATTTTCGATAGTAACGAACTATCGATAGTTCAAAAGAGTACAATATTATCGGACAAATGCAATTCTATTGATACTATCGATAGTATCGTATCTCCCAGTCAGAAAGATATCGATACTATCGATAGTATCGATACTGTCGTTAGTATCGATACTATTGAATTTCATGGAAACGATAGTATCAATAGTATCAATAGTATCGATACTATCGATTATTGTGAACTATCGATGGCATGCTAAGTTGCGATAGTATCTTCCTTTTCACCAAAATATGAAAAAACAAAAGAAATGTAACAAAAATGCGTGACTGGCAAAAAAACTAATAACAATCAAAACAATATAACAATTATACATTAAAATTATTATCCAGAGGACTAAACTCTGTTGTACATCAGTACATCAATCAACAATCTTCTTGGGTAAACGGAAGTATCTTAATGGGAACAGAGTGTTTTAACACTAGGTTCCCAGGTTCCCTCTGCCTGAAGCTAAGAAGAATGTTGAATTAAACTGTACTCTAAAGGTTTTCTACTCAGGTATCATATCATATAAAGCGTAATAGCACCAATTTAAGTAATTACGATGTCACTCCATTACATAAAGCCCATATAAATTTAATTAAACGACCAATCCTGAACGTGAGCACTTAATTATATTTTATTGATGTTTCTTACGACTAAGTACATAAAATGTACACGTATTAAAATGTTTGTATGATGTGATTGACGTGAAGTGGTGTTTGGAGTGCTAATAATTGTTAATTAAAATCTTGACTGAGATATTAAATTTTTTATATGAAAAAAGAGGTTGTTGACATTAGATCGTTTGTGTATCAATTATAATAGTAATTTAAAAAAATTAAAATGACTAAATTATTTTTAATTGAAAAAAGATAATTTACCAATGTGCCTATATTATTTATATATTATACACCGATCATCATGATTGCTTCGATATCTCAAAAAATACTAAACCGATTTTGATTAAATTTGAACTTTGAACTTATACGTACGAACGTACGTGGGGAAATGATTATTATTTCCGTGCGTAAAGCGTTAAATTGAATATAAAAAATAATTTCACGATTTTGGCGTAGCAGGGTAAGCAAAGGGGAATTAGTGTTTCCATTCCACACTTTCCCCCAAATTTTAATACATTGCATGTTCAGTGGCGTAACTCACGTCGCATTACTGGAGCGGGGACTTACAAAACTATAATTCCGAGTGGGAATCAAACCCACAACTATCTTCTTTACAGTCAGTCAGCCAGCCGAAAAATATAATTATAAGATATACGTAATAGCGTCCGTTATATCGATATCGAACGGTAATTGCATACGTGTTCGGAATACCGCCCCTAAAAGTTGAACGATTATACCAAGACCGGACAAGATAGATTAAAAGTTTTTATTGAACACTCGCCTGTGCCAAGTTTCAATGATATAGATAAGTTAGGAATTTCAAGCATTTATATATTATATTTTTCCAAATAATTCTTTGTTGAAAGCGTAATAATTTTAAAAGTAGTTTTATTTTATTTTTAGTTGGGTAAGCTGAGAGAACCTAGTGTTAAGACATTCTGTTCCCCACGCGTCTCTCAATTTTTGGAATATTACTTTTGAGTGGTGGAAATGGAATATTCTAGTAGAATTATTAGAGTAACTGATCGTTTACGGAATGTATATAAAAAAAACGATTATTGGGGGCATTTATCCAAAGTAAACCTAAAACAATGATAATAATTTAAACGCTGTTTTCACTTTTGTATTTTGGCAAGCTTCATTTAATTAACATTTAGTATTAATTTTATTTCAATTGGTCGAAACTTTAGTTTTTTGTTTAAAATGACAAAAGATTAGTAAATAAATATTCGTAAAGTACCTACAAGCGAGCGAAGCTGCCATGGAGTCGCAAGTCAATAAATAAAATGGAGAATATACTATGTGTTCAAAGAAATAGTAAATATTTTCTCTCTACAAATACACAACCTTTTAGTAATAAGTAACAGCCAAATTAATAGCAACGGGAAAACCTCTCAGTAGTACCATCAGTGCTTCACATTAGGCATTATATCAAACGTTGGAATCAATTCTGTGTAATTGAATACGTGTCTCGAATCTCGACTGAGTTACGTTGTGCGTGTATTTTTTTTTGGTAATGAAATATTAAGTATGCTGGTAGAACGCGGTGTTGAGTTACGTCATTTAATATGCAATATTTCGAATGAGCAGAAAGTGTACAGGAGGATTTTAACACTAATATCTAACTACATTGATCTAAGCTCAGTACCATAACAATCTGTCAGGTGGCGGAACATAACGCCGCCATTTGCCTGCCTGGAAGACAGGAAAAAATATAAATATAACTTTTTATTAAATCATATTCTTATTTTCAGTATCTATCGGAATAAACATAAGAAGAGTAAAACAAGTAGTCTAATCTCCCTTTCGTGAAAAAACATCCCAACGCTAGTTTCAATCTCGTAGCGCCGGTGTCATAACAATAAGCTATATTACTTCCTCGATAATACCGTGACGTTGTTAAAACTAAACGGATATAACGCATCATTTTCCTGTTTTTCATACATACTTGTTAGATCGTTTTCCAAGAAACATATAAAAACTTTTTTAGTGCAATTCTTTTAGTTTCTTATTTGTATTCTTTTTTTTTCGGAGTACCCGAAAACTAAGGCTAAATTATTATTTTATATTTTTTTTAGACTCACATAACATGGTAGCCAGAGGGAACCTGGGAGCGTACTGGTTAGATACTGTGTGATACCTTTCCATCGAATTATTGAGACATTGTCTGTTGAGTAGCAGAAGTCTACGCCGCGTTTTGCCTGGTCAAAGCGAAGAAATTAGCTGTCGCGCTTATAGTTGCACATTTGTATGTGTTATAATTTTATTGTAATTTTAATAGATCAATTATCATTAAATTTAAATATGTAGACTTTAGAGTTAAATAATCATCTATTATTGTTTAAGTACAAAATTCATTAAAATTGCATTATATTGTCCTTTACATATAGTTGCAATGAAGCCATCTTAAGTTACTAAACAAATTAACATTTTATATGACCACCACATATATTTCCGTTTCAAGCGGAAATGTTCGTGCATTTCCGTTTTATTCAAGAAGTCCATATCAACATCAAGATGAAGGATATTCTAGATAAATTTAACACAAAGGACGGAACAATCACGCTTTTAACGTCCCGTGTTTTCCCAAATAACGTAACGTATCCACAAACATTAGTGTTTCAAACTCTATTTATACTCAACGATTTTTATGCTACGAGTACGTTTGACAAATAAGAAGGAAAATGGCTTTAAAAGAAAATTAAGTTGCTTAAGCTAATTTTAATTACATTTTATAGAACATGTCGAACGTACTAGATTAAAAACTCTTAAGCTATTACATATTTGGTCATCAATTAGTTAAAAATTAAATTAACCTAAATAATAAATTTAAATATTTTTTATGTTAGAGCAGGAAACCCAAAGGAAAGCTTCATTTCAAGAAATACAATACAAAAAATCCACTTAATGGAAATTGAATTCAGGAACCCTCCGATCAATCTGCCTCAAAAAATAAAAAAGCTAAAATTAAATATAAATAATTGACAATAAACGCAAAAGTGAAATACCACAAAATCAAATTTTGATCAAAATTAATGACTCGTCGCATCTGAAATTATAAAAGGGCGCGTACCTTTTGAAGAAACTAATAAAACGGAGACACAAAAGATGCTGAACAATGCCACCACGTAATGGCCGACAGACTCGGTCAGATTCCGGACGACGGATGTGACGTCACGCGAATCGTTTATGGTTTTTTAAAATAATTTAGTCCTATTTATTTATTTTTTCATATCTTCGCTCGGCGACGGTAAGCACGGCGTTGAGTTCCGCCAGTCAACGTGCAATGCCCAATGAAAATGGAGAGCGTAGAGTATTAACCCTCTGCCTGCTACATGAGGGATACAGCATGACGATGTATGAGTCCAGTCTATAATATAGACGGATAAACTCAATATTAAATATTATTCTCAATGTGAACCATCAAGTATATAATTAAACGTAGTGAAATATGATGCTAATAATATGTAAATGCATATTTAATTAAACTGGGCCGTTGCTGGTCTAATTGTTAGTTAGCGTTAGTGTCAGTTATCTATACCCAAACTCGCACTGTCCTAAATATAAAGCAGAGATCAAAGCTGTATATTAGACTATTAAACTATGGTCTAGAAGCTTATCTTAAAAATAGAAAAATATGGAAGAGCAAAAGTACCCTGGTACCCTATCGTAACAAACCTACGTTACCACTTTATCAAAAACTCTTAATGTTATAAGTATAAAATATACATTATATACAAAGCTCTAACAAAATTAACGAATTCGGAAAGAAGCTGATAAAATTGCTTAAATCACGTTGATTTATTTGAGCACGGTATTTGAGTATTCAATTGGGTTTTATCAGAATTTGACAATCGAAATTGAAATTAACTCCCTGGACTTAAGGTGTTGTTTTGTTTGCAGGTACACGGATCGTGGGGTCTGCCTGCATTCATCTGTGATGTGTATATCGCTATGGACGTCACGTCGTCTACTTCAAGTATATTTAATCTAGTCGCTATATCTGTCGATAGGTGAGCACTTTGAATAATTTACTTTTCCATAAGTACCACTCGTTCCCCTAATTTATAATAGTTGGCAAAGATAATATAGTGTTAAGACACTCATTTATTGATGCCTTGGTGGTGCTATAAGAAAGATTCACAATTTGAACGTTATAAGTGTGAATTTGTTCTCAATTTTAAAGAAAGATCGTGTTTTAAAAAAATACTTTTTTGTCCAGTTTAATAAGATAAAATGTGAAATTTCCAGACAAGCATATTACTTGTCTAAAAAAGGGTGAGAAGCAAAGACGAGAAACTAAATACTAGTCTAGTTTTAATTGAGCTTATAGATACTTACATGATTCCTTCAATACTTTTTACGTCTCCTAACAATTTTTATTATACCTTCAGGTACATTGCAGTCACACAACCAATCAAATACGCAAAACATAAAAACAATAGAAGAGTTTGGTTCACAATTGTCCTAGTGTGGCTAGTTTCAGCAGCTATTGGAGCACCAATAGTTCTTGGCTTAAACGACACCCCACACAGGAACTTCGATGAGTGCCTCTTCAATAGCCCGAACTACGTCATCTACTCCTCGCTAGGATCATTCTACATTCCTTGTATCATGATGATGTTCCTATATTATAATATTTTTAAGGTATTTATTTAGCTTTTGTACATATTTCATTTACTTAATACAAAAAGTTTAATAATTTAGATAATTTTCTTGTTTTAACTTTGATATTTGATTTTAATTTTTAATTGTTAATAATAATTAAGAAGTACTCCAAACTTAACGATAAATTAAGCGAATTGAAAAGCAAATATTACTTGACACGTTTGATGTTATTATAATTGGAACGTGACATATGATACTGTCATTTATATTGAAAATTACATGCTGAATCATAATTCAATGCTATACATTATACTGCAATTTCATTTTAATAAGAACATTCAAATGAGAAAATAAATTATTTTTAAGTAATATTTATTTAAAATTAGGCACTAAGAAATCGAGCCAAAAAGCAGAGAGCAGCGAAGAAACCGCCAGTCCCTGGTGATCCCATGACAGGACCTACAGCGGCCATAGTGATAGAAAATGTAGCACAAACTAGGCATCTAGAAACAGCGTTAGACGATCGACCGACTAATACTGGATCTGGTAGTAATGAAGAGGACCACGAGGACAGGTATTACTTACTTACCGGATATTTGGCATATCGTCTGATTGTATACGAAACGATTGTGGCTTCGATTCCCTTTCGAGGGAATTAATTATTTTCACTTCTTCGCTCTCTAGTAAGAAGACAAATTGCGGTGTTGAAATCTATCACTCAACCCGCAATGTCTCGAAAACTAGGCAGAAAATGGGGAAACCATAGACAAAAAGACTCTAAACAAGTAAGTTATTTATTTAAGGAAAAGAAAGATCAAAAGACCAAAAGATCAAAATGAACTAATTTTTATGTTTCGAATTAAAAAATTTTTAGAAAATACTTAATTTTTTAAACAATTATGTATTTGATAAAAAAAAACAGCTTCACGCTGTATCCCGCCGTATCCCGGCACTCCGTTCCCCATTTTCCGCCGAATTTTGGAATATGTATATTGCACAAGACGAAATCAATATTTTTAAAATAGTATTTCCATATACTCAATGTATATGTCTAGGATGAATTACGTAAAATAATGAAAACCCAAATTGAATTCAATCTAAAATTAGGTGCAGTAAATTATTTGCTAAATGTGCCACATGAGCATTAATAACATATATACAAATTAATCTAATATTTATAGCAAAATTATTATAATAATTTACTAAACGATCCAAAATTTAAGTTTCATAACTTTCTACTCATTTAAGCCAAAGTATCATCAAATCTTAATGTAATTACTACATCAAGATACTTATGAGAACTACTTTAAATTTAACTGACAGACGGGAAACATTCCCATATAATATAAATGCTAGCTGAACTAGAATTCGTTATAAGTGAGCCTGAATTTATATTTGTAATTAGTTTTAGTGAATCAGCGAATAAAATAGATTTATGATGATGAAAACGAAGGTGATGATATTGCTGTATAGTTTATTCCTAGCAGGGTAGGTTAGCAACACCAGACAAATATTATCTTGAATGCTGGTAGACCAGGAGGGAGAAATGAAAATATTTAAAATATTATAATCATTACAGTGTCCCATTGAGCCACAAAGGTATTAAACTTTTTTTTTTAGTTTTTCTCTGTATCCTGCATATATCAGGGTAGAGCAGGATACAGGCAGAGAACGTGGGAACCTAATATTAAGACACTCTGTTCCCATTAAGACACTTCCGTTCCCCATTTTCCGCCGAATTCTCAACGCATAGCGTGTGGAGTGGCCAGAAGATTCCCACTTGAGCGGAAAGCCCTCAAGTGGGTATCGAACCCTCAACTGTCGCGCTTACTGTGCCAGATAACAATTGATTTCAATAATAACATTTACACGGTAGATCGCGCTAATTAATTTCTAGTGGAATCTCGATACAAGAGAGCAAGCAGTATAGGAGCGTAAATCGTGTAATTATCTGAGAATAATTAATTAATTTGTTATTTCATAGCAAATGATAATGAAACATTATTTTGTTTAAAGCATTTTTTTTTTAATATTGCGTTTTACAGTTGTTATTAGTCTATTCGTAACCAAATGTATGTTTTAATACAAAAGTCAGAGAAGGTAGGTAGAATTATTCGAAAAAATTAGGGAATTTATTTTAGTATTTTTTTTACATGACCAAACTGTCAGAGAGAACCTAGTACCAAAATAATCTGTTCTCCGCTTTTTTCTCAATGTTGAGACATTATATATTGAGCTTCACACTGTATCAATAATAATAAATAATATAAACAAATAAAGACGTTCGCCTTTTCAGTTTCGACAAACGCTCAGTGGATCTGGAGGCAGACGCGGACGAATGTCACGTTATACCTAACGATAAGTCTACAGAGTTTATGCTGGCATCTGTCACTGATAGCAAAACAAAGTAAGTTTATAGTGGTACTTGAAATATTTTATATGAATGTTTTCTTTAGAATTCATAATAAAGTTTATTTTATGAGTTATATATTTAAATCCATTTTCTTTTCTTCACTTTCATTGCTATTCTTCAGTAACAATCTCTACAAAATTTAAACTATTAATATCACTAATATATTTACATAATAAAATTGTAACTGGTCGTTATCCGTACATGAAAGATATAGTAAAAAACGATCTGTTTATCTACTTGTCTGTTTGTCTGTGCGCTTGTGCTCGCTAATCTCAGAAACATGCAACACCTATTTATGCAGTTTTCAATATAGTATTTAGACAAACTTACCTTAATAATTAGTGTTTGTTTTATTTCAATGGGTTCTTAAATAAAAATAATATGTCGATATAAAGTATTCTAACAAAATTACTACATCAATTGCTTAATCTTTTTTATACAGAACTCCAAAACGAATTATTAAATCCCAACCTATGCAAGATCCTAATGGGAACAATGATTCTGGATATGCGCCGTCAAATCTGGAGGACACAGTGAAAGAGCATGTGTCACCACCCGGCTCACCATCTATGAAGGATGCCACAGTATTAAAGAACATGGGATGTGAGAGGTGGAAGAAGAACGGCAGAAAAATGGATTCAGATTCAAGGTACTAATGAGCTAAATTCAAATAAAAATTAAAAAGTGCTTTATAACCTATACGAGATATCCGATTCCTAAAATCTATAAGAATATAGAATTTTCAGTAAAGGTCATTTTTAAATATAGTCTGTTGCTTTACTTAGTTTAATAAATGAATAAACTATTTGTATAAAGTAAATAATTTTTGCTTTATATGGCTTTTGGTCTCATAAAAATCTTCGTTAGTCAGATTGAATTATTATTTTTTACTGGTGTAACTCAACGCCACGTTTTAGCTTGTCACCAAGACGAGAAAATTAAAGTAATTAATTCTCCCATTAAGAGCCTACAACCATTTCGATTTTCGTTTCTTTTTTATTTTAAATTTAAAATTAAAATCATTTCACAAAGTTACATTTCTACAGAAACGCATCAATTGCATTCCGATCTGACGACGATCTTGGCTCAAGTCACTACGATATACGAGACGGATCATCTTGTAAAAAGGAACGGAAAGCTAGCGCAGCAACAGCAAGGTTCACTATCTATAAAGCGAATAAAGCGAGTAAAAAGAAGAGAGAAAAATCATCTGCCAAAAAAGAAAGAAAAGCCACTAAGACACTAGCTATTGTTTTAGGTAAGTGACCCTCCCATAAAGCTATAACACTAAAATTGGTGAAACTGGAGAATAAAGGAGCATAAAGATTCTTTATGCTCTCTCCACATCAGTACTACCTCAAATAAAAATCTATATCTTATAACGTTAATATAAGCTATTACTATCTGAAAATCCTATTTTTACAACAAAATATTTGCCTACAATAAATTCGGTGGTCTTAGTTCCAAAAAAACGGGCGATACTAAATTTACCGAACTTTGCCAAATGGCTCACCTTTCGCACGAACTTGTTAAAACTTAGTTGCTTAGGAGTTATCTAAAAACGCGAAAACGAAGGTGGAAATTCAGTGAATATCCTTTATTATTCGACTTACTAACTGCTGTATAAAGTTTGTACTTGGCAGGAAATTGAGGATTTATTTTGTGACTTTATCTATCGAGTAAGGCATTGCTCGAAAAAATAATGATTGCGAAATTTTATATTTTATGCTACGTATGTAAATTTTTGTGTTATTTGCAGTTTTAGTATTGTAAATGTAATTGAATTTTATATAAATATTCATAAATAGCAGTTTTTTGAACCCAAGTTGATTGATTATCATCCAATTGCCCTTGTATTGACATTAATACTTTATTCAGTCGTAAAATAGAGAAACGAAATATTAGCTAAAAATGGGAACGGAAGGATCTATTTGAAAAGGAACAAGCTGTCTTAAAACTTCTATTTACGACGATAGTAAATAACTATTATCATCAACATTATTATAATAAAGATTAATAGTTATTTACTTAAAAATATATTAAATTTATTTACTAACTACAATATTTTTACAGGTGTTTTCCTCTTCTGCTGGACGCCATTCTTCACGTGCAACGTACTAGACGCAATTTGTGGCAAGCTCGGCCTTCAATTTTCTCCTGGAGTCACCGTATTTATGTTCAATACGTGGCTTGGTTACATCAATTCCTTCTTAAACCCTGTCATTTACACCATTTTCAATCCGGAATTCAGAAAGGCTTTCCGGAAAATACTGAAATGTAGCACCTAGCCCGTGGAATATTTGGTCGTTTTCACGCAATAGATCTCTATATACAAATCTTGTATTTACCTTGAAATGAACTAAAAGTGGTTTGTGCTTAGAGGGTTGTTATATAACGTGGTTTCAATTTTGAATAACGTATTGGTATGTTGAAGTGTAATAGTTCTACAACGAAACAGTTTCTATTCAAGACTTTCAAGAGATCTAATAAACGGCCAAATATATTAAAGTGATATTTTAGTGTCTAACTTGTAGAATATTAGCATATCATAATTAATAACAATAATTTATTGACTAAATAAATAAGCTTGCTCATTCTAGTCTTCTTATCAGTATTAAACTAAAAGACATGTATTATTAATGTATTACTGATGAATTATCATTGAATAATGATCTCAAAGTAATTAACTTATATACTGTATTGTATAAGTAATGATTCTAAAAAAATAATGATTAGTCGATATAAGTTCTTGAATAGATTGCTCTATTAGAAATTAGAATATATTATATAAATATACCTAATACCTAAATACCTAATACAAATTTTGTACAGAAGTTGAAATCGAATGCCAATATATAATGATATTTTAATTGAATTTTGTTATTATAAAGGTTGTGATTATAATTTACGTTTATACAACAATTTAACTGTTTTGTGAATTTCTAATATTTTTCTTAAAAGCTAAATAAGCGTATGTAAATAGTTTATTATTTCCGTATAGCCTTTTAAATTATTTATGTCTCGTTTTAGAAAAAAATTAATGTTTTATATAAAGAAAATAAAAAAAAATTATGGCAATAATACTTTTCGATCGATCATTACGTCGATAGATTAGCCTTTTCCGTCCATTTTTTTTTCATGAATATTAGTTGTTTAATTGTTGTTTTAATAAAATGATAGTTTGATAATTCTCTTTTTTTTTCTATGTTACTCCTTGGCAGAAGCTAACGCCGCCTTCTGTTCTTTTAGGTAGAAAATATTTTTTAATATATATTTATATTATATGCTATTAGTACAAATGTAAAATATCACTTAACTATTGAGTGCGTGGACTTCAATAATGTTTGCGGCCTCAAATAATTGTAAATTACTTAATACTATGTAAAAATTGTTTAGGATTATCAAATGGACATAACTACACCCATAGATGACAATTAGCATTTAATTTGCGTTAAATTTATTTTTTTATATTGACACTAGTGGACCCGGACGCGGCTACGCCTGCTTAAACTATAAGAATATTTATTAAATATATTTTCAGTTTTCAATAGAATTAGTAAGAATATAAGTTTAAATAATCAAAAAGAATAATAATTAGAGACATATTATTAGAAAAAATATCTGAGAAATTGAAAACCAACATAAGAAGTAAAAGTAACTAAAAAATATTCTTAATATTAGAACCTAGAACCCGTACCTAAAAACTACCTAAAAATATTTTTTGCCAGCAATATCAAATAAAATAAGAAGAGAACCAAAGTGTATTTTAAATTAATTATAAACAGCAAATAAAGTTCGAAAATGTATGAAAATTTATAAAACCATCAACGTCATCTGCCCGTTCGCGTCGGTCATACTCATACTATGCCGCCCGAAGGCTAGGTCATTCCGAATCAGTGATATCTTTTTAATTATCTATTAGAATGTTATACAGTAAACTATAATTTCAATCTAGATGAAATGCTAAAAGTGACTATTATATTTATTTTCATAAGGATGAATATCAAAAAGTCGCGGTAACGGTTGCGTAGCGACGCGACGGTTGTTATTAACATGGCAGAATAAATTGCCTGTCAAATTAGAAAGTACTTTAAAATATATTAGTTTATATGTATAATGTAATGTTATATAGCCTATAGCACTTCTGAAGAATGCAGCTTTCATACAAAACAAAAACAATGTAAATCGGACCAGTAGATCCGGAGATCTTAGCGTTCAAACAAACAAACAAACAAACAAACAAACAAACAAACAAACAAACTCTTCCGCTTTATTATATTAGTATAGATATCACTCATTTGATGCGACAAGTGCTAGTCGGACTCGCCCACTGTGGGTTCCGTACCATGATTATAAATCAATGAGAAGTAAAATAACTACAATTACAAGTTTGTAATGATGTTTTTCTATGAAATACCTATAAAATTTCACTGGATTTGGATTTTTTTCTTTATTGAAATTGTAAGATCTAACTACGTGCCAAATTTCGTAAGTGAAGTCAGGAAGTACACAGTGAAAATGTGGAATAAATTACCCATGCCCCTTGCTCTATTTTGGTTGCGTTGACTGAGAATCTTGATTTCTTCTTCTTGCTTCTTCTCCTGAAATATTACAAATACGTCATTTTTGTACAGATTTATATTAAGTTAAACGCTAATTAGCGTCTCTGGGTGTGATTATAATGTTTGTACAAATATAAATACATGAAATATCCACGAAGTAATAATGCACGATGCGATTTGATAAGGTAGTATTAATAGTAGAACTCATATCATAATATTTATGTACTTATTTATTTATTAATAGTAGTGCAGAATTATAAGAACCTACAATATAACTAAGTATCTTTTATCATTATAAATATACCATATATATGAGATGTTTATAATAACAAAAGTTACAAACTTTTTTTTAAAGTTTTAAGTTTTGAGTTTACAAAGCTAACATAATATTATAAAGCTCATTACTACTTCATTTAGAAATGCTATAAGCCTAGAGAATAATTTAAATTATTATTTTTATTATAAATATTTATTTACTTTTAAAAATATTCTCCTAATCAAAGTTTGGGCGCGACGTAAAGTAGAGAACGAAGTGTCCTACTTCAATAAATTTTCAATTTTTGTCTCAACCCAAAATATTTTCTGAAATGCATATTTTGCACTTTTTTCTTTCCACGTAACATTTTTTTATAAATCACAAACAATCATTAATATACGTTAATTGTTTTTATCAATTGCATTTAATTTGCTCAATTACTGTGAAATTGTATTGTAATATAAAATAAATGTAGAAAAATAATAATAATTTATATAATGAGTGTGCGTGTGTGACTAATTATAAGAATATATTATATAATTTAAATTTAATTTGTAATTATAGATATATCTTGTAAAGTTAGAAACTGCTTTAATAATTACATAAGCAAATAGCTAAAATTAATAAGTTAGTAAAAATATTTATAAATATGAGTTTGTAAATGAAAACTACCACTTCTGTAGTACAATTGAATATTTTTTATTTTAATTTAATGGGTTCAAACCAAGATTATTTTCATATAAAAAAATAGCATTATGACAATTACTCTTCTTACTTTTAAATAATAATATAAAATATATAGAGTTATTTTATTGTAAATACAAGCAATCAAACAAATCTAGTGCAATATTAATATACTGAAATAATACTACTAAGATACTTATCTACTAAATAAGTCTTCGTTAAATTATGAACTTGCTACAAAATTAGCAGCTAAAAGTTATAATATAAAATATATTATTATTATTATAAGTATTAAGAAATCTAAATCCGTTCTAAATATTAAGATTATAATGATATAAGATATGAAATTATTATAGAGATTATCAAAATATTATTTATTGTTGTTAACTGACTTTAAAGACTTTTCAAAAAATATAAAAAATGCCGGGACTTCATTGTGGCTTCTCCACTACAACGCGATGTTGTAAAATAAAAATTCTATATTTATTTTCTTATTTAAATAAAATACTCAGAAGTCCGTGGTGGCGCAGGGGCACAAGCGTGTGACTGTAAACGATTGTGGGTTCGATTCCCACTCGGGGCAACGAAATATTTAACATTTTCATATTTGCGCTCTGGTAACGAGGTAGCCCGCTCCGTTGAGTTCCACTACTTACAGGCCACACGCATTGAGTCGAAAATTCGGAGATATCAATTTAATGGGAACAGAGTGTTTTAACATCTGGTTCCCAGGTTCCTTTTGCCTACCCTGGTATGTGCGGGATACAGCGTGAAGCTAAAATAAACTCAGAAGTCGGGTAACTTAAATTAAGCAACTCTATATTAGGTACTTAGTGGATCTCTCAATGAAATTAGTTCTAATATGCTTATAATAAAAAAATATATTACTTTATACTTCGTTAAATATACTCAAAATGCCAAATGTTATTATTGTAATATCTGTCTGTATAATACGGTAAAAATGACAAGTGCTTTGTAAAAAAATTTTTTAAGCAATCCAATCCATTTATTTACGTATGTATGTAAAAGTAGTATTTTAACTTTCTATGCGACGTTGTGATGAGTTGAAAAATATATAATATTCTGTTTTTATAAAACGACTTTTATTTTCAACGAACTGCCCCTAATATTTACCAATTAATGAGAGCTGAAAGTGGAATACGAATCTTAACACTAAAATGCATTTTGATGTTTTAAAGAATTAAAACTATAAAAGATATTTTTATAATTTAAAAACAAGGGAGCTTCGCCTCCTGCTCGTTTCGCTCACCAAGCCCGACTTTAATTATTAAAATATAGCATCGTTTCATGAACTTATTTTTGTTTAGAATATAAAACTTAATAATCTATACTAATATTATAAAGGGAAAATTTTGTTTTATTGAACGCCCAATTCATATAGGAAGATTCGAATCTAGAACCTTTACGTACCTTTACAGGTACGCTGGAAAAATTAAAATTGTAAATAAAAAAGTAGGTAGGTACATACCTAATATGTATGTATTTATGCCAATGTGATGTTGGCTGTGTTGGCTGCTATCTAATTAATTAATATATTCGATAACAATTTTATTATAATTGAATGAACATAGTTTCTACTTTAAACTAAATTATTTCTAAACTTTTTAGCATAAAACAATCATTAACTACTACTATCTGCTTAATTTAAAAATATTTTTTATTCAACTACATTAAAATTGGCATTCTATAGATTAATATTAATTAGTTGACATCAGCGGGGCAGGAAAATAAAAAAATGTCTATCTGGAAGGAAATATATAATTTTCTTTAGTATGTCTTTCTACTTATGCGGGTGAATCTGCTTAACGGTTGAACCGATTTCTATGACAGACATTGAAAGATTGAGGGGGCTGGAAAGCAGCACACAACCTAAGCAACCCTACTTGCTTATCTCGAAATTGATAGGAAATCACTTAATTTTTTTTTATTAAATGCGACATTATCTGCAGACAAAATCAAATAAAATCTCAAAAGCTTTGAATTACGATTGCGATATACGATTGTAAGTGTAACACCGGACCACAGATAACCATACTTAAATAATCAACCATTGTCCTTAAATACATTTAAATTACATATATTAAGTAAATATTCCTACAGTTAAAGCGGGCGAAGCTGCGCGGCCCGCTATTTATAAATATATTAAAAATCACTGGAAAACATCCATTTTACACAGAAACTGTTTGTAATAAGCAGTCCCGTATTAAATTCAGTGAACTCCTTTTGTGTACGACCTGTGACGTATGCAAATATGAGTAGGACGCTTTGTTCTAAACAGAACGTGAAACGCCCGCTAGCTTTCAATATTGTGATGTTTATAATTATGTACTGTATTATTTATTATCTATGAAAATTAAATTTACGGCTGTAAAGTTAACTTTTAGATTAATTTATATTTTAAATTATTTATGTGTTTAGAAAGATAATAAAAAACATACTATATATACTTTAAGCCAACCGTCCACCGCTGCGCTGTAATGATAAAAAAGTCATCCAAAGACCATTATATACTTCTACTTCTTGAAACACGTTATTAAAGACTTATACTGTTATGCAAATTTAAAGAAAATCATTTAAATATTTTTTTAAATAGTAAAAGTTTTTTGAAATAGAAAAAATAAATCTAAAATAAATATAACTCTAACTTATTAAAACTGCAATTTAATCCCAACAGCATTCAGTTCTCAATGCCAAGAGATTGGATTGGAATGACTCGATTTGTATTCTATGTCTGAATTGCTTTCACGCTATAATGAAAGTATCTTACAGTTATTCACAATTTTTTACGATTATTTAAAAAAAAAAACAACAAAAAATCTGTTTTTAGTATTTAAAAATAGTAAAACTCTGAAACAATATTCTCTAATTAAACAACTATGTAGATAATTTTACGTAACGACTATATTCTTCGCTTTCAGCTCGAATGACTTGAATCGTAGCAATGTTTGTCTTGTTAAGGTAGCGAAGTGGAAATAATTAATTCTTTCAAATAGGAAATGAACTCACCATCATTGCGTTAACTTTCGTCCGCTGTACCGCTTAAATAATATAATGATTTCTTAAATTTCTCACCACGCTAGCGCAGTCGTATATCTTAGCAGATTGTATCAAAGAGACAGTTCCGATCCTTTTAATTCTACTCACGTCACTAACTTTTTAAAAGATTTTCTACGATTTAAATATATTTTAAAATGTATTATTATAATATTTTTTATACAACTTCACGATGTACGAGTATCTCGCAAATAGCACCCTGATATTAATTAGCATTTAAAATTATATGTTATCTGTAACTATTTATATGAATATTCTATAGTAAGTTAGTGTACAGAAACATCTCAGGGTAAAGAATCATTTAATTATTTCCTGGCTCAGACAACAATACGTAAATACATCAAGAGTTTAGTAGAAAGTAGACAAAGGAGTGTCTTAACACTGATTTCCTTCTACTTACAAGCTCTAGCAAGATACATTATCCAGTATTATATTAATAAGACCTAATATTTAGACACCTGGTGATTCCCTTTTTGACAAAATTCCAACAAACAATGGTTTTTAATTCAGGAATATTTATATTTAAGCATTTGACATTTCACTCTACCAGGTGGACCGACAGTTTCTTCTAGGTAATCGCGAACCACTGCGGGAGGCGAAGGACCGATCGTCGTATGCTCCGGAACTGATGTGCCATAGCACGGCGATGAATTCCACCATTTAACCTAAGAATCTGTCTTGAAAATGGACTGAAAGTGAAGAACAAAATTTAGTATTATGGGCATATGATTGTAATTAATTAACGGTTTGGAAACTCAAGGTATCTCAATAAGATTAATAGGTGAGTTTCTTCAGGCGGCTAATTTGTAGGCAAGAAGTTATAATTTGGGTATAAGTAATTAAAGTTAGCAGTTTGTAAAGCAACTCCGGGGATGTGAGCCGCTTGAATGAAATTAGTTTCAAATCAATAGATAATATTTGTTAAGGAATATTCAAGAACCAATAAAAAAGGGTTGTGTTGACAACCAGTCGATTTTACAGTCATTTCAGTCAGTTGCGCCTCTGTGCCATGAATGGCCTCCTCTAAAACTAATATTATTGTTAATTTGGTATGGTTTTTTAGTTCCATGCTGTATCCCGCATATACCGTGGTAGGCAGAGGGAACCTACTATTAAGATACTTAAGTTCTCCATTTTCCGCCAAATTTTGGAGGCAGTGCGTTATGAGTAGTGAAACTAAACGACGAACTTTGCTCTGTCACCAGAGCGAAAAAATTAAAATAATGAATATTTCATTGCCTCTAATGAGAATCGAACCTGCGTTTACAGTTAAGTGGGGGCTCGCCACTGGCCTCATAATTATTTTTATTGTAAATATTCAATAAATAAGTGCCCAAAAGAAATAAAACTTCCAACAAGATTGATAGGTGAATTAGTTGAAGCGCCTAATTCGCAAGCTATAGACAGAGCCCAAGTAATTAAACTTAGCAGTAGTTGTTTGCCGAAATTTCCCGAATCGTCTTTTCGTTTTATCGATAAATGAATAATAATTGGAATCAATTTCGTATATTTAATTAAAGGATTTCCATAATACTTGAACTTACAAAGTCGTTAAGGCTATTTGTTGTATTATATTACAAATATTTCTTATGTTAGTACTAACTTTTACGTGTGGCTATGCATACGTGGTCTAATTAAAATAACTAATAATTGTGTATGTCACATGATAGATAATATTTAAACGATAAACGTAATATGCCATAGACTTTCTTTTACAGATGACCTATCTAACAAAACAATAATGATTTTGTCGTTATTGAGAAGTATTTGAATCTACAATATTGTATATGAATCTAATTTGGTGAAATTAAATAAAAAAGGGTAACCTAAATTCTTGGACAGGTATAGAAATAAACTAAAATTAGATTTATCGCACATTACCCAGTTCCAACAACAATACTAAGAAAGTCCAAAAGCGAAACGCATTTAATATCAATTTTATAATTTAAGAATAGTTACTATTAAACCACAAGGGAACATTAATCCTTTACATACGAGTATGAAATATGAAATTCAATAGGTAATCTCAGGATATTGTGTGGAGGCTATCGGAGGCCTATCACAAAAGCCTTTAATAGGAGGCTAATCAAGCTTCAGGAGATGACAGTTCACTATTTCGAGTGTTACAAAGCTCACGCGAACGGCATTCATACTTTTCTACGTTGAGACTAAGTTAAGAGAATTTTGGTTTTTTCAATATTTTTTGATCGTATAAAGTTAATATTGAGAGAATGTTCTAGTTCTGTCTTTTAATGAGGTGTGGTGAGGATTTACAGCTATTGGCTAAAAAATCTAGTAAAAATATCACTTCGTGACAGTGAAGTTCAACCAGACCACAGTCATAAAGAACAGTATATTTTTTTCTCTGGGCTTTATGACGTCTAGTAATTTTTGGTATTGGCGCCAATTTTATCACAATGATGTTGCCAATATTTTAATAATTTTATTGAAATGATATACTATAAGTCATCACAAAAAAGTAAAATATCAGTCCGCTCATTATTTGGACCACACAAAAACGAGTATAACGGGCAAGTTGTCTCGAAGCCCGAAGTCAATTTCTAGCGCATTGTCCATAGAAAAGCTCTATCCGCTCAGCTCGTCTAAATGTACGAGTACTTTTACGATGATTTTATTACAAATGTTCACTGAGCCATTACAGGATATTGTTCCTTTTCAAACGTTTTAATGCCATTCTTCTTGTAAACTTCAATAGTATTCGATTATTAGACGCTTTAATCTCCATCTGGCCTGAAATGGACTACTATTTTATTAAGACATGATTAAAATATTACTTATATTTGTAGCTTCCTCATCTTATTTTTTTTCTTGTTCGAAGTTAAATCCTTGTGGTGTCTTTCATTATTTTGATTAAAAAGAAATAAACAGGAAAAAATGTCACTAATTTTACTTAAAAATATTTTATATCAATTTTCCGTATTATTTTAGCTTAGTAAAGAGGATTTTGTCTGTACTAAAGAAGTTGAATGGATTAGACAGATGTAGTTTTTTCTAATTCTAAATAAGAAAATGAAATTTATTAAAAAAAAAAGTTAATTTCCTTGACTTTAATTTTATACCGATCTGTTTGGGTAAGAGTTTTTATTATAATGTTCAACCTTAATTTTTTGCTAGTAAGAATTCTGGAGTAGATAATCGATTATTCTGAGGTAGGCATGGGTCAGCTACTCCCCCATTCCTGTGCCCACGAAAAACCTGAAGGTATAGTACCTGTACAAATATAATAAGCCGTTATCCCAAAGTAATAACGGAAAAGCGAATTATGTGTGCTGATAAAATAAACGTAAAAATACTTAATGAATATATACTCACTGATAATATAAATGGTAAAAAAAACCTACAACATATAAAGCATTTATTGATAGTGCTGTATACAAGCAACGCTCGTGATAAGCAGTCATGGATCGTGTCGAGTTTCATGTGAATGGAGTGAAATTTGCAGGTAATATATTTAATATTTATATTTTTTTTATAGTTTTCATGGTCTAATTGTAATAGTTAATTATTAATGCTATGCACTATTTGAAAAAGTAATTAATATTCGTTTTGCTTATATATTTTTTTTATTTGGAATGGTGCTTAACAGATTCAAAATTCAGATTTCTTGTTGACCATAAAATATTTTACAATAAGATTATAGATTTTGTTTGATATTTTTATAAACTAATAGCAATGTTACCAAAAATATCGCTACTAAAAATATTAATAAACTTTTTTATTTAGTGGGATGTGAAGTAAGTTCCTCTACAACACTTTTACACTACCTCCGGGAATATCTGGAGCTGCGCGGTACAAAGTACATGTGCCTGGAGGCCGGATGCGGCGTATGCATTGTCAGCGCTGAAAAATCCACCAATTCTCTACCAGAGGCCGTTAATTCTGTAAGATTTGTTTTAACAATATTGTCGCTAAAAATTGTAATATAAGATTTTATACCGAACTAAATCAATGATCCGGTAACATTACATACATGTAAAAGTTATATACTTCATTATTTGTTTAGATTGATGTATTATCGCTGTTATCTTTTAAATATTTAACCGTACGACTTGTGAATGCCTACATGACAAAAAAAATGAAAAAATTGTACAAGTTTTACTAAAGATTTTAATCTAGTATGTGGTTGTTTTTCCTCTGCTTAGCTTTCAAAACGTAAAAAAATATTAGAAGATAATTTACGTCAATATTTTTTAATGATGATGATTGATGTGGCCGCCGTCCCGCAGGACAAAATTGAAATATTTATTATGTTCATTTCCTCGCTTCCGTAACGAAGCAAAGTGCAGCGTTAAGTTCTGCCACTAATCACGCAATTCGCCGAAAGAATTCGTGGGAAGTGGGGAACGGAAGTGTCTTAAAAAGGAACGGAGTGACTTAACACTAGGTTGCCACTGTCTACGCTGCTATGTGCGGGATGCAGCGTGATTTATATCTAAAAATATTTCAGTGCATGGTTTCTATTACATCGTGCCATGGCTGGAAAATAACGACCATTGAAGGAATAGGCAATCGATGGAAGGGATATCATCCCCTACAGAGGGCGCTCGCTGAGAATAATGGATCTCAATGTGGATATTGCAGTCCTGCTTTCGTTATGTCTATGTATAGGTATGTAAAATAGATGTACATTTAAGCAGGGTAGCAGACGAAACTTCAGACACTCCATTCCCCACTTTTCACCGAATTTTTGAGGCATTGCTTGTTGAGTGACGGAACTCTAAGTAGAGTTTTAAGAAAAAGATATAATTGTTATAATTAAAGCTTAAAATATTTTCTAGCTTGTTAAAGAGTAAAAAAAACATAACGATGTTGGAAATCGAAAGAAATTTATCAAGTAATATCTGTCGCTGTACAGGATACAGACCAATCCTGGAGGCATTTAAAAAATTTGCTAGCGATGCTCCCAACCCACAAGTTCTTGATATTGAAGATATACAATTATGTAATAATAAAGGAGAAAAATGTTACAAACAAAAAGAATGCGATGAAAGTGACTGGTATATGGTTTCTAAAGAAAATTTTGAACACAACATTTTTCATATTGAACTAAAGGATGGAAAACAGTGGTACAAAGCTGAGAGTATATCAGATATATTTGAGATTTTAGAAAAACATGGTGTAGGTTCATACATGTTGGTTGCTGGAAACACAGGAAAAGGTAATAGAAATTGTTATAATTATGGTGTAATTTATTACAATTATGGTGTAATTTATTAATTTATGGTGTAATTTAATACTTTAGTATTAAAATAAATAAATAATTTGGAGACTTCGCTACCTGGGAGCACAAGTGTGTGAATGTAATTTTTTTCTTTATTTACACTAGGTGTTCGGCATATCGAGGATTATCCTAATATTTTAGTTGATGTAAGTACAGTATCAGAGTTAAGAGGACACTTTTTTGATCAAAATTTGACAATTGGTGCTGGCACTACGCTTACAGAACTAATAAATATATTGAAAGATGCATCTGACACGGAATATTTTGACTATCTGAAAACCATAGTAGACCATTTAGAACTCGTGGCTCATGTAGCTGTGAGAAATGTAAGTATTTACCAAATAATCCTTAATAGATTTTTTTCATGTAAATTAATTTATTTGCGAACAGTAAAACAGAATCAACATTTCAAAAATATTAAAGCTAATCGTGGCGAATAAGCGTGCGAATGTAAAGACGCCAGCACAGCGTGTGGGTTCGATTGTCACTCGGGGGAATAAAATAATTCATATTTTTATTTCGTCACACTAATTACGAGGCAGAGCGTGGCGTTGAGTTTCGTCACTCAACACACAAATGCCTCCTGCCTCCAGAATTCGTTGGGGTACGGAAGTGTCTTAATGGTAACGGAGTATCGTAACAGTGGTATAGGATACAACGCAAAGCTAAAAAAATAATATACATATATGTAAATGTTACAGCTTGGGACTATAGCTGGTAATTTAATGTTGAAACATATGTATCGTGACTTTCCATCCGATATTTATCTTCTCTTAGAAGCAATAGGAGCCGAGATGACTTTGGGTAAGAAATTATATATAAATATATATTTAAATAAACCATACGTACCTCTATTCATAATCACAAGTTTGCGAATAAAAGATGGTTTTGATCTTTAAATTTAAACGAATCTTTAGCTTTGATAGACAGTGTTTCCCTAGTGGTTTTTTGTTGTAACTTTATCTATATATACGAAATTGAAATTCTTCTGCGACTGACAGACAACGCATATACGAAACTACTGTACTTAATTTCTACGATAAAAGAGAGAGATTTTTCATTCTACATCCAAAGCTACCAAAGTTGTTAAGTTACCCTAACAATTTAGAATAAAGATACATGTATAATAAACTATCCAGCTATAGTAATATTCAGCAAAATTTATTATAGTTGAAAAAAATCTATTTTTAGTGTCATCTCCTGGAATTAATAAAAATGTAACATTACAAAATTTTTTGAATGAAAACATGAAAGGGAAATTTATAAAAAATATAATACTACCACCATTGAATAATGAAAATAAATTAGTCACGTTTAAGGTATGATCGCAAAATATTTTTTATTTATTTAAAATGTTTTTAATAATTTCATGATGAAATTACAAACTTACTACATGAGAGTTCAAATGTCACAGTAAAACTAATGTTATTTCATTTCCTCTAGTGGGAAACTCCCGGACCCACAACCAGTCGCTCTTTACGTTAATTCTTAGCTCTAGTATGAAGCAAAACGCAGCTATGAGCTCTGCCACTCAACACGACGTGCAGAATTCAGCGGAAAATGGGGAAAGGAGGCTAACACTAGGTTCCCAGTATTAGGAAATTCAATACTACCTCTTCTCTCTGGCATCTATCGGAACAATTTTAATTACAACCATGGCGCTTACAGTCAGATGCTTTTCCATTATGCGTGATTGCTTCACTTAAAAAAAATATATTTTATATTTGTCTAATATGCTAATTCTAATTTTCAGGTATCGCCACGACCACGAAATGCACATGCACATGTGAATGCTGCATTTTACTTCAAATTAGGTTCTAATAACATAGTTTGTAAAGCGAGAATTGTATACGGTGGACTATCACCAAATTTTACACGTGCTGATAATACTGAAAACTTTTTACTAGGCAAAGAGCTATTTTGTAATAACACTTTAAAATTGGCCCTAACTGTGCTATCTAAAGAAGTGATTGTGGACGAAAATCCACCAGAACCATCTATACAATATAGAAAGAAACTAGCTTTTGCATTATTTTATAAGGTTCTTTTAACATTATATTTCCATAACTACTTTATTTATTTTATTGCCCGATCTTAAGATTCGTCGTGCATTATTATCGCTATAAACCCAATAATAGAGGTAGTATAGTCCTAGTCTTATGCGAGTAAAATTTATTATTTGAAAATATTACTTCTTAGAATTTTATTTCTAAACTCTCAACTAATTAATGTAATAAATAACACAATATTTTTAGAAAAGGAATGCGGATATGAAATATATAATTATTTTTTTTTCAGGGTTTGTTACAATTAAGTCCAAAAGATAAATTAGATTTAAAATACAAATCTGGTGCAGTGAAATTAGTGGAAACTCGGCCGGTATCTAAAAGCTCACAACATTTTGATACTGATCCTTCTGTGTGGCCCCTCAATCACCCAGTAACTAAAATAGAAGCTTATGTTAGTTTTCTTGAACAAATTTTGACAGTCATTTATAGCCATAACTATATATAATAATTATGTACGTATGTTCAATCTAGAGCGTGTAGTAATTAATATATATATTTTTTACTTTCTCTTTATGTCGACGTGGAAAATAGGAAAAAATATCAGAAATAACAATATCTCGTAAAATCTAATAATCTGAATTCGATACTATTAACCGTCATTCATTTTTTATATTGTGAACTAAGTAATTGCACATATAAAAATATATTTCTAGATTCAATGTGCAGGTGAGGCTGTATATACAGAAGATATACCTGCGATACCTAAACAAATGTTTGCCACATTTGTCCTCACCACTAAATGTAAAGGAACTATACACTCTATAGACGCTACAGATGCATTGGTAAACAATTTTTTGTGAAGATATAATAAAAATGTAAGAATGATAAGCATTGACATAAATAAATAACAAAATTTAAACTATTGCAGGCACAACCTGGTGTCTTAGCATTTTACTCTGTTAAAGACATTCCAGGTGTTAATTCCTTTACACCTGTAGAGGACCCCATGAATTTGGTTAATGAAGAAATTCTATGTGATGGTGAAGTCCGTTATTTTAATCAACCTTTGGGAATTATTGTAGCGGAAACTTATCATATAGCAAACAAAGCTGCATTGCTCGTTAAAGTAACATATCGTGATGTAAGCAAACCCAGTATTGATGTAAGAATAAATAAGAACAACGCACAAAAAACTACTTTGTTCAAGTCTAGGGATGCTACTAACCGTGGTAAAAATATTGTAAAAGTTATCAACGGGGAAGAGACAATTTTTGGCCAATATCACTTTTGTTTGGAGAATATTGCTTGCGTAACTTGGCCTACAGATGACGGACTAAAAGTAAATCCTTCATCACATTATATTGACGCTGACCAATTAATGATATCCAAATGCTTAGATATTGACCAAAATAGGTATTTTTTTTTATTATTGTACAAAAATAATTTACAGAGTCATACATATGCAGACATACAAATCCATAGTATGTCTGTAAAAGTATCGATGAAGTATATATAAATTATTGAGACCGAATTTTAATGTCATATTATTTTTAGTGTAGACGTGAAAGCGCTGAAAGTTGGTGCCAGCTATGGCTTAAAACTATCCAGACAAACTTTAGTTTCAACAGCTTGTTGTATTGCTGCGTACAAGTTAAAAAGACCATGCAGATTCCTTTTGCCACTCCAAATTCAAACAAAAGCATTAGGAAAAAGGATGTCTTCATCATCAAATTATGAGGTAAGTGATTAATTATTATTAGCTTTCTATTGTTATATTTATATTATTTGAAAGATGATTGATTATATCCTCAATTTTTTATTAATTTATTAATAGTAATTGTTCTAGATTGGTGTCAATGAAAAGGGTGTCATCCAATTTCTGAATTACGATATTTTTGATGACAATGGTTATATTGTCAATGAACTTTTAATAAGTCTCACATTAGAGACTTATTATAATTGCTATAAAAAAGACACTTGGAATTTCCGCTGTTTTAATACTGTAACTGACACTCCGTCAAATACTTGGTTTCGTTCACCAGGTATTACTTAAAATGTATACTCAGATAATTATATAAAATGTATGCTCAAATTATAAATTAACTATCTAATCGAAACTTTTAAATATCAGGTACATTAGAAAGTATTAATACTGCTGAGGTTATGATGGAAAGAATAGCATATGAATTAAATATAGATCCTTTAGAAGTTCGTTTAAATAATTTAGACACAGAACATTACCCTGATATTCTTGAGATGATAAATACAATCAAAATCAATTCAGACTATACAAAAAGAAGAGAAAGTGTTCACAAATATAATTCAAGTAACCGTTGGAAGAAACGAGGATTAAGATTTTCCCTTATGAAATGGAAAAGTGTGACACCATTTCAAATGAATATCACATTATCAGTATACCACGGTGACGGTTCAGTTGCAATAACGCACGGTGGTGTTGAATTAGGACAAGGAATAAATACAAAGGCGATTCAAGTTTGTGCTTACTTTCTGAATATACCATTGAATAAAATTAAGACCAAAGCCAGTAACACTACAGCAAATGCTAACAATTCTCATACATCTGCAAGTCTAACTTCTCAGTACGTAGCTTTAGGAGTTCAAAGATGCTGTGAGCAACTCCTTCAAAGACTTGCACCTGTTAGAGCGGAAATGGGAAACCCGACGTGGGAACAACTAATTGCTAAAGCTTATAAAATTGGAATGAATTTGCAAGCATATGGAGATATAGGGGCTAAAGATATTTTTGAATATAATGTTTATGGAGTCACTTTAGCTGAAGTAGAAGTAGATATTTTAACAGGGGAGTGGCAACTACTCCAGGTTGATTTGATAGAAGATGTAGGAAAAAGTGTAAATCCAGCAATTGATATTGGTCAGGTAAGCTTATGAATATATCTAAATTATATTTCATTACACACTAGGTAATAGCTCAGTGAAAATAGAAACAGAGATAGATAGAGGTAGACTGCTTAATATGAGACATTAGAAGATTCCAGGTAGAGGGAGCATTCATACAAGGTGTGGGCTATCAAACAATGGAAGAATTAAAATATAATCCTAAAACAGGGGAACTGTTAACTAATAGAACTTGGAACTATTTTGTGCCCCTTGCAACTGATATACCAACGATATTTAACGTGTCTTTACGAAAGAAATCCTACAGTTGTAAAGCTATTCTAGGATCTAAAGGTATTTTCAAATATAAAATATATATTTTTTATTTCACGTTTAGATTGCAAATCTATTACATATTTTTTACATCTTTAAAGTAGATATTGTTTCACACTCGGGGACGAAAATATATTTTTTTAGATAACCTGTAAAATTTCAACGTTACGGGATTTGAACCTGCGCTTCTTAGACAGTTCCCTAGACAGACTCTTTTTGTATGGTTTTACGGAGGCAAGGTATCTTGCTTGCTATGTTCAATTTTTATATGTTTTCTAAAAAAAGTATTAAACTTTTTTTTTATATATATATAAATTTTAAGCCTGTTCCGAGCCAGCTAATTGTATGGCAGTGGTAGTACCACTTGCGATGAGAGAGGCCATAGTGTCTGCTAGAAGTGATACTGGACTACCTGAGAACCAGTGGTTTCAAATAGGTAATAATATATTACAAACATTTATATTAAGTGTTTAGTGACTTAGTTGCGTTGTGATGGACTAGACAGGAGGATTTTGAGTTTGGGTTCGCTCCTAGCAGAGTAGGCAGAGGGATCCTGGGAACCTAGTGTTAAGATACTCCGTTGCCATTAAGACACTTCTGATCCACACTTTACGCCAAATTCTGGAAGTGTTTCGTGTTACGTGGCGGAACTCAATGCCCCGCTTTGTCTCGTTACCAGAGCAAGAAAATGAGAATATTAAATATTTTATTTCTTCGAGTGGGAATCGAACTCACAACGTGTTGCGTTTACAGTTGCACGCTTGTGCGACTTGTTTCAGATATTCAAAATATGAATACCTATAAGAATATTATTAATTCAAAACATTTAGGCCTATTAAATGGATCTTAAAGAAACTGTATTAATTTTAAAATATAGTACCTTAATAGTTACTTTTTTCAGATGGGCCTCACACCGTTGAAAATATATGTTTAGCTTGCGAGACAAACATGGACGACTTTAAATTTCACTAGTTACACGCTATCCTTGATGCTTCTTTATAAAAGAAAAAATGATTTATAATTTATAAAATATTTTATACATTTCTTGTATTGGAAATAAAATCAAATTATTCCATTTTCATGTTCCTGCTTTTAAACTAATAAGGAAATTGATCTCCAAATAAGTTTTACCACATAAAGTTCTTGTTTTGACAATTTTTATTATTTTCCCAGACGTTCTATTTTCACAATTTCCATTACAATATTAATCTTCAAGCTCATAGCACAATGCTAAATATTTCATTCCCCCAATAGAAATCGAACCCAAAACCTATCGCGTTTACAGGCCCACGCTTGTGCCTCTGCACTACTACTGGCCTCAAAAAAATCCCAACAATTATATAAATATAATTATTGATAGTTGTATATATATTAATATATAGGTATCAGAAAATTTCTATCCTGATATCATTAAAAAGCTAAAAGCTTCTCTTATTAATCTGTAGGAGCGTCGTTAAAAATAACATATTGGAAAGTAGAAATTTAATATCACAGACCTTAGAGGAAAAATTTACACGATGCACTTTTGCGGCCTCATATTCTACTTAGCTACCATGCTCTTTTTAAAACTAAATATAAAAAAAATAATATAAGAGTCTGCCATGGCTCTGCGGGCCAGAGTCGCAGAGAGCACGCTGGTTGTAGGTTCTATCTAAACTTAGGGGATTGATTATTTTCGGAAAATGAAAAGTATCGGTTCCCTCAGGTTAAGGTTAGGTTCCCTATGTCTACTTTGCTTTATTGGAAAAACCGTAATACTGCGAATATTTTAATAATTTAATATAGAATTAAATTTATTATTTCACGATGGCATAATTGCATGTTTTTATATTTGTCGTTTAAGACGTATTAGTAAAATATGATATAGAGAAAATACTCATAATATATGAAACTAGTGTACCGCTCGCGGTGTTGTCTGCGTAGACTGGCACAAAAAATAATTTCATCAAATATTTTATATTGTCGGCATTTATCTAGAATAATAAGCATATATACCATCATTCACCATTCATACTTTATTACTTACTTTTTATATTAATAATAGTACAGAAATAAAATTACTCTCTAAATATACTGTATAAGTACTTATACATACTTAGGAAATAGGGGAAACATAGCAATCAGTTAATTCGTACATTTTATCCATCGCTCTCGGGAGGCACTGTAGGCGTCCTAATTGATATTGAACCATGGTCCGTCATCCACCTCGCTTGTGAACCTTATATATACTGTAGTAGAGTATTCTCTTTGTTATTACTATTAGGCAGCTTTTGTTTTATATTACTGTTCAATTTTCGTAACTGGTCCTGTAGTAATATATAGGCTATAAATTGCTACGAGGTGTAGAGCATTAATGGAGCAGATTTTTTATAAAAAAATATAAATAAACAAAAATGCTTAAAACACTTTGAATCTCACTTTCCGTCCAACTTTGGAGTTATTTCACACTAAATGGCAGCACTCAACGCCGTGGTTGTCTTATTAGAGGGAGGAAATTAAATTTATTCATTCGGTTACAGTTAGACGTTGCTCGAGACAAAAGGTGCTATAGCGGAGTGTTTTAATACTAGGTTTACGGAGAGCTTCTTTCTCTCTCTTCACATGACTCACTCTCATGTTTAAAATGTATCCTATAGAGCAGGGTTTCTTAAACTATGGGTCGCGTAGCAAAATTCTGGGGTCGCGAGAGATTTTAATGTCAATTTCTTACTTATATTTTAATTTAATACTTACCACGCAACTATTTGAATATATTCGAGCGAATTAAGACGGTCAGAATCCACTTTTATTTTTGAAACTATAATAATTAAAATTTTATAATTTTTTGTGCAATTTTTAATGTTAGATTTTTGTATGTTTCAAAATGAATTCTAAAACTATATATTTTCATATGTATATTGTTACCTAATAAATAAATCATCAAAAAATATTAATTTATTTTTCTTTTATATTTGTATGGGGGGTCGTTAAGAAACTCGCAATCATAAATGGGGTCGTGAATGACAAAAGTTTAAGAAGCCCTGCTATAGAGTATAGATATTGTATTTTATAATGAATCAAAGATTTTATCAATAAATAGCTTTTCCTTACATTATTATATTATTTTTTTATTGAATGTTTGTGCATATCACATACATATAATAAACAAAAAAAAACGACTTCAAATTACTATAGCTGAATTAAAGAGTTCCATTATTTTAAAGTGGATTCCATAATCACAATGAATGAATACTTCTATTATATTTTGTTATTATTAACACTTAAAGTGTTAATAATAAGAAAATATAATAGAAGTATTTCATTTTGAGGGAATATGTGAGATCTTTCAAAGTGACTGGCGCAGTGTACGAGTACAGCGAGGCGTGCATTATGTTCCGCTCTGCTTGTTAAAGCGTGGTTTACTGTCAGACGTAGAAATCCTATTCGTCTTATCTCTGTAAATATTGTTTATTTTGACAAAGAAAATTGATACTGGTTGGACAATTTAAATGTTAAGTAAAAAAAATATTCCGCACACTGAGAAAACCTAGTGTTGTGAATTCTCGAGGTGCGTGTTGAGTGGCAGAACTAAACGCCGTACAAAGTTATCTCTTGTTATTAATATGGACAGAATAATATAATAGTAAAAAAATGTATCTGTAACGGCGTATCTGTAAAAATGGCGCTCCGCTCTCTTTAGGTAGGTACTCCGCTAGGAGTACAAAGGTAGCTTAAAAAATCACATACCATGTCTCCAAATCAAACGTCAAACTGCCAAAAAAAATCATACGTTCCATCAAACAAATTCTTTATTAATAAAAAAACTTGTTCACTTTAAATTTGAACTTGTAACCTCTGCTTTACATATTCAATTAAAATATCGCAATACTTTATACATTTGTACGGGAGCGCTAGTTTTAATATCGTATTGACGCCGCGTCCTTTGGGAAATCAATGGAGTCGGTGTCTTTTAGTTTATAATACAGTTTATTGGATTATATTATGTGGGGATTTATGTATGGATTTTCAAATATATTACGTGATTTATATTTAAAGTCGCACAAGGGGGCACAAGGGTATGACTGCAGTATGACGCAGTGGTTGTGGATTCGATCTCCACTCGAGGGAATGAATTATAATTTCTTAATATTTTCATTTCTTCGCCGTGACACCAACGCAAAAGTCCGACGTCGAGTTCTACCACTCAACACGAAATGCCTCGAAGAATTCAGCGGAAAGTGGAGAACAGAGTGTTTTAACATTAGGTTCCCTATACTTACCCCTACTGTACACGGGATACAGCGTGAAGCTATTGGCGTCACTTAATTTGTATTAAAAAAATATTTGAACTTCATTTAAAACATCGTAAAGTTAAAATGACAAAAGAAATATTTCTACAAATTGAGAGCAATAAATGAAGAGACTTTTAATTGATTTAAAGCTTTGAAAAGTAAAAAGAAACATTTATGATCACAATTTCCATATAAATTATATTAGAACATTCCACTCGTAGTCTGATTTAACGTTACGTAGTGTTTTTTTTTCAGTTTCACGCCGTATCCAACGTAATAGAGTAGAGAGATATATCTCTATATAAAGTGTTCAAATAATTCGTTCTGCATCTTTCTCCCAAATATGAGACATTACGTGTCGCAACGGGTAGCGCAACTGAGCGCAATCCTTTGTCTTGATACTAGAACTCACTACCGTTGACCTGTTACCATTTACACTCAGAGGCTTTGCCTCCATTAATAAAATAGAATACATTATTTTTTGTAACATTTACATTCTAGGTTCCCTCTGCCTACCCTGCATGAGTGGGATACAATGTGAACCTAAAAAAAAGACATTATAGTAGAACTAGAATCTGAAGTCGTCTATGTTTGTCTCGCAAGCCAAACAGATTTTTTCAACTGTGTATGGTCCATCTGAAATAATATTTCAAAAAAATATACCTTAGTGTTACAAAAACTAAATTCTGAGTTATCTTTTTATCATCAAGTAATTTAAGGCTTCGCCCGCTTATTTATTTAATATTATTTAAGTGGGTAAAATTGATACTTAATATGTTTACTTATATAATCAAATCTTTTGGGACTTTATTTAATTTTGTTGGCAAAAATGTCGTATTGTCTTAAAGTGAGCAATCTCTTCCAGGTCACCTTGGGTTAGAAGAGAAGGACCATACTGTTATAATGCCAGTACTTATACGAGTACAATTTATTTATAAATTTTAAAACTTACCTATTTGAAACCACTGGTTCGCAGGTAGTCCAGTATCACTTCTAGCAGACACTATGGCCTCTCTCATCGCTAGTGGTACCACTACTGCCATACATATAGCTGGCTCTGAACAGGCTAAAAAAAAATCAAACATAAATATTTAATTTTTATATAAATATTTATAATTTATTATTGAGGTCATCGTGACGGAGAAGAACAGGGGGGATAGTTAGAGAGATATTTAAAATATGCTCAATTCAATGGTTAACCGGAGTGTTTTGACACTTAGTTGGGTGAAGCTGAATGTCGTTTTATAATTTACTTTGAACAGCTAGTCATATTAAATTTATTATAAGATTTAAAATATATATCTTTTTTAAATTAAGAAATATCTATATGTAAGTATATCTACGATAAGTAATATATAAAATTAAGACGTAAAAAAGAATTCGTTTAAGTATTGTTTAGCCTTAGGCTTAGAATAAATATTTTAAATTTTAAAAATGTTAAACGTAATATGATTTAAAAAAAAAAGAAATAAAAATATACCTTTAGATCCTAGAATAGCATCACAGCTATAGGATTTCTTACGCAAATATACGTTAAATATCGTTGGTATATCAGTACCAAGCGGCACAAAGTAGTTCCAGGTTCTATCAGTTAATAGTTCACCTGTATTAGGATTATATTTTAGTTCTTCCATCGTTTGATAGCCCAAACCTTGTATAAATGCCCCCTCTAACTAGAATTGTATAAACTCATTTTATGATTACATATACAAATGTTAAGATTGAAAAATTATGTTAAATTCATTTGCTGACCTGACCAATATCAATTGAAGGATTTACACTCTTCCCTACATCTTCTATCAAATCAACTTGAATTAATTGCCACTCTCCTGTTAATATATCCACTTCTACTTCAGCTAAAGCGACACCATAAACGTTATATTTAAAAACGTCTTTGGCTCCAATAACTCCATTCGCCTGCAAATTCATTCCAAGTTTGTACGCTTGAGCAATAAGCTGTTCCCATGTCGGGTTTCCCATTTCTGCTCTAAGAGGTGCAAGTCTTTGTAGGAGTTGCTCACAACATCTCTGAACTCCTAAAGCTACATATTGTGAAGTTAAACTTGCAGCAGTATTGGAATTGTTAGCATTTAACACAGTATTGCTAGCTTTAGTCTTAATTTTATTTAACGGTATGTTTAAAAAATAAGCGCACACTTGGATCGCCTTTGTATTTATTCCTTGCCCTAATTCTACACCACCATGAGTTATTGCAACTGAACCGTCACCATGGTATACTGATAACGTAATATTAAATTGAAAAGGTTGCACACTTTGCCATTTCATAAGAGCAAATCTTAATCCACGTTTCTTCCATCGATTGCTTGAGTTATATTTTTTCACGTTTGCTTTTCTATTAGTGTAATTAGAATTAATTTTTATTGTGTTTATCATCTCGAGAATAGCTGGGTAATGTTCTTCGTCTATATTATTTAAACGGACTTCTAAAGGATCTAAGCTTAATTCGTATGCTATTCTTTCCATCATCGTTTCTGTGGAATTAATACTCTCTAATGTTCCTGAAACATAACAACAATAAAAAAAATAAGTATGAACATACTTATTTTAGGAATCTGAGTCAGAACTGATAACGTGATAGTTGTGATTCGATCCCTCTTGGGAGAGTTTATTGTCGAAGTTTTTCACTCAACATTCAATGTGTCGAATTTGTGCAGAAAGTGAAAAACATAATATCTATACACTAGATCCTCTCTGTTTACCGTGATATACGGGTTTTAGCTTATAGAAGAAAATAAAAACCATCTAAATTTAAAATAAGAGTCATACCTGGGGAACGAAACCAAGTATTTGATGGAGTATCAGTAACAGTATTAAAACAACGGAATTTCCACGTGTCTTTTTTATAGCAATTATAATAAGAATCTGCTGTTAAACCAATTAGAAGTTCGTTAACAATATAACCGTTATCATTGTAGATATCGTAGTTTACGAATTGGATGATTCCCTTTTCATTAACGCCAATCTGAAACAATAGAATAAAGAAAAAGAAAGGTATCTTAAGCATATATTGATAAATTTATAGTAATTATCACTGTCAGTAAGCGACCGAATCCGTAAAAATAAATAACGAATATTAAGTAGAATCTTGAAATATAATAAGAAAGAGACACAAATTAATAAGCTGTTTTACTTACTTCATAATTAGTTGAAGAAGACATTCTTTTTCCTATAGCTCTAGTTTGAATTCTGAAAGGCAAAAGAAATCTGCATGGTCTTTTTAATTTATACGCAGCTATACAACAAGCTGTTGTAACTAAAGTCTGCCGAGATAGTTTTAAACCATAGCTCGCACCAACTCTCAATGATTTTACGTCGAAACTAAAAAAAATAATCAATATTGTAAAATTTCGATAGGGTATAAAATATTGCAAAGGGATAAGATAAGCCAATTATTTTACAAAACTTTTAGAATCTTCAAAAAACCAACTAAATCTAGTACCTGTTTTGGTCAATTGCCAAACATCTCGAGATCATAAGCTGATCGGAATCTATATAATGTGATGATGCACTAACTTCAAGTCCATCATCTGTGGGCCAAGCTATACAAGTCATGTTCTCCAAGCAAAAGTGATATTGACCAAAAATTGTTTCTTCTCCTTTAATAACTTTTGAGATATCTTTTCCCCGATTCGTGGCACTTATAGATTTGTATAAAGTAGTCTTTCGTACATTATTTTTATTTATTCTTATATCAATGTCAGGTTTTCTAATGTCCCGATATATCACTTTAACAAACAATGCAGCTCTGTTTGCAACATGATATGCATCAGCTACAATTATTCCTAAAGGTTGATTGTAATAACGAACTTCACCATTACATAGAATTTCTTCATTTGCGGAGCTGTTAAGAGCCTCTGGTGGTGTAAACGAATTAATACCCGGGATATCTTTTGCCGTGTAAAACGCTAAGACACCTGGCTGCGCCTGCGATAGTTTAAAATTACAAATTAAATCAAATCAAATCAGCTCTACGCTGTATTCTGCAGACAGCGGAAAGAAACCTAGTGCTAAGACACTCCGTTCACCACTTTCTGACCAATGAATTAATAAATGAAATAAAATTTTAAACGATAATTTAAATTTTTACTTAATAATTTGTATTATAGAGTATGATTTGTAATTTTAATATCAACGCTTACCAATGCTTCTGTAGGGTCTATAGAGTTTATAATTCCTTTTCCTACTGTAGTGAGAACAAATGTTGCAAACATTTGTTTAGGTATCGTAGGCATATCTTCTGTATAAATAGCTTCACCTGCAGTTTGAATCTAGAAAGATATTCTTTTATTAACTTTCCTGCTTTATTGTTTAACATTTTCTTGGTACGTACTTGACGAATAAATAAATATTATTTTAAACTTACAAAAGCTTCTACTTTGGTTATTGGCTGATTCAAAGGCGACATCGATGGATCAGTTTCAAAATACTGAAAGCCTTTTGATACTGGACGATTTTCAGCTATCTTAATACCACCAGATTTAAATTTAAAGGACAATTTGTCGCTTGGGCAAAGTTTTAAGAGACCCTGAAAATTTTAATATTCCATATTTATTGTTAATATAAAAGATTGATTGTAACATAAGCTAAGTATTAAACGACAACCTTATAAAATAGTCCGAGAGCTAGTTTCTTTCTATATTGAACTGACGGTTCTGGTGGATTTTCCTCAACAATAATTTCTTTAAATAATACATTTATTGCACTTTTTAAAGTACTATTACTATACAATACTTTTCCTAGTAATACATTTTCAGTATTTTTGGCACGAGTAAAATTTGTTGATAGTCCTCCATAAGCAATTTTGGCTTTAATAACCGTGTTATTAGGTCCTAGTTTGTAACAAAATGCAGCATTAACTATAGCATGTGCATTTCGTTGACGTGAAGATACCTGAAAGTTAAGAAGAGTGTACTTTAATTAATAGTAACCAAAAATTCTACAACATATAAATTCAAGTGTTGTAATATGAACCATCTGTTGTTATTAACTAATTATACTCATTTACAGAATTATTTTTTCAGATTCTCTCAAATATCAATTGAACCCACAATCTTCGCGTTTACGAGTAAACGTCCAACTACGCCACTATAGCCTTAATACATCATATCTATTAAATAAGTTTAATTAAAATAAAAATCATCTATTTTATGTAATAAGAACTTGTCTTTTTACCTTAAATGTAACTAATTTATTCTGATTACTAAACGGTGGTAACAATATATTTTTTATAATTTTTCCTTTCATGTTTTCGTTCATAAAATTTTCCATTGTCACTATTTTGCTTATTCCTGGAGGTGACACTAAAAATATATAGATACATATCAATTACAATATAATACATCTTATTCAAAAATGCAAAAAATATCACTTTAAATATATTTTTTTTTCAATTTCTTTAGCTTCACTCTTCATCCCTAACAAGCTAGTTAAACGCAACGGTATCTGCACGCCTCTTCTGTCTTGTTCACTATCATCAACCTCTTCATAAATACCTTCGAGTGGTCCTTCAATTATTCTCACTAAAAAAGTGTACTACACACTATCTCATTAACTTAAGTTATATTTTTCTTAAAACACTAAACTCTTATAAATTCATACAAAATTTTCATTATCATTATTAAAAAGATTTTTTTTCAATTATGACAGCAAATCCCTATGAGAATTTGTTGTTGAGTTAAGCGGTGGAACTCAACGCCGCACTTTGACAGTATTAATTAATATTTTTTGTATTTTTTACTGCTATGTAAATACGACTCTTATTTCTTACCCAAAGTCACCTCGCCACCTATTGCTTGTAAGAGTAAATAAATATCCGATGAAAAATCACGGTACATATGTTTCAACATCAGATTACCGCCTATCGTTCCAAGCTGTAACAATTATTTATTTATTATCATAATCATAGTCTTCATCATATATTATATTTATTTATTATCATAATCATAGTCTTATTCGATATCTAGATGGATGTTCAGCATAAAAAGAAAATAAGGAAAAGAGTGTCTTAACACTAGATTCCCCTCTCTACCCTGCTATATGGTTATACAGCAAGAAGCTAATTTATTTGATTTTATTTATTCTAAGTTTATACATTCCATTTTACATGTTAAGTTTGTAAAAAACACATATATATTACACAAAACTTACATTCCTGACAGCTACATTGGCGACTAGTTGTAAGTGGTCTACTATGATTTTCACATAGTCAAAATATTCCGTGTCAGATGCGTCTTCTAATATATTTATAAGTTCTGTGAGCGTAACGCCAGCACCGATTGTCAAATTTTGGTCAAAGTAATATGCTTTTAATTCCGATACTGTACTGATATCAATTAAGATTTGTGGATACTCTTCAATATGCCTAACACCTGATAAAGATAAATATGTTATATTATTTTTAAAAATAGTTTACTAAAATTTTAATTGATCGATATTTTTTCTATTTAAGTAAATGTATATTTTTTATTTAAATTAAACTAATTTAAATGAATTTATTGTTCTATTTTATACCACAAGGAAGTAAAAAAATGTAATTTAACAAATTAAACTTCAATATTAAATAATGATTATGCTATCATTAAAATCAAGTAAAATCAAGCGTGACTTAGATTGACCCCACATTATATCATTAGGGGTATCTAAAAACGATATGTATCTAGTCTGTTAAAAAATACTTCACAATTATCATTTTATTATATCTTCTATAATTACCTTTTCCTGTGTTGCCAGCCACCAGCATGTAAGAATCATCACCGTTTTTCTCGAGAACCTCAAATATATCTGATATCTTTTCAGCTTTGTACCACTGTCTGTTATCATTTAGTTCAATATGTAATATTTTATTTTCCAAATTATCTTTACTAACAATAAACCAGTCGTTTTCATTGCATTCATTTTGTAAGCAATTGTTTCTAGTTTTATCACACAAGGGTATATCTTCAATATCATAGATTTCCCGTTCAGGAGCATCGCTTGCAAATTTTTTAAATGCTTCCAGGATCGGCCTGTATCCGGTGCATCGACAAATGTTACTGGATAAACTTCTTTCGATATCCAGCATTGTTAATTTCTTTTTACTTTTTAATAGACTGAAAAGTTGTAGGGAATAGATTTATATAAAGTAAATATCCATAAAATAAATAAATAAATAAATAGTAAATATCGCTTTTGAGTGGAAAAGAAAGAAATCATTATATATAAAAAATTCAAGATGTTTTAAAATATGTGATTTTAGTACCTACCTATACATAGACATACCGAAAGCAGGACTGCAATATCCACATTGAGAACCATTATTCTCAGCGAGCGCCCTCTGTAGGGGATGATATCCCTTCCATCGATTGCCTATTCCCTCAATGGTGGTTATCCTCCAGCCGTGGCACGATGCAATTGACACCATGCACTAAAAATATTTCTTAATTACAAAAAAATATGTGGCGCTTTCTCTCTCTCTCTCTCTCTGTACTAGAACGGAAAATAGTAACAAGAAATTTAAACATTCCCACCCACGATCATCGTGTTTGCAGTCAGATGTTGAACCACCGCACCGCGACGCAATTTAAAATTAAATGTTTTTTAGATTTCTTTACGGAAAGAGTAAAGCAGGATCGTAAGGATATTACTAAGACCCCGCTGTCACTAGACTGTATCTTGTAGAACCGTGATAGCTAGTAGTTGAAATTTTCACGGATGATATATTCCTTTTACCGCTGTAACTTTGTTGTTACTAAAACACAGAATAAAATGAATTGAGCAGAATAAAAAAAGGGAACCTAGTGTTAATACACCCCGTTTCCCATTTTCCACCAGATTCTGGAGGCATTGTGTGCTGAGTGGTGGAACTCAACCCCGCGCTTTGCCTCGACACCAGAGCAAAGAAATAAAAATATAAATTTAAGTTATATATAAAATATTTTATTTCCTCAAGTGGAGATCGAACTCCCAAACAGGAGTGTTAATATGGTAAAGAAACTTACTGAATTAACAGCTTCCGGCAGAGAATTGGTGGATTTTTCAGCGCTGACAATGCAGACACCGCAACCGGCCTCCAGGCACATGTACTTCGTACCTCGCAGCTCCAAATGTTCCCGGAGGAAGTGTAAAAGTGTTGTAGAGGAACTTACTTCGCACCCCACTAGTCGATAACAAAGATAACTTTGTTAGTTTAACATTAATTTTATTAAATAATTTTTTTTTTTTTATTTTTTAAGGATATTATATAAATATTACTGTGAGGTACCAGTTGTGGCTCATTGTGGAGAATGGGCAAAAGCGTGTGACAGTAAGCACAGCAGGTTGTGGGTTTGATTCCCACTCGAAATTCTAATATATTAATTTCTTCGCTTCGCTCTGCTAACGAGCCAGAGCACTGCGGCGAGTTCCACTCAACACGCAATGCTTTCCGAATTCTACAGTTATTGAGGATGAGAAGTATCTTAAAATGAGGTTTCCGGGTTCCCTCTGCCTATAAACCTTAAAAAATGTAAGGTACCTGTAATTTTCACTCCATTCACGTGGAACTCAACACGATCCATGACTGCTTATCACGACTCTTACTTGTGAATAGTACTATAAATTTAATGTTATGGGTTTTTTATTTTAATATTTATATTACCTATCAAAGCACGTGGCAGTTGGTAGCCGCACGATTACGCTTTTATTATTGTCTTATTTTCAACATTTACTAATTTGTCCGCTGTCCACTTATTAAAACTATTTAACATTCTATTCTGTTCTTTCAGTTCTTTTGAGCTTTAAAAAGTTCACCAAAGTTCACATTGTATGTACTGCACAAAAGAGTTGTTAAGATAATATTAATAGGAAAATACATGCTTAAAAGTGTTTTCAAACTTTTTATTTTTTATAAAGGCATAGATTTTACGGTTATTAAAAAGACTACGAAATATTAATGTATTATTCACTATATACCTCCCCTCGACTGTATAATCAGTATTGAAACTTTAATGTAAACTATAAGTAATCCGGCGCTCAGAGCAAACCACAGCTAAAATCGTTAATGTCTTGCGGGTAGGGTGTTCAGTTCCCATGAAGGTCTTTACGTTATGAAAACTTCATAATTGCGTTAAACACTATTAACATATTTGAAAGTTTCAAGGAACGGTTAATGGTTTAAATTATGGTACTGAATACACTACATACCTATATTTTACAAATTTAGGTCGAAAGTAGTGATTAGAGCCAAGGCACTACTCGTTCACGGACATTCTCGACTTTCCATCCATATCTAAATAAAGTGACTTTTTTTATCGCATCTACTGAGGAAATTAAAATAATTTCGATTGCAAATCGAACCCATTACTATTGCATTTGCACTCAGACGCTTTCCCACTGCGCTTTAACAACTTTTTAACCAGACGCAAAGATGGTAATGTGCTTATCAATATATGTTTTTTTTTATGGAAAAAGAAAAGGCAAACAGACGTACAAGAAATAAATAATTTAACATTTTTATTTCTTCATTCTGGTTATTTTTTTTTCAATAAAACTTATTATAATTATATGTACATACATAATGAGGTACCAGGTAATAGGGACAAAAGTAAGACGAAATTTATTTCATACAAAGCTGAACTCATACATTCTACTAACTAAAGTTTCAAAACATAATATTACTTACGCTGTAATTTCATAAAAGTTTACTTGAAAACAGTCATTTATAAGCTGAAGTAGAAACTTAGCATACATTGAAATAAAAGTCAGCCGTTTTCTTACGCTTTTCAGTTGTAAGTCTAAAAACTCAATTAGGCGTTCTAATTAACTGAAAGCTTAATTCAGCAAGACTGTAAAAATACGTTTCACGGTAACTAAATATGGTATATTTAAAATGAAATATGCTATTTTGCCTTGGTTTTGTATTCTTGCTATGCTATGCTATACTATACAAATGAGATATTATGAACAACAGGAGTAGATTAACGAAAATATTACCTCAATACGAAATTGAACCCACAACCATGTTCTAAGAATATAATCCATACCTATATTATAAATTCGAAAGTAACTCTGTCTGTCTGTCTGTCTGCCTGTCTGTCTGTCTGTCTGTCTTTTACGCAATCAGGCCTAAACCGCTAATTTAATTGTGATAAAATACTCATATAGAGATACTTGAGGGTCTCGGGATAAACATAGGATACTTTTTTTTCTCATATTTGTAATATTTTCTATATATACCAATATATTAAAATAATTAATTTGACATGCAATTTATTCCGCCATGTTAATAACAATCGTCGCTACGCGTTGCTAAGCAACGGCTTGCAAAGTTTGTTGTTTTAAGAAAACGTCACCCAAAGTGAGTTTGCTTAATGCATACATGGCGCGCGCCGATATAGATTTGTATACATTAACAAAAATTAGATGATTTCTATAATTTCATATTCATTCTTATGATAATAAATATAATAGTCACTTTCAGCATTTCATCTAGATGGAAATTATAGTTTACTGTGTAACATTCTAATAAGTAATTAAGATATCACTGATTCAGAATGACCTAGCCTACTAGAGTGGTATAGTATGACCGATGCGAACGGGCAGATGATGACTTTGATGATTTTGTAAATTTTTATATATTTTCGAATTACTATTATTTTTTATGTAACTATTTGCTGCTTATAATTAATTTATCTGAGTTCGGTTATCTATACCGATGTTATACACTTAAAATATCGTAATTTTAATCATTTGGGATTTTATTTAATATTGTTCGCAAAAATTAATAATTATTTAATATAGAAAAATGTTTAGTACGCGCGCACGGCAAGCTTTAGGTGGTTGTAGGTGGTGGTTGTTTGTTCATTTCGGTTACTCAGATATTTTTTCTAATAATAAATCTCCACTTATTATTATTTTTTAACTTATTTTAATTATTTAGGCTTATATTTTCGCGGGCGTAGCCGCGTCCGGGCCCACTAGTTATTAATAATTGTAAAGTGTTAACGCATACATAAAGAGTCATAACATTAGTTTAAAATTTGAATAATTTTAATGATTTACTGTGAAATATGCCTTCCATTATATCTCTTGACAACAGTGTCCTCGATATTTGCAAATTAATAAAAAAATAATTGTAAAAAAAAACAAATAACCGACTGCATAAAATTAAAAAGAGAAAAGAAAAACAGACCCAATAGTTCATTAGGAACAGTCGGGACTTTTCTAGATTCAACTAACTATATTTTCACATCACATGCGAGTTGCCTTGCACACATCGGAGCCCAATGGACGTCGCCTATGCCCTCGCCGGAGTATATAACAGCATTTACTCCGCAAGCCCCATTGTCCACTCCCTAAAGGTTCTAGGATATACCGACGCGCGAATACCACACTGTAACGACGGCACCCTATATCTGGTCCACACGCAGGAGGAGAAGAGGCAGCTGAAAGACCAGGGATATGGAACTGGAGCAGGTTCGCGAGTCATGACTATCCATGAGGCTCAGGGGCAGACCTTCGCAGACGTCGTCATCGTCCGAACCGGACGCGCACGGATCCGAGTACATGAGAGCGTCTCTCACGCAGTCGTCGCAGTGACGAGACACACCAACACCTGTGTCTATTACTCTGACGATGGCGGTGACGCAATAGGCAACTTCATCAGCCGAGCGGTGGGCGCTTCATTTACGGAGGTGGTGGAGGCGAACCTAAAAGGGGCAATGTCACAAAGAGACGATAGGGTGATAGAGACACTGATCCAAAAACTTAAGGAAGGCGTTCTGCATAAGCCAGGCCAAATCTAAAATTCCACACCTATATACATAATAATTATACAAAAGACTATAATAATTATACAAAATAATTATAATTTTTATTCTAATAATTTCTCTAATAATTATAATATATATTTTTAAAATTAAAAAAAAAAAAAAAAAAAAAAAAAAAAAAAAAAAAAAAAAAAATTGTCGGTAGGGGTCTCATCCAACCCCTCTAGTATAAGCTCTAGATATAAGTACAGTTTAAATTGTCCCAAAATTAAGTACGCCACATTTAAAAAAAAAACTTTCTTAAAATAAAAAAAGGCACGGGCAACTATGAGCCCGTGGATGTAGTTTTTTAAAATAAAAAAAAAAAAAAAAACTATATTTTCACAAGGAGCATTGTAAAATTTAAATGGATTCCTATTGTTAGTCGTAATGAACTATTGGCCTTCTTTTTTTCTTTTTATAATCGATATAAAATTAAAAGGTTGACGGAACCCAACTCCGTACTTCTACCAGAACGTAGAAACGAAAATGAGTTAAATATAATTATAATTATAAAAATACAACCATTTTCGACTAGTACCAGATAATTAGTGATTTTACACAGACATCTCCATTATATGAAATATACCTGTATATAGAGGTATCATAATTACCAATAAACTTTACTAAAAGCTACCACGTACTCGTACACGCTCCTGACGACTTTCCAAAGTTATGGAAAGTTGTACAATTATCCAAATACGCTTCCTCTAGCTCTGGTATACCAATATTACTTGTTGAAGTATAGGTATATGTATACGTGCTATGTGATATTATAATTGAATAATTAATGAATGAGATTCTTCTTTGCTCTAAGGTTTTTTTTAAATCGTGAAGATAATGGACAGTTGGTAAAAATAAACGATATATAACAATATAGCTAATATTGCAAATAGTCTAATCCTACATTTAGAAGTTAAGCAAGGAATCCTAGCCTTCAGACACTACATTTCTCACTTTCCACCAAATTTCGATACAGTACACTTTTGTCTCTTTTCACTCTTTGTCAGTGTGTAAAATTCATAGTCATATTAAAAATACATTTCTCATAAAATTTGATCGCTGTAAAAATCTGAGCTATTAGTAAGATGTGAGTCCAAGAACAGAAATCTACTTAATTGTATTTTCCTTTCAGTTTATGTCCCATATTTTTAATTAGATGCACAGACATCTCTCAGGCTTTTTGTGTGTTCAAAATCTCTCGTTAACCAGATAAAGGACATACATACGCATTAAAAACATAATCCTCATTTTTACATAGCTTCATCACATTTGGACAGTAAAAAATATTGTTTACCCACTACTAAATTACAAAGAATAATGCTCATAGACATATAATGTAATCAAAAGAATGTTTAAAAAATATCTTTCTATTTAAAATCAGTTCCTAACTTACTAAGATATTATTCCATAATTTATTTTGAAGGAAATATATTTTTTTTTACCTTCCTAATGTATCTCGCAAAAAGCAGGGTCGACCTGATACTAGTGTTAAGACTGTTTGTTCCCATCAAAACACTTCCGTTCTCCGCTTTCCGTAGAATTCTGGAGGCATTACGTATTAAGTGGCGAACGAGAACATGAAAATAAATTAAATATGGAAATAGTTAAAATACACAATACATTTTATCTCAAAGTTAATTAGACGCTACTAACAATAAAAGGCGATACTCATTGAAATGTACCATATCTGAAATCTAAAATCTGAAATAGCGGGAACACCGCATTGTGATTTCCCTTCGGGTTTGGGACAAAGATACCGTATAGATAGATAGATAGATTCAGTTACGTTTTAGAATAATGAAGTAAATAAGGATTGAATTATGTATATGAAATGAACTGTACGTGTCAATTTGGATTCATTATAATTTATATCCACTATGGTATAGTGGGATAATACTGTAGTTTGTATCTACTCGCGATAGGTGTGTGTTCGATTCCTACTAAGGAAAATATTTGTATAATTTTTTTTATCTTTAGAAATAATTAAAGCTAGATTCTCTCTGCTTTTTTACTAAGTGCTAAATTCAAAGTAAGGGAAAAACTCAGAAATACAAATTATTATTTATTAAAAGTTTTAAAGAAATATATAAGATTTCATAAGTGAAATTGAAATGAATTTTATTATGTCTTAAGTAATATTAGTTAGAATAACTTCAAATTATTTGATATCTAGTTAATTCCTACGAGTCGAAATGTTTCGTAGCTATTTCCTTCCACGCGTCACACATCTGTAGAATGGCCTGTCTGAAGCACTGTTTCCGAGTGGAGACGACAGGACTGGCAACGGACTTGTGCTCCTCTGGTGTTACTCCGGCGGTGATCGCTTACCATCAGTTGACCCGTACGCTCGCTTGCCTTGTCTTTTCCATAAACTAACCTACTACAACATTCAGTAACGTAATTTCTATTTAAAGCTGAAAAAAGGGGCTTAACACTAAATTTTCGGCCTATCCTTTTTGTATATAGAATGCAGCAAGAAAAAGTTAAGAGGCTGAAAAAAAAAGTTACTTTATTCTTTTTTCTCTACTCCAAACGCATAAAAATCCTTACTTGACATAAGTTTTCCAGAATATTGAATATATAAAGTGGTAGTAAGAACTCGTCAACAAGTAAATTACACTAGCAGACTCACATTTCTCGCATTGTGCCTTTTTTCTATGAAATTTGTAAGAAACATCCTCGTCGCTTTCGCCAATCATGACACATTGTAATTTCATTCATTTTTATCTGACTACATTGGAGGCGTAAGCTATACTAAATGTATTATTAAATATTGTATAACATGACACCAGTCGTGAGAGAGAGGCACAAGCAAGTGACTGTAAAGGTGACAGTGTGTGGGTTCGATCCCCAGTCGAGGAAATGTGTAACATATTAAATGTAAATATATAATTAAATATATAATATTATAATTTCTTCGCTCTAGAGCCAGAACACTTTCGTTCTCCATTTCCCCCCAAATTCTGTAGTCATTGCGTGTTGAGTGGCGGAACTCAACCCCGCATTTTTCCTCGTTTCTAGAGCGCGTAAATGATAATATTAAAAATATACACAAACTTTCGAATTTACAGTTCCACGCTTATGCCCCAACCACAAGACCTCGTATATTCTTTTTAAACTATATCATTTTATTTTATATTACCACAATCCATGAGGTTTTCATCATTCTTAATTGGAGTAACAAGCTGTCCTTCAAATGTCATATTCAGAAGTTTCGTTTGAGTTAACACTCTCAAAGTAAAAGCAACCAAATTCTATGTTAATATCGTTTCTAATGCTCGCACAGGGATCATTGTTTGTAGAGTTAGCAAAAAAATATAGAAATAAATATATAGTAGATATTACGTTTTAGATTATTGTGCAGTGTTCGATATTGACATTTTATTCAGATAGCTAGACGTATCATGGCGCAGGGACGTGTGATTATTTTGGGTTCAATTCTTCCTCGGGAGATCAAATTATTAGAATATAAAATTTTCATTTCCTAACTCGAGCAGGTAATGAGGCAAAAAAAGTAAAATGAAAAACAAAATAAGGAAACTAAGGTCAACAACATATTTTGCAGACCATACACAAGCATTTATTTATTACCATCTTATATGAATATTCAGGACCGGACCTTTAGGACTAGATGTGAGATCAGTTAAGAGATGTAAAAGGATTATAAATTTAGATTTACTCTCCGGGGCTCTCTTTATTCACTTTAAGAAAATTAGTGGAAAATTTTGTAATAAATATTACTAAAATATTTCTTAAATAAATGGTAAAATAATTATTTTCATTTATCGGCTCTAGTAGACAAAATGAGGCGTTGAATTTTACCGCAATGCCTTAGACTTAGAATCGGCGGAAAGTGTGCTTGAAGGGTCCTAATGGGAACAGAGTGTCTTAATAACAGGTTTCTAGGTTCCCTCTACCTAACCTGCTATATGCGGAAATAAAATGTGACTATTAAATGTTATTAAAATATGGATTTGACCAAGAATTTTGCCCAAAATACCCAGGTAGCATGCAAAATATCAAAAACCCTTATGTTTTTAAAACAAGGTCTCAGAGGCAAGTTTTACATATTTGCCTCGTATGCGATCCCTGCGAAGGACGGAATGTATCCTGCAGTAATAAGGGCGGTGAACACTATTACAATGCTAGCAGAAGCTATGCTATATAATTTTTTTACGTTTTACTCTTATCTCTATATTTTGTGATGACACACCTAGTCTCCAATCTCCACTTTTTAAGAGTTTTACGTACTGTATTGTATAAAAGTGATTAAAATTGTAAAGTTAATTTAACCATTACTATGTACTAGAAACTGAATCTATGTATGGTTATTGAAACACAATATTACGTAGTTGTATTTAGTATTTTCATTTACTCGTTCTGATGTCGTAGCAAAGCGTGGGGTTGAGTTCCACCACTCAACACGCCATGCCTGCAGAATTCTCCAGAATTCTCCAGAATTCGGCGGAAAATAGAGAACAGACTGTCTTAAAGCTAGGTTTTCTAGACTAGGCAGAACTTAACGCCGCGATTAATCTACTAGAGAAAATGACAATCGCTTAAATATATTAATTACTGCGAGTGGAAATCGAATCCACAACCATCGCGTTGACAGCCCGCAGGTGTCAAAGAAATAGAGTAAGAGAAAAAAAATTAAAGCTGTACCTATATGGAAGAGTATCCCTAAAGGGCATTATGTTAAATATTCTTATAAGTAGTAATATGTACCCTTATAATAAGATTCAGAATATGTCTCATAATAGCCTCGTTTCTTCCCACTGAGAGGTTGAGTACCTGAAAAAAAAATGTAATTTTGTAAAGAAATACCTGTTCCCATATAACGTTACGTGTTTTGTGTAAATTACATTACCGTCATATTTTGAAGTAGGTACTTCGAGTTTTTTATCTAAGTACTGTTTGACAGTTAAAATTTTAAACTTGGGGCAATGTTGTCAGTACAAGAGAGATGCATTAAGGAAATTATGCTCGATTATAAAATAAGACGTATATACGTATATACATATATTACGTATAAATTCTTGAATTGGAAGAATAATTAATGTTTTATTTTTCAATTTTTAAACGTCTGTTGTTTTTGTTCCTGGAGGGAACCTGACCGAGTGTTAAGACATTTCCTCCCAATTGAAATACTTCCGTTCGACTTGTTATTAGCTACCCTAGGATATAGCCGGTTAAGTAGCATCCTATTATTAATAGGTAATTGTCTTTTCCATAAAAAAAGATAATTTCAATAGGAATCTGCACTTACATAGATTCTCATTTTGAATTAGAATCTTCAAGTATAATCGCACACTAACGCTAACCAAACTATATTATTTCGACACACTACAGTAAGTCGAGATATTGACACATTCCTACGACTTCATTTCCCCGCGGCTTGGCAAATGGAACGGATGGGTATTATGATATATCTAAACTATATATGACACTTATTTACCGCTCGCGGTTTTGCAATCGTGGTTTTTTTTCTAAGAGATTTCTAGTGGAAAAAAAATCTGCGTGCATTCCTCAAAAATGAATGGAAATAAGACTCAATTTTTTAAATTCTTTTGTAATTCTTAAGACGTTATATTTAAGTTTTTTAACATTAGTAGTTTCGACTTTATGTTTTCTGTCAGTCACTTAGTATTGAACAAACATATTTAGATAATTTAAAAAACTAAAAATACACTTTTATTCACCAAAAAGCACATGTCATTGTAGAACCAAAACGTGTGCCAAAACTTCAATTTCATAGATTTTCCATCACAGATCTTTTAATAAAAACTTCATTTCCAAATTTAAAAAAAATCGTAATTTTAACTTCCTTTTAAGATATATTATAAATCTGTGAAAGAAATCAAATACTACGAAGGAAGATATTGCCTCTAAGCGTCATAAGCCTCTGAGAAATCCTCGGAGAAGCCACTGGAATGCATGCGAGGGCAATATTAAATTGTAATAGTTGACTTGAAATATTTAAAGATAAATATATATTGTAAAGTAAATATTAAAATCGTCGTAACTTATCAACTTTACTGATAAATTATGTTAACGTGACAATAGCCGGTTCGAATTCGATTTAGGGAATGTCTCTGGTAACAAGACAAATCCCGGCGTTGAGTCAGTCACTCAACACGCGTTATCTCTAAATTTCTGCTGTGTGCGGGATACAGCGTGAAGCTGAAGCTGAATGTTAATCACAACTATCGTACTAAAATCAATTAAGAACAAAGGGTCTATAAGGGTATATGATTATATAAGGGTATATGATTATATAAGGGTATATGATTATATAAGGGTATATGATTATATAAGGGTATATGATTATATATTTACACAGGACCAACGTTATTATTGGTTATCGCTAACCCAAATACTATTAGTAGAGATTAGATTAGAAAATTAGAAAATAATTTTCATTAAGAATTTGATAGTAATTAATTTATTAAGTGATAGTTTTTTCTTTTGGTTTCACACTACCGAACATAGCAGGTTAGCCACAGGAAATCTGGGAACCTAGGGTTAAGTTCGTTGTCACTATTAAGATATTTCCGTTTCTTAATCAGAATAAAAAATAAACACTAAATTCTCTGTCTACACTGTTTTACATGAGATGCTTAGTGCACCCTAGTTTAACAAGCAGTTTCAGCAGAAAAATTAAACTACAGCTTTTAATAACACAAATATCTGTTTGTCCTCAACTCAAATGGTAAAAAAGTCAAATGCCACCAATATTTTCCAGTCGAACGATTTCATTTTTATATGGTCAATACAATTCGGAATATCTCCAATTTTCCGCTAGGTTCAATTCCACGGGTTTCTATTGAGATAGCATACAAATTCAAATAAGGCGAGGCCTACGGAATAGGTCTATTATTAAACTGAGATCCTTTTATCAACATCTCATTGTAAATTCAGTATTTTACACGACAGGTTAATAGACTTGAAATGGGACAATAGACGTGTTTTTCGTTATACAATAGCCGAAATGATTTTAAGTGACAATTTCGTTCGTTTGCTATAAAAATATTTAATAAAGATAAAATTGGTTCAATCAAATTAATTAAATATTCGATTGGTTTGTTAAACACTTAAGCAATTTATTTTAAAATGTTTAAGACATTATTTCTTTTGATTTTTCTTTATTTTCCGTTGAATTGAGACATTGCAGTGGGAAATTATTTTGGAGACATTACATCTTGAATGGGGAAATCATATTATTAAAATATAATAAGTTCCCCGAGAGAACAGTATTCTCACTCCGCCGTTACGTCTAAATAATAATAAGATTTATCTAAAGTATTGATTTTTCTTAACAAACCTTAAAAATTAATGAATAAGGAGTATACAGAACGAGTGAGGTTGCCTCTAATTAAGGCGACCTTTGATGATACAAAAGAAATTGTCTCTGGTAGTAAATCTTTTTGATAAACGGAAATTTATCGTAATGTTGTACAATTACCTAATTCATTAGGCGAAAAATTTGCATTTAGAAAGTCTTTAAAATAAATTAAACAATAACTAAAGTATCTTATGTACGAACGAGGTCATCTTGATGACAATATGTGTTGAGTGGCTAAACTCAACACCGCGGTTTGTTTTAGTAAGCAAAAAAATGGAATTGATTTACATGTAAATCTTCCTCTATTAGGCATTAAAGGAGTCTTGCCAGAGAGAGAGAGAGAGAGAATGTGGAAATAATGGCAATAATTCATTCCCCCAAACGGGGATCTCCCGATGGCGTCTCTGGGGTCTGGAATCAATACCATTTCAAGTTTATTTAGTAAAGTGTGTCATTGAAAAATCTTTCAAAGTTGCCAAATTAGAATTTAGGTACTCTAAACTATCCGTAGTAAAGATTAATGGTGAGACTTACCTTCCATTTTATTACACTAATTTAGTTAAGTTGGTGTTAGTTAACTTGCTAATATTATTTTAACTAAATCTATTATAGGGCATAATAAATTCAAAAATAGTTTTTTTCTTCAATGAAAATAGGCAGTTTTACTGCTTTTCAGTAGTAGATAGCAGGATTTATCCACTCAATTTTCTACTAATTATTACAATACAGAGATATTATTTCTGCCACAGTCTCTTTATATTTATATAAATGAACCATTTACAAACAACTTTCTAAATCTAAACCAATAAGTAGAACACAAGCGTAACTTCGAGTAACCAGTACAGATTGTTACACTGTAAATGAAATGTTCCATATATGCGGGTAGCTTGGATGAGAGATTATAAAGATGGAATGCAGATGAGTAAAAATTACGAAAGTTCTTTGAGAAGCTGAAAAAAATTATCCCGATGATTCTACTTCCAATGAGGAGAACGAGCAACAGTTTTATAGTAAAAGTTGTTTTAAAAAGAACAAAACTCCAAAACGATTGTAATATTGAAATGTGTATTTTTTTATATTATCATTAGATACAGTTTACTTTTTTAATAATTATATTTTTTATTCATATTATATTATTGTTTGACGAACCAACAAATCAGACAGAATCTACCTTTTGTAATTATTTTATACACACTTTAATTCTATTCTATTAATATTAATTCTAATAACCACTAACTACACTTCCTTGCCAAGCTCCATGCCAAATTTCAAATTGGCTGGACTGACTGGACTTCAACGCGACTGGATTTTGTCTGGGTGTTGCCAACCAGACCCTCAGATGGACCTATTGATTTATCATATTGGTTTTAAACAACTTATGAGGTACTCGAACTACGAACTTCCAAAGTCAATACACAAGTTATACCTGATAAATAGTCCGGTGGTCTTAAGTGGAGTTGTTCGTCTCAAGGTCGCCGTCCCAAATACTTTAAAAGGATTTTTACCTACTTCAAACTTGTAACTACTTTGCGCTCAGTTCAAAAGTACAATCCCAGGAGTTTCTCAGAAAAATTTGGGTGTCGAGAATTTTTTATTTCCTCACGTTTTAACAAAGACGAGGTATTTTCTTTAAAATATATGTATGAACTTTTGCTTTGTGCGGAATAATTTAAGTTAAAGTAAGTACTTTCAAGTGTTTTTCTTTTGGAATTCCTGATGATGCTACCACAGGCTTTAATAGCAAAAAAGTGACGAATTAAGTATTGTCATTATATACAATACTGGAAGCTGTCAAGACAATGTGAGTTGCGGAGCTCAACCCCGCGTCTCCTATAATAACCTCGCCGTTGCCGTCTTTTAATAATCAAAACTAAAATTAAACATGAAATCACGAAGCGTATTTTAACTTAAAACAGGACAGAAACTGCTAACATCAACGTGATTTAATTAAAGAGAACATAATCCGTTAAAATTAAGAGGCCGCTGTTAATTTAACGATGTATGTATGTATGTATGTTGTATGTACGAAGTAAATTCTAATGTTACATGCGGCTCTAGCTGACGTATTAAATGAGCATTATAAAGAAAAGTTTTATTAGAATACAGAAGCGATACATATAAAAAAAAACTGGAAGAATAAACGGAGGGTTTTTTTTTAGCCATCGATGTCAGTCAAACATAAAATAACACGACAAAAATAAATATATAATGAATGTGATCTTGTCTTTAGTTCTTTATGAAATTTCTACTATAAATATATTATGAGACCGTCGTGGAGCAGCAGGACAAGGGTGTGACTGTTACTCGACGGCCGTGGGTTCAATCTCACTCGAGGTAGTGAAATTAGTGAAGTTATTTTTGGTTTATATTTCCATTTCTTCGTTCTGGTGTCGTGAAGAAGCGTGGCGTTGAGTTCTGCCACTCAACACGCAATGCCTCCAGAATTCAACAGAAATTGGGAGACGGAGTGTCTTAACACTAGATTCCCTCTGCCTGCCCTGCTGCGTGCGAGATACAGCGTGAAGCTGATTTGATTTAATTTAAATGTTATCTTTTTAAGTTATTTGTTGCATTTATATTCTGCTAAATATGGAATAAAACGTGAATTAAAAAAAACTCACTGCCTCTTTTGGAAACGAAAATGATAAGCATACAAAATTTGACATTATCTTTATACAAACAAAAAGAAAACGGAAAAATTATACTACATTGTAATCCAAGAATCATTTGTAATACAGCCAGGATTTTCTCATCTCATATAAAAACAAAAAATTACTAGCACATTGGTATATAAGTGACAACTTATATAATATGTTATTCGAGCAATTACGGAAAGAAGCTAAGCCTTGTATCAATAGGCGGTAAGCATGAGGTCGACGCTTAATAACTTTTGGGGTGTTTTCGCATGTACGGAACGATTACGACACGATATTATATAATTATAATTTTTAACAAAAAAACTACTTCTTCAATTTCAACCAGATCTCATAGTCAGAATCTAACCAAACGTTCATCAAACTGCTCTACAAATATATCCTTTCCAATAAAAAAAATCTAAGTCTTTCCAAAAAAGAATTATCGAAATCGGTTGGCGGGATATTGAGCTATTCGTATTCATCCATTTGTCGGGCACAATATGACAAATTTAAAACTTATATGATTTTATCATGAATGTCATTGTCAGAAATGGACCAAATTAAAATGAGATCACACGGGAAGCACAATTTTTCATTTATGCATAGTTTTTGCCACAATTTATAAGAAACTAATTATTTAGAGTTCCTTACCTCAACAAATAAAATCGGAACCCCTATAGCATTTTACTTTGTTGTCCATCTGTCAGCCTATCAAAACTTCAACTTTTAATCTCAGGATCGTGTGAATTATAAGTTTGTTGTTCTTATCGCTTGTCTCTTGAGCTTGTCGCTAGTACATTATTAAGATATACCTAACAGTGTAAAAGGCATTTCTTAAGTAAGACAGTAATTGTTGATAAAGACAAGCAAGAGCAAGTCCTGTTATTATTTTCTTACTTAACTATTTACTAAGAAACATTTGCGAAATATTATTTTTATACATTCTATGTTATATAAAAATAGATTTATTATGTACCTATTAATTTAAGCTTTTTTATAATTATATTCCATATTCCATTATTTATGTTTTTAATCTCGCCTTGCTTTTTTCGTTGCGTAGCTTTCGATCTTATAATTTTTAATACCACTAGCGCCATCTCTTGGAGTTTCTTATGAACTTAATAGTAGTTGTAGGAACTATTTATTCGATCGATTAAAATAACTTAAAATGTAATGTAGAAATTATTCGAAAGATGGTGTACGAAGTAATTACAGCCGTCTCTAATAAATGACGTTAATTTTATTATGTACTTGATGACGAAGGAACTGTAAAAATATTCAAATAATTACTGAGAAATGTATCAATATAATACATTTTTTTTTTATTAGCGTCGTGCTGTAATCTGCTCACGACAAAGTAGGCAGAAGGCACATAGTGTTAAAACACTCCGTCCCTAACTGTCCGCCGAAATTGTCAAGTTATTGGGTATTGAGTGCCGGAGCTCGAGGCTTTTATCTTGTTGCCAGAGCGAAGAAATGAAAATATAAATAAATAATAATTCCTAACCTCGAGTGGGAAATGAGCCCACAACCGTCGCGTTACAGTTATACTCTTGTGCTCCTACTTCATTCATTTATTAATATTTACATAATATACAAGTTAATATGGGCAAGTACCTATGACACAACGTAATCATTAGAAGTCGATGAATTATACGTAATACGATCAGCTTACCCGAAATATTCAGTAGTATACAACTGGCTTTCTATATGCCCCTAAAATATTTAAAAGATTAACCCCTAACTCCTAATCTTTAGGGAGTTGTGGACTTGTTCACTCCCATCACCAGATCAGTAATGTCATCAGACGATAGCTACATTAAGCATATGTATGATTTTCAAAGTAAATTGTATAAAACATAGAATAGTCTATAAAATTCGACAGTTTGTCTTGATTTACATGGAGTTCTATTATCAGATTGTGACTTGGTAGTAATGAAGTCAATGGTGATAAAGTACGGTCTTTCAAATAATAAAAACATTATATATAGTAAACCTCTTCCTTTCTGAAAAAACAAAAATTCTGTCAAAAAGTTAATTCTAACTAATCTATACTAATATAATAAAGCGGAAGAGTTTGTTTGTTTGTTTGAACGCTAAGATCTCTGGATCTACTGGTCCGATTTACATTGTTTTTGTTTTGTATGAAAGCTGCATTCTTCAGAAGTGCTATAGGCTATATAACATTACATTATACATATAAACTAATATATTTTAAAGTACTTTCTAATTTGACATGCAATTTATGCTGCCATGTTAATAACAACCGTCGCGTCGCTACGCAACCGTTACCGCGACATTTTGATATTCATCCTTATGAAAATAAATATTATAGTCACTTTTAGCATTTTATCTAGATTGAAATTATAGTTTACTGTATAACATACTAATAAATAATTAAGTAGATGTCACTGATTCCAAATGACCTAGCCTACGGGCGGCATAGTATGACCGACGTGAACGGGCAGATGACGTTGACGGTTTTAAAAATTTTCATACATTTTCGAACTATTGTTAATTTTTATGTAATTATTTGCTGTTTATAATTAATTTAAACTACACTTTGGTTCTCTTCTTATTTTATTTGATATTGCCCGCTAAAATTATCCTATTTAATAGATAGAAATATTTAGTTATTTCGTAGAGATATCTATGTACGCACACACGGAATACTTTAGGTACTTTTTCTAATATTAAGAATATCTATCCTTTAGTTACTTTTAATTCTTTTGTTGGTTCATTTCAATAACTGAGATAATTTTTTCTCATAATATGTATCTACTTATTATTCTTTTTGATTATTTAGGTCTATATTTCCTTACTAATTCTAATGAAAATTGAAAATAATTTCATGAATATATTGAATAAATATTCTTATAGTTGAAGCAGGCGTAGCCGCGTCCGGGTCCACTAGTTATTGTATATATCACGAATATAATTCATTTTATTAAATAAACTAGTAAAATACAAGAGCGGAACGGACCAGCTTCGCTAGTTTTATTAGCCTTTTAACGATCCTTTCAAAGCATCGACAGACGCTTTATGGCGGCACAGGAACTGCAGAACTGTCAAAAACTTTTCATTCTTAGCTTAGCTGTCTTACATTCATGAACTATGAACTTGTTAGATCTGTTGCGCTTAAAACTTATAATATATTTAACAATATTATTATAATAAACCCGCAGGGCAGCTTGTCATGAGCTATTGGGAAGAATAGAATAAAGAATAAAACCCTTATGTATCACGTATCTCGATTTCGGGGAAGATATCCTAGTACCTGCTAGAAATTATTATCAATTAACCAGGTTAAGGCTAGGGCTCTTGAAACATAAAAACAATAAAGCTTCTAAGTCAATGCAATCAAAAGATACTAGCATTTGTGCATTGGTTTCGCTTCCATTCTGTATACCATCTATAAGAAACGTAGTAAGTTACTTTAAAATAAACTGGTTTTACAAACTTGTCCTTAATAAAAAAAATATAGGTCATCTGAGATCGTAATTGAGGGGCAGTGGCAAAGCGTAAACGCGAGCAGCCGCGCCGTCCCGAAATTCGACAAAAAGTAGGGAATGGAATGTCTTAAAAATAGGTTCCCTCTGCCTACCCGTTGTATACGGGATATTAAGGTAGGGTATTTACCTTACTAAATATTTTCCTTATTTATTAGAATGACTGTTTACAGTTAAAAAAAGAATAATTCTATAATTATTTTATGGTTTAAATTCCTTATATGTCCAAGTAGTCCTTTAGGTCACGCACGGCCGTTACCGTTACAAAAGATCACGCGACAGTTTCAAGATTGCATGGACGAAATAAAAAGGAAAACCAGAAAAACCATGGCTGCACCATAATTAGCGATTTTAAAATACCTTATAATCTATAAATGATTTTGTTTTATCTTATAGCTTTCACAGATAATAATCGCAATTATACTTTCTCTTCGTACGAACCATGATTTATATAAATAAAAAAGTATAGCACTTATTGCCAAGACTCGTATTTCATTAATATGTTTTTTGGTTCACACTGCATCCTTCATATAGCATGGTAATCAGAGGGAACGGAGGGGAGGGGAGTAAAAGTAACTTATTTCCTCGAGTAGGAATCGAACCCGCACGTCGCTTACAGTAAGACGATGTCGCACTACGTCAATATAGCCTCATTTTTTACTGTAAATAAATTCTCAATTTGATCTCAATAAACGAGATGCATTACAACTTTCTTGCTGTACTTTCACGTCTGGTGACTAAAAATATGTTTCTTTTCATAAATTCTTTTAAAGGTAACTGTATAACGGGGCAGTATCGAAGAAGAGCAATGGTTATGGATTCGATGCCCAGTCGGAATCGGAATATTCGTAATATTTGTCATTTCTCTGCCGTAAAGTTCCGCAAAACCGTAAAATGTCTGGAAATGAAGCGTCTTAACCTTCTTCCCACACTACTATGGAGAAAAAAAGCGTGAAATTGTTTATATATTTCTGTAATATGTAGTAGCTATTAGCTACTTGATCTCGATTCGCAAGGTAATAAATCGAATTCTATACAAAAATATTGCCAGATATTATAAAGATTTTTTTTTTTTTAGATTAATAATTTTAATGTTAGGACACTATTTTCCATGTTCTGCCCGATATTGAAATATATCGTGACGAATTGCGCAACTCAATACCGCTTTTTGTTTCTTCAGAGACAGGATATAAAATATCAATAAAAATATAGCATATAATTTAATTATTTATTGATGTGATTCTGATATTATTTATATGAGTATACAAAACTCTTCAGTCGGGAATGAAAGCTTCTTAAAGAGAACGAAGTCCTAAGTCTGGGTTCCCAGGTTCTGTCTGCCTACCCTACTGTGCAGCATAAACAAAGCGGTTCAATAAGATTTTTTTACCTGCGGCTTTGCCCGCAAATTCAATTGGACATAACTAGTATCTAGTAGCCATCGAAACGATTAAAGCTATGTTATTTTGCTTCTTCGACAAATGGACTATACGACACAAAAAGAACTGTTATTATAAGCGATATATATGTATAGACACGCGCATATTATGTGAGTATAGTCCAAGCGGGCGAAGCCACAAGCATAAAACTAGTATATATTATAATAAATCATACATTTACACATATTTTAAAACAACTCTCTCACACTTATTGCAGGTTGTATAATTGCATCATCATTTCGAATCTCAGTCCGTTCTTACCGCACTCCACCCACAGACATGGACCGGGTGTGTTTTAAAGTTAACGATGTTGATTATTCTGGTACGTACTCGATATATTACTTATTTAGTTATAATACAGCAGTTGAGTATTGGTCAATGATTTGTACCATTATTTTAAATAGAAAAATTATAAAATCGATCGAATAAAATATATACAGATTGCTTGTATTTTAGTCTAGGATATTTGTTCTATTTTTTTTTCGTATGTTTTCTTTTTTTTCCTATTTCTCTGTCCCTCATATTTATATAATTGGTCAATGATTTGTACATTATTTTAAATAGAAAAATTATAAAATCGATCGAATAAAATATATACAGATTGCTTGTATTTTAGTCTAGGATATTTGTTCTATTTTTTTTTCGTATGTTTTCTTTTTTTTCCTATTTCTCTGTCTCTCATATTTATATAAGGGGGACGCTCACGCCACGTTGGTTTTATTCATATATATTAAAAGTCATTAAGTGTTAAAAAAGTACAGAATACTTACTAAATTGGATATTTAATAAATATTCTGTGATGCCTGAAAAATGTCTTAATTTTTTTTTATATAAAACATTTCAATACAATAATATGATATTTTAGCTGATTTAAAAGACATATATATACATAAATGTTTTACGGCTTAACCATTTATTTAAAAAAAAATATTAGAATTTTTAGCTATTTTTCATCCAATTAAATCTGCCCAAGAAGCTTAAAATTTAAATGAATCCAGGCATGTTAAATATTTAGAAAAAAAATATGATTGGAATTTCAAATTATTTTTTTACATTGTTTTATGCTGTTGATTTTCGCTTCGGTTATTTATGATTTTTTTTTATTTCTAATAAATTTTGGAAAAAAAGTTAAAAAACGATTTATAAGTAAAATAAAACTAGGTCAGTCGTGGTGCAGGGGCACAAGTCTGCGACTTTAAGCGCATAGTCCTAACATTGGGTTCCCAGGTTCCCTGTATTCTACCCTGCTATGTACTGGATAGAGCATGAAGCTAAAAAAAACATAACAAAAGGTACGGTCAAAGAGTAAAATTAGTAAATTAAGTTATATATAAAAAACAAAATAACAATCTAAGGTCGATGACATTGAATATAACTTTAAATAACTTCATCATATTTAATTTTTATTAGATTTAGAAAAAGAAGGTACCTACTTTTAGTAATTACAATTCAACATTGTGGGTTCGTTAAATTATAATTTAATTGCGATTAGGTTAAAAATTTTACGCATGGCTTAACTCTGTTTTGTAAATAATTGTAATTAATATTTTAATTGAGGTTTCCGCTTCATATTGATTATATTATCAACCGATTATATTCTAGTATCCACCTAGTTAGCCAATTGTATAGATTATGTACATTTTATTAGTCTATATTATAGTTAGAAATATGTGGGGTTCATTTACTTTTTATCTTAGTGACATTTTTTTCCATTCTGGAAATAGATCTAAGCTCAAAGCCTAACAAAATAAGTGAATATTTTAACTTAGAGAACAAAATAAGTGATTATTTTAACTTACTTAAAGTATTAAATACCTATACAAAGAAAAATATTCAGAACTGTATAAAAAAATAAACTCGAAACGAACTCACGCCTTTTGTTTACAGTATAAGGACTCTAGCTAATTAAAGCTATACGATTTTATTAAACTACATCTACATCTACATTCTTATATTTATAATTAGGATATTGATAATACTACCTCCATTCAAATGGAATTCAAATATTCATATTTTTAGAGATAGTAATCTCTAAAAATATGAATATTTGAATTCCGCCACTCAACACACAATGTTTCGAAAATCCTATTGGAAGAGAATATCTTAGTACTGGGATCAAAGTTTAACGACAGGTGGTGTTTTTAGTTGTATTTTCGTACTGTAAGCGCGACAAGTTATGGGTTCGCTCCCCACTGGAAGAAATGTAATATTTAACATCTTAATTTCCTCTCTTTAGTAACAAGCAATTCGCGGTGTTGAGTTCCACCACTCAACACCGAATACGTCCAAAATTCAGCGAAAGTATGGAGAACGGAAGTACCTTAATGGAAACTTAGCGCCTTAGAACTCAAAAAAATAATATACCTACATAGTTGTAATTATTTAGAAACGCCGTTACGTAACAAAAACCTTTTATTTCAAAGTAATTTGCTTTAGACCACTTTTCACTGTCAAAGATATTTTATCTACTATATGTGTCGAACAAAAAAATTGTGTAAGTCAATTGGTAATATTCCATAATTATAATGATTTATTTTTAATACTGTTAATATTATTCCAAACTTAGAATGGAAAAATACTTATTTAGAAAAATTATTAAAATATGAACGACGCAAAATTTGAACTCGCACCTCTTGAATTGCTTCTAAGAGAATCGGGTTTAAATTCCACTACTTTCTAAATATACGTTTTCTAAATATATAAAATATCGGAAAGTGGAGAACGGAGTGTCGTAACACTACGTTTCATCTGCTTATCTCGCTGTGTATGGGTTACAGCGTGACGCTGAATTAATATAATTGCGCTTACTAATTCAAAATATATTCAATTAAAACATAAAATCAAAATTCTTAAATTACTTAATATAATTATGTAAACAGAAATAATTAAAAAAAAATATAGATTTGAATTAAATTACACTTTTACTTTTTAATAAATCTGTAACAGGTTTTTATAACAGATATTGCGAATTCATTTTGAGTAAAATTAAAAATGATTTAGGTATTAGCATTTTGCAAATAAAAATAAATGACGTGACGTTTAATGAATTATTCAGTAGGTACCTCGCCTGGTACTATTATAAAAGAAAAATTATACATGCGTGCATTTCTTTTGCTTCATGCTGTATGCCGGGCATAGCTGCCTACTCAGGCAGTGGAAACCTGAGAAACTAGTGTTAAAACATTCTGTTCCCATCAAGACACTTCCGCTCCCTCCTTTGCCTTGAAAGTGAAATTCAAATGGGAATCGAACCTAGAACCTGTCATGTTTGCAATCAGACACTTGTGTCTCTGTTCACTTTATTCCAGAGTCAACAATTTACATAATAAATATTGTCTTTTAGCAAATTTTTTGTTGCTTATGCTACTTTATGATACTTTTTGTTACTTATTCTACTTTGTGAATGCCAAAAGACATATCTCAGAGCTTCTTCCCCTAAAATTTTATGACCAAAAAATCCATGTAAAATAAGAAATTTCTTTTTTTCAGTGGGAAATGAAGTGGACTCGAACACAACCCTCTTAGACTTCATAAGAACCAAATTAAACCTTCGCGGTACAAAGTACATGTGCTTGGAGGGCGGCTGTGGAGCATGCATCGTTAGTGCATCTACATCTCTTGGGCAATCCCCTCACAGTGTTAACTCGGTAAGCGTGTTTGCTTTTGTTCACTTTCACGCTTTATCCCGTACAAAAAGCAGACTTGCCTTTCTCAAGCTTTTATTTCTTTTATTTACGCCACGCTTTGTTTTGTAACCAGAGTAAAAAAAATCATAAATTGTCCAAATGGAAATCGAACCCAAAATCCCGACAGTTTGCAGTCAGACGCTTTACTAGTGTAATTTCTCTTTGGCATTCCGCGTTGAATGGCATAATTTATATGAATATCGAATCCTCAACCGTCACGCGTATAGATAGACGCTGTGCCATGATGGCTTCGGCACAGTTATTAATACAGACAGTTAAATAATGATAATTACTGCGAAGTAATTTAGAAACGAAATTATAATGATTTTACGGATATCCTGTTTTTGTAATAATTCAAGGGCGAGTTTCGTCACCCAACAAGCAAAAACAATACTAACTTTTTTTATTATTTAAAATATTATTTAAATCAAAAAGAACCTAGTGTCACTTAACTCTTAATAGAATTTAAGAAAGAATTGACGATAAAAAAGTCAAAGATCATATTTAACTTCATCAACTTGAGGCTAAACTAAACACAAATTTAATTACAGTGCATGGTTTCCATAACATCATGCCAAGATTGGGATATAACAACCGTTGAGAAGATTGGCAATCGTTTAGACGGCTACCATCCCATACAGACGACACTTGCTGAAAACAATGGTACTCAATGCGGATACTGTAGTCCCGGGTGGGTCATGGCCATGTACAGGTTTGTTGTGATTTTTTTAAATTTTTAAAAAAGTCATTTTACGCTTGGAAAAAAATTTTTTTTAGGAAACGTATAAGAAATTGAAACCTGAAGGGGATGTGATGATAATTCAATGTGGAATAGATTAAAATTTTGCGTATACTTACTTATTTTTTATATATTTTCCTGTTTAAGGTATCTTATCCCGCACGTAAGCGGGGTAGACCAAGTCAATTCCAAGACAAGCTCCTCCCCGACCGCCACTGCCTGTAGTGGACCCCTGAGTGTATTTAGATTTAAAATTAGCAATATTCATTTATTGTTAAAAACATCCATTATTAATTATTATACAATGACGAATTGAATATTCAAAGCTTACCAAATAAAATTTTCATAATTAACTTAACAATAATTAATATGTTTAATTATTTACGCACTAGTTCTTGTGGGTTCGACTAACGCTAATGAATAGAAATTAACATAGTAGACAGAAAGTAAAATGCCGCCGTACCCGAGACAAAAATATATAATGCGAAATCTCTAATTATTCATTTTATTGTATGTCAATTTCTTACTTTCTGGAAACTTTTTCTTGAACCTATAAAAAACATAAAAAAATTAAGGACGTCGCAGTGACGTGGAACAAACTTGCGACTTGCGTCAATATGACGGTTGTGGGTTCGATTCCCTCTAGGGGAATGAATTCCTGACTATTATAGAGAAAAAGAGTAGTCACATAAAACTAATTCAATTAAGTTCACGATAATTTTCCTTTCAACATTCAATAATATTTTCAGCCTTATGAAAACAAAACCTATGACTATGCTGGAAATAGAACAGTCGTTTGGTAGCAACGTATGCAGGTGTACAGGATATAGGCCAATATTAGACGCTTTCAAAAAATTCGCATCAGATTCGCCAAATCCTGTAGAACTTCCTGATATCGAAGATTTGAAAATATGTAATAAAACTGGCGAAGCATGTTCAAAAACAAAATGTGAAGAAGCCGATTGGTGTTTTGTAAACAAAGACGAAGTTTTTAACGAAGTGAAATGTTTATACTTGATAGATAATAAAATTTGGTATAGAGTTGAGACACTCTCTGATATTTTTGTTATATGGGCAGAAAGGGGGGTTCAGTCTTACATTTTGGTTGCTGGTAACACTGGAAAAGGTAAACAATTTCTTTATTATTATATAAATCGAATCATTCTGAACTCTCAATCATGGGGAACAGATGTTTCTTAACACAAGGTTTATGAGGTTCCCTTTGCTTATACTGCTATATGCGCGATACAGCGAAAAACTTTTCTAGAACTTTAATTCGATATACGAGTCTACATATAGCAGTCGAGAATTCAGCTCTAATAACATTTGTTCCTTATTACACTTTTGTTTCAGGTGTTTATCCAATTATCGAATACCCAAGGATCCTTATAGACATTTCAGGATTAACAGAACTAAAAGGTTTCTACATTGACCAGAATTTGGTACTTGGGGCAGGAACTACTCTTACAGATACTATGAACATATTCGAAAAAATCGCCAACTATGATTACTTCAGTTATCTAAGAACATTTAATGAACATTTAAGATTGGTAGCGCATATTCCAATTAAAAATGTAAGTACACAATTTTATAAGATCGACTTGTAACTTCTAAAAATCTAAGAAACTTAATTTGACTCAAAAATTTGAGGCCAGCCGTGGCGGGTTCGACTCTCACTTTATGTCTTGATAATTTTGCGGTGCTTGAATAACGGAGTGTGTCAACACTTAATTCTCTCTGTCCACCGTCCTACGCAGAAGAAAAAAGATGTAAAAATCTTTTTTTATAAAGCAGACATAAAAAAAGTCTTTTTTTATAACTAATTATTAATACATTTGTAAAGATTTAAATGTACTGCCATTTTTTAGTGTTTTAGTTCTTTTTAACAACGTCGTAAAGATTCAATTGTGTCAAATAAAATCTACAGTGATTTAAAACTAATTAAAAGATTTTACAAGACGATATATGATTGTAATCTTTATAGAGCAATAAAAACTTTAATAAAACTAAATTAGTTATTAAATAATTCTCTTTTGTTAATTACTGAATTAAGAAAAATAATAAAGGCCATCGTAGCGCAGTGGCACAGCGTCTGAATGCTAACGCGATGGTTGTGGGGCCGATTCCCATTTCTGCATTATTTTATATATCCTTTGCATTTCTTTAGGATTAACTTTATATTTTGATGAATTGCTAAATTAATTATTTACATATTGTCCACGTAAATGTGTAACAGAGTGTGTTAACACTAAATTTTCTCTGCTTGCTTGCCTCTCCTATCAATAATATATGAACAGCATATTAAGAAATAATAATTGTATACTTTCCAGATAGCGACGCTGGCCGGAAATTTAATGCTCAAAAATCGAAATCCTGAATTTAAATCTGATATATTCCTTCTGTTAGAAACAGTTGGAGCTCAAGTTGTTATTTGTAAGTATTTAATATTCTTAAAAACAGAAATTATTTCGACATATTTAGTTTAAAACCACCCTACTCAGGAATACCCTTCCAAAGGTTCACTGTACGCTCCAGCATCAGTCGCTTCGCGTCAATGAATCAGCTATGGAGGCTGGTCCTGGATCCTAAGCCGATATAGTATCCAGCACTACATAGAATACTCTTGTCTTGCATACTTAGTCATGAAAATTACAAATAATACGAGTACCTACGTAGTTATTTAAAGAATGTGAATGAACGCGACAAACTTTTTACATATTTTGTAGGTCAATTATGCAAAGTGTACTGAACTTATTTAAATAATTATAAATTATTATTTTACATAAAGGTCATAGTAATTACGATTAATTAACTTTAAATTGATATGTGAAATAAAAAGTGCGGTAATTTCTTTTTTTACAAACATTAATGAAATCACCTTCGTCAGTTGTACAGTGTCAGACTGTAAATGGAATGATTGTGGGTTCGATTCCCAACCGGGAAAATGAATTATTTTCATTTTCTCGCTATCTTTGGTAAAAGAATGCATCATTGAGATCTATTCAATACGTAATGTCCCAAAAATTTGGCTCAGAGTGGACTCTCTCCCTAGATTACCTATTCACGTTCTCTTCGTATATGCAAGAAGAGAAAGTAAAATGATACTGTCTCTATGATGCAATTGGTTGTGCTGATTGCAGATAATGTAATAGATGTGAGTTGTTGTGAGAGTTGAGATCCAGAATAGGATTCGTCCTATTCTGACGATTCTACTGAAAGAAAAACATAATAATAAAAATACCTTCAAAATGATATCTACATAATAAGTATAAATATAAACAAAAAGTTCAAAATCAATTTTTATAAATATTTATATAACTTTAAGGCATAATATATATTTTTTTTTATTTTTAAAGTCGGTGCCAATTTAAACTACCAGCCAGCTATAAAACATATATAAAGAAGAACAAAAGCTAAAAATAAAATGAATTGTTCAAAATTATACTTAAAATCTTAAAACTAAATATCCTGGCATGAGTTACGTGTTAATTGAGACTCGCTATTGATACAGTATATTTTTTTTATTTATTATAATTATATAAATTATGTTTGACATTGACTGCACCTAAAAATTATATCATATAAATGTTGGCATTTTAATTAACATTTTTTATTTATTGACAATAAATCCGTATATAAATTAATTCCGTATATTTTTTCTTTTTTTTTGTAAATAGTCATAGGACTATAACTATATATATTTCCAGCTTAGTGTTTTATCTCCCATAGCAAAGTATATAGAACCTAGTGTTAAGATGTGTCTTAACTCTCAGTTCTTTTGTTCCCCACTTTTCACTTAAATTAGGCACAATGAGACAGCGTCTTGAGTTCCGGTACTCAATTATTAGTTCACCCATTTGGGGATGCAACCTATCTAACTATCGCACCCACAGTCCAATAATATACCACTGCCACAATGACCTCTAAATTAAAAAAAAAATTATACCTACATTTTTTTTCGTGCAAAATGTGGAATAATTTGCATAAAGATGTAATTTCGCGAATTACATATGTCTTGTATGTAATGAATAATAATTTAGAATGGATATATCTTTCTGTTTAATCTTAATAGTAGGTACGTATATATTAAGATTAAACTAAAAGATAAATCCGATATCTGTATGAAGATAATATGAAACGTATTAACTAAATTATTTATGTCATCTTTGTATGATTAATCAAAATAAAAAAAAATCAGCTTTACATTGTATCCCGCACACAGCAGGGTAGGCAGAGGGAACCTAATGCTAAGACAGTCCCTTCCCCACTTTCTGCCGAATTCCGGAGGCTTTGCGTGTTGAGTGACAGAACTCAACGCCGCGCTTTGCCTCGACATTAGAGTGAAGAAATGGAAATATGAACGTAAATATATATTTTACTTCTTCGAGTGGGGATCGAACTCACAACCGTCACATTACAGTCACACCCTTGTCGCTGCGCCGAAGGCCTCAAACCTAACATAGATTACATACTCTAAATTATATTAATATTAGTTCTTTATATTTATCAGTAATAGCTCCAGGACTTAGAAAAGTGTTGTCTATGCAAGACTTCCTCAGAGAAGATATGACGGCCAAGATCCTATTAAGTATAATTTTACCACCGTTGAGTGACGCACATAAATTAGTCACTTACAAGGTAACGTATATATTGTTAAATAACATAAATATAATAGTTACTAAAATTATATACTGATTTCCTACTTTCCTCTCAATTTTGGATAGCCTAGTGAAAGGCGGAATGAAGAAGTAACTATATTAAATATTTTATTTCCTTTTTCCTGAGCGGGAATCGAACCCACAGCCTGGCGCGTTCATAGACAAAATGCTGCTGCGAGTCGGATTTAATGAAAAATATTTTGTTATAAATTTATGAAAAATATAATACTTAATAAATTCATTTATTTATTTATTTCTTTAAACCAATAGATTATGCCTCGATCTCAAAACGCACACGCTATCGTCCACGCTGGATTCATATACAAAATTGACAATAATTTCATAGTTACCGCCTGTAGAATAGTATACGGTGGTCTCTCTACAGCTTTTAATAGAGCTTGGAAAACAGAAAAATATTTAGTGGGAAAAGCACTGTTTACAAACGAAACTTTGCAATACGCTTTGCAAGTTTTAAACGCTGAAATGGTCGTGACTGAAAACTTACCAGATTATCCTGTTGAATATAGAAGACAGCTTGCCATTAGCTTATTTTATAAGGTATTTTATTATGAGATATATAATATTTTTCTGCTTCATTGTATGCTGCACATAGCAGGGTACGTAGAGAGAACCTGGGAACCTAGTGTTAAGAGATTCCTTCCGTTCCCATTAAGACACTTTCCAATTTTTCGCCGAATTTTAGAGTTATATTTTACAACCATTACATTCAGTGAAATCAAATTGACAATCAAAATCAATTTTCGTTTTGATATCAATCGTCGTAGCAATAAAAATTTTGAAATGTTTAAAATTTTATTGCCTTCCGTTATATTTTATTCGTTGTTAAAATTGTAATTTAAAGTACGAAATAAATGTCATGATTTTAAAAAGATGTTAAAGTTGCACTCCGATACAGTGTTTAAATATTAACGGATGAATCGTTCGGTATTATTTATTTTTACAAAAAATAACATTGCTCATTTTAAAATGACTGGAAAAAAGCACGGCGCACTGACGTTACTTAGAAAGTTAAATCTAATTAGATGAGAGAGTGTAAGAGAGTACTATGAAAAAATATATCAAAATTTCTGCTTAGCCTATCGCCATCCACTGCTGAACGTAGACCCCCCTCATCGAGCGCCAAATATCCACAGAAATTTCCACAGAAACGGAAAAAATCGTCATTTTCCCCTATAAATCTTACAATCTATGCAAACAAAGTTACGGTTGATAATTAATTGATGACTACTATAGATGGAAAATAATAGTGGTTTTCCACATACACAACATATAATATGACAGAATGGTATATAATATGAGAAATTGGTTGTTTTTCAGGGGCTTTTGTCACTTTACCCTGTAAATAGGTTGCATCCTCGTTATCGTTCTGGAGCTGTGAAAATACACGATACGCGTCCTGTATCTGATGGTAGGCAAATATTCACGACTAACCCCACTCTCTGGCCTTTAAATAAACCTATACCTAAACTAGATGGGTTGGTAAGTGAAGAGTTAAACATTTTACATTTTACTATTATTTATTTTAATATTTATTAATGTGACTATATTGTTAGGCTTTGTTTTTGTCTCAAATAACTAAAATAAAAATAAATTATTATTATTATTTTTCAATCAAGAGATTTATTTTTGTTCGTACTTAAAAAAAATTACGTTAATAATTATCTTCTTCATGTTCAAATCAAGATTAAAGTGATTAAATTCTTAGAAAGAAGATAATTTGCCATGTATTTTATAAATTGGTAAATCATCTTTAGATCCAATGTGCGGGTGAATCTCAATACACAGAAGACGTACCGTCACTCCCTCGTGAGGTTTTCGCTGCATTTGTCCTCACGACGATACCACTGGGCACTATTGAGAATATTGATCCTAGTCAAGCTTTGGTAAGTGTAAAATATAAAAAGTTTCTTATTCAACATAAAAATATATTTCGAAAATCGGGATGATATTAAATCAATCACCGCTAACATTTTCTTAGATATCATCAATGAAGAATATTTTAAGCTTTTATCTTCTACGAAATAGAAGAAGCCGGTAAGACACAAGTTGCGACTAGTCCTTACTTGTTTTTATGTGAAACCAGACAGAATAACTAATTTTCAATTTCTACTGAAATCATCCAGACTTTATGTAAGATGTCTTTTGCAGAAGGAGCCTGGAGTCATAGCGTTTTATAAAGCATCTGATATCCCCGGACCAAATAGTTTCATTAACCCGGTTAACATATTTTTCCCATTCAACGAAGAAATCTTATGTGATAAAGAAGTTAAATATTACAATCAACCAGTAGGAATAATTGTGGCCGAAAGTCAAAAAATAGCAGAAAAGGGTGCTAGTTTGGTTAAAGTTACTTACAGTAATATGAAGAGACCAGTAGTTGATCTAAAAATTAATAAAAACGATCCCAGCAAAGTGACTGTTCTCCAAGCAATACCCGCCACTAGAACTGGTGCTGATGTAGAAAAAGTTATACAAGGAGAGAATACCATATATGGGCAATATAATTTTTGTATGGAAACGCTAGTGTGTGTAACTCATCCAACTGAAGAAGGATTGAAAATATACGCTGCTACTCAATACATGGATACAGTGCATCAAGTTGTTTCTAGGATGTTGAAATTAGATCAAAATAGGTAGCAGTATAGAATTATTTATTCCAATAAATTATTCTTCCAAGCAGTACGAACCAGCAAATGTCGCGTTTACCCTCAGACGTTGTGCTATGCCACGACGACTTTATCTATATATATAAAATCGAAAGGTCACTCACTCATCACGAAATCTCAGAAACTACAAGTGCTAGGAATCTCAAATTTTGCATAGCAGTTACTTACAGGACGTAGGTGCTCGCTAAGACGAGAATTTGCAATATTCGACTTCTAAGGGGTTGTTTTTGGGGTCGCAAGTTTGTATGAAACTTCGTTACTACAAATGCTAGGAGTCTCAAATTTTGCATAGACGTCACTAGGACGTAGTCATGGAGACAGAAATTAATAATAACATAGTTCACGCGAGTGTAACCGCGAGCGGGCCGCTAGTATAAATATATTTCTTCAAGTTGCATTCGAGAAAAAATATTGCATAGCTAGATTCTTTCCAACCATAATACCTTATATATAAAATTATAAGCTCAATAATTTAAATAATAATGTGACTTAATTTGATAATAATTAATGCATGAAATATTAAACATTGTGTTGCCTGATCACGATAAATGTTGAAATAATTTACTTGTTTTAATTAATTTATTGGCTTCTGCTGCTGCCGTTACCAGTATTATTTGCGTACAAATTGATTTATTTATTTAATACCAAATTAGATTCATATCAAGCTATGATTATTGTTGTAATTATTCCAGCTTTTACAGTAAATTTTAATATGTTAAAATGTGCATTATCCTTGTGGATTAAATTGTGATATAATAGTGAAACTACGGAATAGTTTCTATTTAATTTCGACAATTGTTTACCTTTTTTCACCATTTGGAACTAATAAAGAGTTGTGAATGATACATGACAGGTTCTGAGTCCTGTATTTATCCACTCTCCACTCTGAGATCAATCTTGAGAGTGATTTTGAGATGTCGTTTTCATACATAGATGGAATGAACATATTAAATAAGTATATCATTATTTTAACTGGGAATCGCACGCACAACCATTGCATTTACATTCACACGCTCCAAACCATGAATGACACGGAGCTCTCGAATCATTTTTATTATTATCTTTTCCCTAATTATATTTTTCATTTCTAGAATTGATGTAGTTGTTCGCCGGTTGGGCGGCGCATATGGATATAAAGTATCAAGAGAAACGCTTGTAGCGGCAGCTTGTAGCTTAGTCGCTTTTAAATTAAACAGACCTTGTCGCTTTATACAATCTCTAACTAATAATATGAGGGCTGTTGGAAAACGATCTCCTTGTTCTTCTAATTATGAAGTAAGTATCTAGGTCGTATACAAATAATAATGAAAACTGAGTGATATAGATGGATGAATTTTAACTGTCAAAATAATAAGCTGTAGATTTCATCCCTAGTCAGGACAAATATTTTTGTAATAAGCTGTGTTCAGATATAGTTCAGATAAGCTTTAATCTACATATATAAAATCGAAAGGTCACTCACTCATCACGAAATCTCAGAAACTACATGTGCTAGGAATCTCAAATTTTGCATTGGAGTTACTTATAGGACGTAAGTGCTCGCTAAGTCGTGAATTTGCAATATTCGACTTCTAAGGGGTTGTTTTTGGGGTCGAAAGTTTGTATGAAACTTCGTTACTACAAATGCTAGGAGTCTCAAATCGTCACTAGGACGTAGTCATGAAGACAGAAATTAATAATAACATAGTTCACGCGGGCGAAACCGCGAGCGGGCCGTTAGTATTTGTATATGAATAAAAAGGTAAAACAACAGATTTTCCTTCCTACGGGGGTAGGAATTTCGGTAATTCTTTTTTTTATGTTATTTAAGTGACATTTTAGCGTTACTATATGATATTCCTTTTAATATTTTTTTAGCTTTACACTGTATATATAAGAATACATTTCATCATGTTATTCAACTATAGACTTTCAATAGGTAGGCGTGAATAAAACCGGTGAGATTCAACATCTTCGTCACGATGTATACAGTGATAATGGCTATATAACAAATGAACCGTTATTATTACTAGGCGTGGAATTATATTCTAACGTATACAAAAATGATACATGGAATTACACAGGCTACAATGCGGTAACAGACACAGCTTCTAATAGTTGGTGTAGATCTCCTGGTAAGTTAAAATTAATGCATCTTGTCTATTCTACTCAGGTACTTCGAGAGCATTCCGTTCTCCATCTTCTCGACTGAATGCTGCTCTTGGATACGGACAAATAATTTCTTTTTTCTCTTCAGCTTTACATTATATTCTGCATGTAGCAGGGTAATCAGAGAGACCTAGTATTAAAACACTCCGCTGAATTCGGTAACGATTGTATGTATGTTGAGTGGTAGAACTCAACGCCGACAAACCACAACCTGTCGCGTTTACAGGCAGACGCTTGTGCCTCCGTGCCACGACTGGCCTCAATTTCTTATGTTATGACCAAATAACCGCTGCCGGCTTTTCTTAAATTTAAAAAAATACAAAAGATAAATCAATGCTTCAATTTTAATATTTAATACAAACACTGATCTGTTGTAACTAAACCAAGGAATTCAAATAAATAAATCGACACATTATTATTATATAGATAGATATTCTTAATAGATTTTACGTAGTATTTTAATTCAATTATATATTTTTCAGGAACATTAGAACACGTAGCACATGCTGAAACAATAATAGAAAGAATAGCTTACGAAATGAACTTAGACCCTCTCGACGTTCGACTAGCAAATTTGGATACTGCCAATTTCAATGATATATCAGAATTATTAGAAACATTAAAAGCCAATTCGGATTATGAAAATCGAAAAATTCAAGTTGATAAATTTAATGCAGAGAATCGATGGAATAAAAGGGGCTTAAGATTTTCCTTCATGAGATGGCCCCCAATTGGTGGGTTTTATCTAGATGTGAACATGTCAGTCTATAGCGACGACGGTACCATATCAATAACTCACGGTGGTATAGAAATGGGTCAAGGAATTAACACTAAGGCTATACAAATTTGTGCATACCTTCTTAAAGTACCAGTCGAAATTATACAAATAAAACCAAATGATACTTTCGTAGCGCCGAACAATTTTGTATCCGGAGGAAGTTTAACCACTCAAAACGTGACCATTGGAGTTCAAAGGTGCTGCGAAGAATTGCTAAGGAGGCTCGAACCGGTTAGAAGTCAAATGAATAATCCGACGTGGAGAGAATTGATAAAACAAGCGTTTACAATGAACATTGATTTGCAAGTCCACGGCTTCGTGAGTGCTGCTGATTTTCAAAAATATAATATATTTGGCGTGACTCTGGCGGAAGTGGAAATTGATGTGTTGACAGGAGAATCGGAGATCATAAGAGTAGATTTGATAGAAGATGTAGGACGAAGTGTTAATCCTGAATTGGATGTTGGTCAGGTGAGCATTACTTTGTAATGTTTGTCATACTTTTGTAGTATAAAACTTTTGAAACTTTATCCTACATCCCAGTGTATACTGATATAACGGAGTGTCAAGACACTTCATTCTCCACTTTATTCTTTGTTTTGCCAGGGCCGGGAAATTTCAATATATCATTTTACCAAGTGAGAATCTACAACCTTCGTGCTTACAATCTAAGCCGTCCCGTTGTGCCACGATAGCCATAACGTTTTACTCTACATTGTATTAAAATTTAAATTTAGGACAATTTAGTAATTATTTCGTTTCGTTTATAAACTTCAATATATTTTAATTAAGTCTGCTCTACTGACACTTTAAAATACAATAAACGTTACTTTAATTTTATTATATAAATTTAATACTCGTGCCAAATTCTTTATGTATGTATCTGATATGCCATGTCATGTCTGACAAGTTCTTGTCTTAATTAACTTAATTATTTGTTTAAGATCGACATACATTAGCATAATTTAATAAATTAATAAATATTATTACTTACTTCATATGACTAATAAATAATAAGAAATGTCTCCTTGAAGTTGGATTTGGAGAACTCAATGTCTTAACACTACCAAAGAAATCCCTTTGTTATATGAGAAAAGTTGTAAAAAAACTTATTTTGTAGGTGGAAGGAGCCTTTATAATGGGAGTAGGTTACTGGACATCAGAAAGACTGGTATACGAACCTAGCTCAGGAGAACTTCTAACCAATCGTACTTGGGACTACTGGGTGCCACAAGCGCGAGACATCCCTCAAGACTTTAGAATATATTTTAGAAAGAAAACATTTGAAAATGAAATTATTTTTGGAGCTAAAGGTATTGTTTTAATTTTTTTTTTTGGGTTTACGCTGTATCCCGCGCATAGCAGGGTAGGCAGAGGATGATTGGTAGCCTAGTGCAGAGAGTAAGTAAGACACTCCATTCCTGTCAACATCTTCTGCCGATTTGTGAAGGCATTAGATGTTTGGAGGAGCAACTCAACGACGTCTCGCTTTGCCTCGCTACCAGAGCGAGGAATAGGAATCAAACCCACAAACAGCCGCGCTGACCACATCTCACGTTTTTATATATATTTATTTATAATCGAATTTAGTATGTTCCATATTAAAAATACTCACAAATATTATAATGGGTGACAGTAAAGTGTTTGTTATATTTCAATTAAAAACAGAATAAATAATAATAATTAAAAGGAAGGCGAGGTAATAATTAATTTATTTAGGGCAATAATTGTAATTGGACTGGCCTGGCGCAAGAGCACTACTTTTGCCGATTTTTGTGGGTTCGATTTCCACTCGGATTAATGAATTAATTTTCATTTGCCATTCAATGTCCAATATCTTGTAAATTGGGCGATTCTTGGGGGACGGAGTGTTTTAACACTATGCTAAAAATAAATATTTAAGAATTATGTTTCAGCAACGGGTGAACCAGCCACGTGTATGGCAATAGTGGTCGCATTTGCATTGCGTCATGCAATAGCATCGGCGAGGCTTGATTCCGGTATCGCAACTACACAATGGTTCCAAATAGGTGGGGACCATATTTTTACTATTATTTTCTTTCCTATAGAATGCATACAATATTCAGATAATAATAGAATTATATTTTATTTTTTTACGCGCAAAATAAAATATATATATATAGAGAGAGAGAGAGACATATCAATGCACAGACCAAACAGACTCCACAATCATCAATAAATTTAGTAAAACTCTATCACTACAATTTTTTATTGAATTTGCTATTTGCATTTATTTTAATGAATATTTTATTAGGATAAAAATAGAAACGGAGAGAACATAATGCACGAACATAAAAAGTATGTACTTACTAATGCTGTATCCATTATACAACATAGTAGACAACACAATTGGCGAAATCTAACGTCGAGCTTTGCCTTATTTCCAGAGCTAGGAAAAATAAAGTAAATAATTCCCCCCGAGCGGGAATGGAACACGCAACCGTGTTTGCAATCAAAAGCTGTGCCACTACGGCCTTAATATCAATATGGACTTTTATTAACAAAACAATATTTGTTTATTTCAGACGGCCCGTACTCCGTAGATAAGATACGTCAGTCTTGTGCAACGAAGTATGAAGACTTTAAATTTTACTAAATTTATGTACTCGTATATACTAGCGGACGCGCACAGCTTCGCTTGCGTTTTTAGGAGTGAATTCTAATAACCCATGAAACATGTGTTCAATGAAATATTTTGAAGAGTCTAAATTTCAAATTTTATAAAAAGCGATGGCGATTTAAAGATTTTTCCATACGAACTTTCAACCCCTTATTGGCCCCCTTAGGGAGTAAATTGTAAAAAACCGTGAAACACGTGTTCAACTAAATCATTTTAAGAGTCTGAATTTACAATTTTATAAAAATCGGTCCAGACTTAAAAAAAATTCCATATAAACTTTCAACCCCTATTTCACCCCTTTAGGGTTAAAATTTTCCAAAATCCCTTCTTAGTGGATGTCCAGATTACGAAAGTAAACATCTGTCCAAATTTCACGTTTCTACCATCAGCAGTTACGGCTGTGCGTGCGTCTTACCTCAGTCAGTGAGGACAAGTCCTTTTATATATATAGATAATACGTAATTAATGAATGTAAATAAACTTGTTTTATTTTTAAATGTGTTTTTTTTCACCATAATATGGATAAAGGATAAGTAAGTATTAAACTATCTATTTTTTTGGCTAAGGCCTCCTTTAATTTCTTCAATGCGTTTATAATGCCACTACTATAACCTTAAAGTAACTTTAAACTGAAATTACTGAAACGAGGTCGTCTTGGCGTAAAATACAATATGTGGCGTTTAACTTCGCCATTGAAGAAATATCTCAAACTTTAGGCGGTACATGAATATCTTCACAATAAATTCAGTTTGCCTACTCTGCTATATGGTCCGCTAATAAGTAGTGGCTTAAACCACCGATCCTGGAGGCATTGCGTGTTGAGTGGTGGAACTCATCACCGAGTTTTACGTCTTCCCTCAACACCACAGCCAATTTAACATATTAAATATTTTATTTCCTCGAGCTGGAATAAAACCTCAGCTTGTCACGTTTACAATCAAACGCGCGTAACCCAGCTCCACGACGGTCCTCTTATCCTAATATTAGTAAACTAGGATAATAACAATTATTTTTTGACGACCTATCTAACACTGATCACAACATAAAACTATATAAATTGAATCTCCCCCATTTATTTAACGTAATGACATAAAAGAGGAGGAACTGACGGCCCTCATAAACTATGTAGATTTGTGGATAACACTCCATTGATTTCTCCAAAATAGCTGCGTGTGCTAGAGCAGAATTTTATCAGATTTTGGTCAGCACTATCTTAAGTTGATTTAAGTCCTTGATAACTGCTGACGCTGTTTTATCTGTTCGTACTTTTTTTTTTATTTTAGCGCAGCTTCCTGCTTTTTTCCATATGGCAAGTATACGGAACATTTTAAAATATGAAATAGAACTTTTTATATATGATTTTTGTTTTGAAAATTATTTACACTAATTAGTAATTATTGTAAAAAGTAAAATATATATAAATATGCATACCAAATATGAAAATTTTATACTTATAAACATATTTTTTTCTGATTGTTTTTTTTTTATTCGTGCTTATTAATGTTTCATGCAATATTTCTTAAAAGAAATGCATCCTTTTTTGTTATAAGTAAAAGATAATAAAAAAAACCGAAATGTCACAAAATGAAATTTCAATATGCTCAATTTTTACTATTGTTATTTATATCATTGTCCGAGGAATTATCTAGATTAGATACTAAAAATATAAGACATTCCAAAAGGAAAATAAGGAAAAGACAAAATTACGAAATCGTCGATGAAAACGAACCTCTCGCACAAATCGATGTTTCCAGTTTTATACGGAGTTCTGATGAAAGCTCTATGAATGAACAATATCCAAACTTAATGGAAAAAAGGTAACAACTATTTAATCATTATAGTGTTCTCTTATTCCGCGTAGTATTGATATTCTTAAAATATTTTCACACTTAGGAAAAAAAAACTTAAACGTAGCGGGATTTGAACTCGCGCCTCTTGGTGTGGTGTTAATCCCAAATTATATTTTGTAGCAAATTATGATTCCAAAGTGCTATAGAAAGTATAATATTGACATTGATATTAGCAGAATAAACCTAGCAACGTTTCGTTACTATTGTAATATTCAAGTCTTATTCTTTGAAAAATACAGAAATTTTAAATTAGTGAGCGAATTTTGTATTGAAATTCAAAAATTTTTCAAATTGTTAATTACAATCTTAAATACTAACTTATTATTAGCCATACCCCGTGCAAAAAGGAATGCACAAAAGTAAAAATCTATTTTTATTTTAGTCCACAGGCAATAAACGATTTCATCGTAGATAACACTGCTATAAACGAATATGAGTTAGAAAAATCCGATCAAGATTACCAAAATATAAATTCCGATTTAACTGCATTAAACAAATATAGAGACAGTAAAATGCATCCACGATACATCGATGCAAACACATTATCTGAGAGCAACAAAGGAAACTTCAATCCGCAATATAATAACTTAGATAAAACGAAAAATGACTGGCCGCTCCATGACGTAGGATACAATTTGCATAACGAAAAGAAATGGTAATATTTTTGTTGACATAGTTTTTTTTTATTTTTGTAACTTAACACTGACATATAGCCAACAATTTGACGGAACAGAGTTCCGCCGTGCAATATTTTTACTTACTATATTTGCCCTTCCTAGTACGAAGTGAAAATGTTTTTTTCCTGCGTGGGAATCGAACCCACGATTGGGACGCTGAGCCACTGTGCCAAGACGATCAAAATCCCAATAGTGATAATATATTTTTTTCCGTAGCAATATAGTATTTTAGATAGAGCTAGTATCAAGGCAGAATAATAAACTGATATCAGTTCCAAAGTTATTGTTGCATTAGTACATCATTTGCTCAAATTACAGCGCCCTCAAAAGAATGAGGTTCCCGTTTTTTTCCCATAAGAAAACAACGAAGTCCAATAAAAATAAGAAGAGAAAATTCAGCTTTCGTAATTCAAAAAAACAGACTTCAAGTGTAACCAAAGTTGGCGAGAGCCATTTGAATAGCAATCCTGCGACGACGGCCACAATAGGAGCGAGGCGTTTTAAAATCAAGAAGCGTTCCTTCTTTGACAGATTGTGTCCAAGTTGCAAGCAAAAAGTTTTAAATGCAAATTTAGTGGAAGACAAACTGCGGAGCACCATGTATAATGTCGTACATAACAGTCGACAGTACTTTCAGAAGACAACAAACCCAAAAAGTATAGGTGATAATGGATACGGAGATGAAAAAAAGTAAATTTGTATTTGTAATAAGGTTACTTTTGAACATTATGAAAATACAATAGGATGCTGATGATATATATTTATAGTTAGTTTTTTTATGTCTTAATACTTATTAATATTTTAATACTTATATTCACTTGAATTTAGATAAAATGAATGTGAAAGTAAATTTGTAAGCTATGTTTCGAGTTTTAGATATACATACATGGTTTGTTATGTTTATTATTTTAGCAATAAAGTAATTTTAGAACTTTTTTTTATTGTTTTTGACCAGGAATACAAAAACACTGGTTGTATAAATAAAATATTTGTCAAATGTCAAATCACTCCCAATCACCCATTTCCGCCCGAATTATTACAACACCAGAGTGAGAGTCGAACCGAGAACTAACGCGATTATAGTAAGTGACTATCACTACGCCACGATATCCTTCTATTATTATTTAATACAGATAATATATCTAAAGAGTTCTTGTAGGTCTAATAGTTGTGAAAAATGACGGCAATTTCAAGCGAGACGTACAGCATCGGAGGGGCAGCATCCGTCACTGTTCCATGGTAGCGTAATTTTCCTTACTGTAATATAACTAACTAATCTCTATAATTGGAAAATTAATAAAGAAAACCATTTTGGAAACGTAAAAAAATTTAACGAAGCGGGATTTGAATCTGCGCCTCTTGCGAGGTTTTCGATAACAATAAATTCAACTTTTCTGAAGTATTTTTTCTTTCCTAATTGTGGAATATATTTTTTTTTTAAATGTTAAATATAATTTTAAAAAGTAGTAGCAAGAAATGAGTATAATTTGTTCTCTTGCATGGAGTCGAACCTACGACCAGCGCATTTACAGTGTAAGTTGTCGGTTGATTTTTCAAAAATAATCCTTTAACCGTACTAAGTGTAAAAGTATTTATTTTTCACTACTTCCCCAAGTAACACTTTACTTAACTGTTACTTAACGCTAAAACGTTATTCTCAACTAGAATGGAATTTTACAATCTTATGAAAACTAGATAAAATTTAAGGTATTAAGTTAGTGCTGCTATGAGTATCGTATTCAAAAATTCATAAAGTATATTATTTTTTTTTAGCCTTTCGCTATATCCCACATATAGGATGTTTGCTAAGACACTCCGTTTCCCATTATTTACACAATTTTCGAGAAATATGGTGTTGAGTGGTGGAACTCAAACCAATTAAAACAAATCATTCCACCGAACGAGAGTCGAATCCACAACCATCACGTTTACAGGCAGACGCTGTGCCGCTGCGCCACGACGGCGTCTACATAATACTGACGTTTTTTTATCAGCTAATGAATTAATTGTGCTTAACTAATTTTTTTGGGGTTTGGTATTTCTTTGGGGTTTTTTAGAAAATTTATAAAATGAAATATGTTTATTAAAAACAAAGACCATAAGAAATATATAAAACATTAATAAAATTTGAAATTTTGCGTTAATGAAGAACATGCATAGCATATTGTATCCACAGTGAAGGGTCCATCTGAAATTTAAAAAAAATCGTTCATAAAAAAAAATATATCACAAAATATTCCGACACTGTAGTTGCGGAATCCCACGTAAAAGGAAAAATCTAATTAATATAATTAGATGAGGTCGTCGTTGCGTAAATGCGACGACTGTGGATTCGATTTCCATTCTAGCTCTAAAGCTTAAAGCGCGGCGTTGAACTCTGCCAATCAACACGAATGCTTCAGGAATTAGGCGGAAAGAGGGGAACGCAAGTGTGTTAATTAGAACAAAGTGTAACATTAGGTTCCCAGTTCCCTCTGCCTACCCTGCTATTTACAGTACACAGTGCCAACTCCCCTCGAGAGAAATTAATATAAATAAGTTAAGTTATTACTATACCTATTTGTAGCCATTCTGTAGGTGCTATGCCAGAGTCCTTCCGAGCCGCCGCTATGGCGTGTCGTAAAGCAAATGATATTACTATTCCCATACACGTTGCTGGTTCGCCCGTAGCTAAAAACATATGTAATTATATACTTAATTATTATTTATTCAATTATTGTATTTCGGAGTTGGTTCAAGCCTTATCTTCAGATTTATATAGGTTTATTGTTCTTGGAACAATACTTTGAAAATGTTGAAAATTGGCTGTGTATAATAACCTAGGCGTACTATGAAACTGAGCTTAAGGAATTTTGTATTCAAATCGTAGAACTAAAAAAATTCTATCTAAATGTAAATATCCTCTCAACAATCCGCAATCAGAATATCGTATTCGCTAAAATCACGTGCCAATATTAATATTTTACATAATTATATTGTTTATTTAGTGCAATAATGATGTTATGACATTTTTTAAAAATGCACAGAATTAACACATGTTTTTTTCACTTTGGGTGTCTTGTAAATTTTTAAAAAGCGGAAAAATATCTTTGTTGCCCAGAATGAGCATATTATAACAGAACAAGAAATTCTGTTCAGGAATAGAAAAAAAATACCGAATATTAATTACCTTTTGAGCCAAGTATAATAGGAGAGCTATAAGAACGTTTACGCAAACTTATTCTGAAATCTTGCGGAATATCCAACGCTTGCATGACCCAGTAGTCCCAAGTACGGTTTGTAAGTAATTCTCCAGACTTAGGATCAGTCACTAGCTGTTCAGTTGTGAAATAACTTGTACCCATTATGAATGCTCCTTCAATCTATTTAAAAAAAAAACATTTATTCTGATAAAGAAGTGATATAAATAAAATTAATATTTCCAATATAATTATCCGACAATTGATTTCTACTTATCAATTGCTTTTATGATTTAAAAAAATCTTAATGGAAAAATGTTTTTCCTTAACTTTGACACTTTAATTATTTTTAAAATTTTCCGTTATATCTAATATCTTCTATAATGTACGTAATCAATATATACTTACTTGACCTAAATCCAGCTTAGGATTAACACTCTGCCCACAATCCTCTATCAAATCAACTCTAATTATTTGCCATTCTCCAGTCAAAACATCTATTTCAACTTCTAATAATGTTATGCCAAATACAACATAATTAACTGTATCATTCACGTTAACAACAGTTTGTACTTGTAGATTAGTTTCCATTACATACGCTTTCTTAATTAATTGTTCCCAAGTCGGATTATCCATTGTTTTCTTAACTGGTTCCAATCTTTTTAATAGTTCTTCACAACATTTTTTAACACCAACCACAACATTTTGGCTCGTTATACTGCCACCTGATGGTAAGCCGTTAGCTGTTTTCGTTGTATCACTTGGTGCAACTCTAACTTTTTCGACAGGTATATTTAGCAAATACGCGCATGTCTGGATAGCTCTAGTATTGACACCTTGTCCCATTTCAATTCCACCATGAGATATAGTAATAGAGCCATCGTCATTATACACTGTTAAAATTACGTTAAAATATTGGTTACCGGCAGGCGGCCACGATAAGAAAGTAAAACGCAGGCCTCGTTTTTTCCACATATGCTGATTATTATATGCTTCAACTGATTTCTTCCTTTCTTCATAATTTGAACTAGTTTTGAGTGTATCCAAAAGTTCATTCATGTCGCCATAGTTCTCTGTATCTAAATTTGCGAGGCGAACTTGAAGCGGATCTAAATTTAATTCACACGCTATACGCTCCATTACTATTTCAGCCATAGCGATGTTTTCTAAAGTACCTAAAATATTTATTTTCTATTTTTTTAAAATCAGTTACATTTTTCTTGTGAGGTAGGAATATCAACTTACTTACAATTTCTTCCACATTAAGGCTTAAGTAGTAGTGATGAAGATAATTGTCATATTATTATTAAATTGTCATATTATTTAAACATTAGATGACCAAATTGTCACTTTCAATGCGTTCTATAAGCTTAAAAGGAAAAACTTAAAACTACTAACCTGGTGCCCTACACCAAGAGTTGGAAGGTGTATCCGTGAGGACATTATAAACTTTGTAATTAAACAAATCTTTCTTATAGCAATTGTTAAATAATCCGACGCCGAGCATTATGAGGGGTTCATTTATAATACACCCGTTATCAGAATATAGATTGTGATTTATGTATTGAATCGCACCTTGGCTATTTACACCGGCCTGTTCAAATATGAAATTAAAAAAAAACAAATATTAATTAGAATTTTGTTAAATATTACTACTTTTAAATTAATTGTCGCACCCATGTCCAAATCTAATAGTTCTGTATGACACATAACATATCCAGCAGGTACATCGTATATCAACAAACAACATCGTAACATCAAAATGTTTTTTTTATTTGATTGGTTTCAATATTTCCTGAGATCAGCGCTTTCAAGCAAACAAACGTTTTAATATTAGTATACATTTTTTATAGGTATAGAAGAGGAAATAAGAAAATCATAAAAGGGTAAGGTAGAAGTACGAATCGTACTTATAACCACGACGTAAAGTATTAGGCCCGTCTTAAATATTAATAATTTCATATTGTTCTTGATTCTCAAAAATAATACATTTTATTAATTTATTAATTAAAAATAACATACCCTTATATATTTCTGAATAAAATAGGTACTACCTCAAAGTTCAGCGAACAAGGCAGCCTTTTTCCGACAGCTCTCATGTTATTTGTTAGAGTCTGTATAAATCGACAAGGTCTATTTAACTTGTATGACGCTAAAGCGCAGGCGGATGCTACTTGTGATATTCTGCTTATTTTAAGTCCAAACGCACCTCCAAGACGTCGAACAATGACTGTTAGTCTAGAAAAACATAAGATTAGTTTGCTTTATCCTTATCTAGTTCAGTATTAAGATTTTGGTTTTATGCTTTATCCAGCAAATAGGAGAAAAGACAAATGGAAACAAGTGATAAAACACTTCGTTCCACATTTTACGCCCAATTTTCGAGACATTATATGATAAATAATATATGCATAACTCAATACCGAACTTTGTCTTATTACTGTAAAAAACGTGAAGATGCTATATATTATAAAACTAGTGGACCCGGACGCGGCTACGCCTGCTTAAACTATAAGAATTATATTATTTATTAAATATATATTATATTATTTATTAAATATATTATTTTCAGTTTTCAATAGCATTAGTAAGAAAATATAAGCTTAATTAATCAAAAAGAATAATAAGTAGAGGGATATTATTAGAAAAAAATATCTGAGAAATTGAAATAGACCAACATAAGAAGTAAAAGTAACTAAGCGATATTCTTAATATTAGAAAAAGTACCTAAAAACCGTACCTAAAAACTACCTAAAAGGATATTTTTTGCCAGCAATATCAAATAAAATGAGAAGAGAACCAAAGTGTATTTTAAATTAATTATAAATAGCAAATAAAGTTAGAAAATTTATAAAACCGTCAACGTCATCTGCCCGTTCGCGTCGGTCATACTCATACTATGCCGCCCGTAGGCTAGGTCATTTGGAATCAGGGACAATCATCCTTAATTATTTATTAAAATGTTATACAGTAAACTATAATTTCAATCTAGATAAAATGCTAAAAGTGACTCTTATATTTATTTTCATAAGGATGAATATCAAAATGTCGCGGTTACGGTTGCGTAGCGACGCGACGTTGCGCGTTGTTATTAACATGGCAGAATAATTGCATGTCAAATTAGAAAGTACTTTAAAATATATTCGTTTATATGTGTAATGTAATGTTATATAGCCTATAGCACTTCTGAAGAATGCAGCTTTCATACAAAACAAAAACAATGTAAATCGGACCAGTAGATCCAGAGATCTTAGCGTTCAAACAAACAAACAAACAAACAAACAAACTCTTCCGCTTTATTATATTAGTATAGATTTGTCTTGCAAATTATACACAACTAGTGGACCCGGACGCGGCTACGCCTGCTTCAACTATAAGAATATTTATTAAATATATTCATTAAATTATTTTCAATTCTCAATAGAATTAGTAAGAAAATATAAGCTCATATAATCAAAAAGAATAATAAGTAGATACACATTATTAGAAAAAAATATCTGAGTTATTGAAATGAACTAACAAAAGGATTAAAAGTAACTAAAGGATAGGTATTCTTAAAATTAGAAAAAGTACCTAAAGTTTTCCGTACGTGCGTACATAGATATCGACTCTACGAAATAACTAAACATTTCTCTCTATTAAGTAGGATAATTTTAGCGGGAAATATCAAATAAAATAAGAAGAGAATCAAAGTGTATTTTAAATTAATTATAAACAACAAATAAAGTTCGAAAATGTATGAAAATTTATAAAACCGTCAACGTCATCTGCCCGTTCGCGTCGGTCATACTGTGCCGCCCGCTAGGTGGCTAGGTCATTTGGAATCAGTGACATCTCCTTAATTATTTATTAGTATGTTATACAGTAAACTATAATTTCAATCTAGATAAAATGCTAAAAGTGACTATTATATTTATTTTCATAAGGATGAATATCAAAATGTCGCGGTAGCGGTCGCGTAGCAACGACGGTTGTTATTAACATGGCAGAATAAATTGCATGTCAAATTAGAATGTACTTTAAAATATATTAGTATATATGTGTAATGTAATGTTATATAGCCTATAGCACTTCTGAAGAATGCAGCTTTCATACAAAACAAAAACAATGAAAATCGGACCAGTAGATCCAGAGATCTTAGCGTTCAAACAAACAAACAAACAAACAAACAAACAAACAAACAAACAAACTCTTCCGCTTTATTATATTATAGTATAGATGTTGAAAATATTTATGTTGTAAAAACTAAATTAATAGCTAAAAACAATAACAAATAATAAAATCACCTATTCTGTGAAATTTTCAACATTCTCGATAAAGACTGCTGTATAGCATCCATCCACTGAGCAGCTGCGTGAACTTTTAACCCTTCTTCAGAAGGATGAGTGACAGTTACTAACGTTTCCATACAAAAATGATACTGTCCAAATATTGTATAGTCTCCTTTTACTACCTTAACAACATCACTTCCTTTGCTTTTAGCATTTTGTGAAAATACTAACGTGGCTTTGTTAGGATCATTTTTGGTTATTCTTATATCTACTATGGGCTTCTTTACATCTTTATACGTAACTTCGACTAAAGTAGCTGCTTTATTAGCTATGTATTGATCATTAGCTACTATAATACCAAGAGGCTGATTATAATATTTGATTTCACTAGCGGCTATAACTTCTTCATCTGTTGTCACAAAATGATCGACTGGCGGTGGCGTAAATGTATTTTTTCCAGGTATATCTTTAGCTGAATAAAAAGCGACTGCTCCTGGTAACTTCTACAAGTATACATTAATTACAATTTTTTAGCATTATCACAATATTAATAACAAACCTATTATTATCAAATAACGAACCACAACCAGCTACAAATTTATATTAAAATTTAAATTTAAAGTTTTCAATAAAATATTTAGTTATAATTATAGTAATCTTACCAAGGCTTTACTAGGATCTATTTTATCTATAGTTCCTTTTCCAACAGTACTAAGTACAAAAGCAACGAATACTTCATCTGGAAGCTTAGGTAAGTCTTCTGTGAATTTAGCTTCGCCCGCACATTGTATCTATAAATTTAGAATCAAAATATAAATCTTATTAGTATTCCCTTATAATAGTCTAGTTGTTACTATAAATTAATAAAATTATATACTATCTAATATAGAAAAGATATAATCTATATATATACATATAGAAAAGATGATATTATGATATAATCTTAAATAGCTAAAGTTTTAATAATTTCACTCGAACGACGAAAACGACACCTCAATTAAGTTACGTACGATCAATATTTATTACGTTTAAATAGATTGTACGTAACAAAGAAATAAATTATTTTCTTTTTCTCTGTCTGTTTATAAGACAAACTATGAAAATCTCGAATATAAACTATATAGGATAGTGGTCCCCGTTTGCTACTCATTTACCAAATTACTTTACACGCAGACTGAATATAACGCAAATCTAAAAAAAACAGTATGAAAGTAAAACTAATATAAATAATCCAATAAACTTACCAGAGCATCTACTTTCTGTATGGGTTGATTTAAAGGCCACTTAGAAGGATCTGTATCAAACACTTGTTGAGCTTTCGACACCGGCCGTGTATCCCTTAATTTGATTGCTCCAGATTTGAATCGTTCACTCAATATATTTAATGGGCATAGAGATAGTAATCCCTAGGATAAATACATATTAGTACACACAAGGAAATTATTTTCTCAACAGATAGGTAGAGGATTTAATATCTAAAGATATTCAATGTGTGTGTGGTTCCACATGATTATCTAAGTGCTGCAAGTGAAATAGAATGTTGATGTTGTTGATGATGAATGGATGGCTAGTAACCTTTGAAGAGTATATTCAGATCCTGGCTCCGTCACCAGATCAGAATGATATCAATTTAATTACGTATATATGTGCCTAGTTTCACGATGATATATTTATATTAATAAAAAAATCGTTTTTGTTTTCAGCTAAACGATGTATCCCGCACGTAGCAGGGTAGGCAGAGGGAGTCTGTGCCTTTGCGTTGAGTGTCTTGTATCAGAGCGCAAAAAAATAAAATATTAAATATTTCATAACGCGCTTATAGTCGCAGGCTCGTGAGCCCTACAAAAATTAATGTCCAAAATTAAACCAAATTTTGAAGCAAGTTTGTTGTTTCTTACATTTTATTACAGTCACATAGTTATAAGTGTGCTGAAGTCAAATGTAAAACTATAATAAAATCTTTAACAAAATGTAATCGTCTAAGCCAATACATATATTCAAACATTTTTAGATGAAAAGAGCTCAGGAAATGAAAACGGGTTAGTGACGCCTAGTGTAAAGAATTGTTAAATAAATATTAAATTGTTATATATAATTTTGTTGTGTGGGAATGTGTAACAATAGGCGTTCAAGTAGTTTATTATTGTTTATACTCATTTATTATGAATTCAAATAATTTGTTTAACTATTTACTATCGTAGTAAAGAAAATAGAAAAAAAACACAAACCTTATAGAACAGACCCAAAGCCATTTTTCTTCTGTGCTCAACAGGAGGACTGGGTAAATTTTCTGTGACTACCAGTTCCTTGTCCAAGGTAGTTGATGCGCCTTTTAAAGTTTCGTTATTAAATAAATTCTTTCCGCATAAATAATGTTCCGTTTTTGATGCCCTAGTATAACTATTATTTAACCCGCTAAATACTATTCTAGACGCACTAACGATATTGCTTGTCGACAATTTGTATAGAAAACCAGCGTGGACAATGGCGTGGGCATTTTGCGATCTGGGCATTATCTAAAAATTTATTAAAACATAAATAAATAATAAATGAATCAATTGACAAAATACTTCGACAAAAATAAAAATATATAAATTGAAAAACTAATTGAAAAAAAAAATTAAAAACTTTAAAAAAATTACAATTAGATAAATAATTTTTAAAGAATAAATATGATATTATATTAATATTGGGACATACTTTGTAAGTAACTAACTTATGTTCATCACTTAGGGGCGGAAATACTATAGAAACTATTATCTTCCCTTTCATATCTTCGTTAAGAAAATTCTTCATCGTTATGGTTTTTTTCGTTGATGAGGATGTCACTACAAATAAAAAAATAATCAAGTTTGAGTTACACTCGCCCTCCGCGGGTTCAGCACTAATTTCATGATTTTAATTGAATTCAATTCAAGGGGAAGTATATACAACTTTCTTCTGTGCTCGAAACATTCATACGAGCTTGAAAAATAAGGGTTCCGTTTTTTTTTCAAATACAGAATTCTAATATTGTAAGTAAAGAAAATTATTACTGCAAAATATTAGTATTTGTTTGTTTTAAATCAGATTAATGAAAATATATTATAAATTAAATTTAATATAAGTAGTGTTTCTATTACATTCAGTCAGACGTGCTTCTAGCGACCTACGATAGTCTCCTATTCCTTGATGCAAAGCACGAAAAGAGGAAAAATATAGTGCCGAATTACCCTCATTGCCTGCCTGCCTGCCTTGCCTGAGCACAAATCGAACCCAATATGATTTAAAAAAATGAACAGTACTTACTAATATTTAATTCCGCGCCAACAGTTTCCAAAAGTAAAAATATATCAGACTTAAAATCGGAATGCTCATTTTTCAACATTAAGTTACCAGCGATTGTTGCTCTCTGAAATATACATTTTGAAAATAACATAATTTATGAAAGGACTCTCTTTACTTTGTCCTGTTTACTTATAAAAAAATATCAATATTTAAAGAAAAAAAAAACTACAAGGCTAAATTCGAGCACATCCAAGACTTAACAAAAGATAATGTATATAGTGAATCTTTTTTCTCGAATAGGTTATAGGCTAGGAAAGAATATAGTTTACAAACATTGATTACGTCTTTATCAGCAATATTTGAAACATACATGACATGTGAAATTTTGAATCAAGTGGCCTTGTAACACACATGCCCTAATTGTTCCCAATTAAAACAATTATAAAACAAACAAACTCACATTTCTCACAGGTATATGAGCAACTAGTTTTAAATGATCCCTCAAAATACTGAGATAATTGAAATATTCCTCATCGGATTGACTTTCAAATATATTTAGAACTTCCGTCAAAGTATTACCAGCTCCAATTACCAAATTCTGATCCAAATAATAGCCTTGTAAATCTTTAATGCCATTAATATCTATTAATACTTGGGGATATTCCAATATTGGATATACTCCTGTAAAGATTGAGTTAGTATTATAAAACTATATCTTGGCGTTATTTTAAATTAAAATAATGTTGATACTTTTTTTCTCATTGTTTGGATCAATTAATTTATATCATTTTTTGTTCATATTAAAATGCGTGTTGTGTGGCGTAACTTAACGCTGTATGCTTTTCAAAATAGATTGAGAAGATAAATTTAAATTTAATTTCATTCTCATTCATTTGTTTTTAAAATAACACAATAAAGATACAACCTACCTTTGCCAGTATTACCTCCAATCAGCATATAAGAATTTTTACCCTTCTCATTCCAAATAGCAAACACATCAGCTAAGTTGAGTACTTTATACCAGTCTCTATCATCACTCAATTTAATGTACAACGGTTCTGCAAATATTTCGTTTTTAGTTACGAAACACCAATCTGAATCCCCACATTTTTCTTTTAAGCAGCTTTCTTTAGTTTTATTACAAACTCTTAATTCTTCAATATCTGGTATGTCGCTGACAGGAAAGTCAGATGCAAAAGTTTTTAGGGCATCTAATATTGGTCTATATCCAGTACATCTACAGATGTTACTACCAAACGATTGTTCCATCTCGAGCATGGTTGGTTTTTTATTTTGGAGTATGCTGAAATATTACAATTGTTAATTTTTTTTTCAGGTTCACTCGGTATCCAGTTTATAGCAGAGTAGACGGAGGGACCTTAGTGTTAAGACAGTGCATTCCACTTTTTTATTTAATTTCCGAGACATTACCAGTTGTGTAGTGGAACTCAACGCCGCGCTTATCTTCTTGAGCTGTTTGTATGAAAGATCCCAGATCAGTATAATTTTAATATCAGAGGAAAATTTTGAAAGTAATGAATTATCACTATTTTCCTCTTTCTAACTGTATAGTGAGAAAAGTTGGTAGCAATAAAAAATATATGAGGTATTCTAGGCGCAGCGGCACTGATGTCTGATTTTAAACATAGTTGTGGGTTTGATTTCCACTTGAGACGATGAATTATTATCGTGTCCTCGCCCTATCAATGAATGGCAGCGTGGCATCTCCTACAAAGCAAACTTTAAAAAAAATGGGCGGTACGGTAGGGTGTGTAAAATACTAGGTTACCATCACTCTGCTACATGCGGGATACGGCAATCCAGGAGAAAGAGTCCAACAGAATAACTTACCATTAATTTTGAATGACAACAGTAAGGAAAAACAAAAAGAGATATACCTACCTATAAAGGGCCATAACCCATCCTGGGGAGCAATATCCGCACTGCGACCCATGATGTTCAGCTAAAACCTTCTGGATAGGATGGTAACCTTTTAAGCGATTGCCTATTTCCTCAACCGTTGTTATTTCCCAATCGTTACACGATGTTATTGGTACTAGACACTAAAATAAAAAAAAAATAAAGTAAATCCTATGAATTTTCTAAAAATACAATTAAAATAAACGAAATTGTTTTTGCATATTTTACATATTTTAACTAAGAGAGACGAGATATCCTGAGTGCCCGAAGCTACTCGGATCTCAAGTCCAGTTATTGTTATAAAAATGATTAATTTCACACAATACACCCCGCCTGAAGACTTCGTCGTCAAATGGCGACCACCTAATACCAAAATATTCTTTTAATAAGTTCCTGAGATTAGCGCGTTAAGCTTAACTCATTTTTAGCTACATAAAATTAATATAGATTTATAAAAATAAATGAAATGTTATTTATATTTGGACTGGAGTTCTGGGTTCGACTCACACTTAGGTGAATGAAGTGTTTTTTTTTTGGTATTTAACATAATTAACTTTTATTGATATTTAACTTTTATTTTAATTTGACCATTTAATATCCTCAAAATTGAGAGGAAATCGGAAACGGATTTTAGCACTGGGTTTCCTATACCTATCCTGCTATATGCTTAACAAAATCTTACCGTATTAACACCTTCAGGGGTAGCACCAGAAGATTTCACAGCACTCACAATGCAAGCCCCACACCCACCCTCCAGACACATGTATTTAGTACCACGTAGTTCTATAGTGTGACGTATGTAATCCAACAGTGTTGTGTTGGAAGACACTTCTGACCCCACTTAAATAATAAAAAAAAAATTATGAAATTTTATGATCAATCTACAAGGATGAAAGAATGAGTGCTTCGTTCTATTTTTTATTATTGCATATAATTCGTATTATATAGTTTCTTTTCGTCACCAATTATTTTTGGTAGATGTATATAAGCCGTCGTGCCGCAGCGGCAGAAGGGTGTGACTGTCACGCGACGGTTGTGAGCTCGATTCACTCGAGGAATAAAAATATTTACTTACATTAAAACTTTTATTTCTTCGCTCTGTTGTCGTGGCAAAGAGCGGCGCTGAGTTTGAAATTTGGAGGAAAGTGGGGAACAGAATGTCTTCCCACGGCCTACCAGATTAACAAAATAGGGCAAAAACATTTTAAAATGTTTGAACGTAGTCAACCTCTAACTATGACCGCGACAGTTGTGAGTTCGATTTTCATTAACGGACATTGAATACTTTTTATTTCTTGACATGACTAAGACTAACTAATTCGTTCCTTCCCTTTCAAAACTTTTTCAATTTCACACTGTATCCCGCATATAGTAGGGTAGGCAGGGGGACCTGGGAACCTTGTGTTAAGGTACTCCGTTCCAACTAAGACACCGCGGCGTGGTGCCGCGCTTTGCTTCGTAACCAGAGTGATGAGATTAAAATATTAAATATTTAATTTCCTGGAGTAAGAGTCGAACCCATAACCTATAGCATTTACAGTTCCCTGGCGCTGGTATCCCTGCACTACAACTTGCTTCATACTACTTATAGGACGTACATAAAACAATTATTATTAAAATACAAATAAAAAGAAATATAAAAATAAAATAATATTATGCGTAGAATATTTTCTAAAACTACTTTACAATTAATTTAGATAAAAAATATATTATTTTTTTTATTAAAATTTATTTCCAAAATAACTAAATAATTATAAAAAATAAAAATTGTCAAAAATATACCGGAATATTCATTTCCGTTGATCTTAAACTTCACTCTATCCATGTTGACACCGCGGCCTTTGTTAAGTAACTGAAGAGAACCAACTGTATGAAGTGTACGCTAAACGTTTTAGTGTTATCAAAAATATTTGTGCCTTTAGTCGTTTTTAATTAAAATGAAATATTTCAATGATTGTTTCAATCATTAAATAAGAAATGTATTTTTTTAAACAAAATAAATTAAGAGGCCAGTTGTGGCGCAAGGGCACAAAACGCGACTGGTTGTGGGTTCGATCCCCACTCGCGCAAATGGAATATTTATTTTACTTTATGCGGCAGAAAATGAAGAACGGAGTGTCTTAACACTAGTTTCCCTCTGCCTACCCTGCTGTGTGCAGAATACAGCGCAAGTTAATTTTTTTTGGAAATTAAAATAAAAAAATATATAAACAAATAAAATAAAAAAAATACAACTACTTAACATGCCAGCCATTTTATAAAAAATGATAAATTATAGTTAACCACTATACCTGGTGAAAAAAATAAAAATAAAAAAAGCAATCTAAAATAAAATACCAAAACAAACAAAAAAAAACATTGAACTTTTATTTTTAAACATAATAATCAAAAATGAACGCTGAACGCAAGTTATGTTCATTATAATATTTGTAAATTGACAGCTGTCACTTGTCAGTAATAAAATGGAATCATAAACTCCTCATTCTTCTTATAAAAAAAAGAACAAACACAACAATTTACAATTTACTAAGTACAGAATAAAAATAAAAACAATTTTCTACCTACAATAACTTTAGTGCTTAATAAAATATATTAAAAATAAAATAAATATATTACAAATATAGAAGATAATCTAAGGCAATTAGGCCGACAACATGAAGCATAAAGGCATTACAATAAACACGAAGCCACTTACTTCTTCACAATTCTTTTGGCTCTTTGTCTTTGTCGATTGAGAATTTTAGGTCCCTTGTCTCAGTACACAGTGTGGGAGATAACTGATGGAATAGAAAGAGCTGTAGTTACAAACCGGTGTTTCGAACCGGCTGGACCCAGCACTAATATGACACCATGTGTCCAAAACATTCAAGTCAGGAATTCTGACATTGTCACTCCCGTGCCTTTTAAGTCTATCTTAGATAGTCAAATTTTGTTTCGTAAAGAGAAGCCCTCGAATTTGACAACAATATTGTCAATCTCAATTTATTGGCAAATGCAGCAAAATAAAAGTATTAAGGTATGCGGGCGAAACCGCGAGTGGGCCGCCAGTATATAATAAAAAAAATCGATTCTCTACATAAAAGATATAAATAAAAAATAACGTATGCTAATATATCGATAACAGAGGCAAAAACCATTATGCAGAATTATTGTACTTGATAAAACTTAAAGACTTCACATATAGTTGCTTCACATATAGTTGCACTTGCTACCTGGATTTATCGCAGCAATTACTCAATAAATTAGAGCGCCTACAAAATCTTGTCATAAGATTTATATTTGCACTGAGGAAATTTAATCATATCAGTGAGCATCGATCGAGGCTCGGATGGCTTCCTATCAAAGAACGTCGGAATGTTCATACTCTAACTCTTCTCTACTCTATCCTCTTCCATCCTGAAACTCCAACTTACCTTAAAGAACGCTTTACCTTTCTCGGCTCTGAATCCCGTCTTGCCCCAACTCTCCGATCCCAAAGTGATAATGTCCTGGAAATACCTTTGTGTCGTACCCGTTGTTACAGTGAGTCATTCACTGTCCAAGCTGCGAAGCTATGGAATACCTTACCGCGAGCTATAAGGCAGTCTAAATCTTTAAATATATTTAAATATAAAGTTAAAAATTACTATCTTAGTATGTAGTATTTTTATATATTTCGACGTAATTGTCATGTATCTGTGCACTTATTCTATTTATTTATTTATTTATTTATTTATTTATTTATTTTTATTATGTATGTGTATTGTATGTAGTTTATGAGATAGTATTTATGCAGGTGTATAAATATATATATGTTTGATCGCGCCATGCCCTGTCTTTTAAATTGATTCTTCTAAGATTAGGTTGCCTGGAAGAGATCACTTTTAGTGATAAGGCCGCCCTTTCACATTTATTTTTTGTACGATTTTTTGTTTTTGTTAAATATGTTTAATATGGTGTGAAATAAAGAGTTTTTATGTTTATGTTATAGTTGTGCAAGAGAGACACATCTTATCTACGCTTTATGGATCATCTGGGAACAAACACGATTACGCTATTGATATGTTGTGTAATTTTTTTTTAGCCTCACGTTGTATTTCACATATTGCTAAGTACGCAGACATCTCATGTTTAGCTGCAGATATTAACGCCGCATATCGTCTTCTAACAAGAGCATGAAAATAAAAATATTTCATTCCCCTAAGTTTTTTATTTCACACTAGTGAGTACTTTACTTCGACTATAATAACCAATCCCACTTTGTCTAGTACAAAATAAAAATGTCTAGAGACAGCTAGTTGTATTTACTGCTATTTAGGTGTCATGTAAAACTATGAATATTAACACATTAAAAAAATATCGATAAAAAAGACATGACAAGTTAATAACATCGTTTAGAATAATAATGGAAAAAAAACGCTGTTAATGAAGTACGTTATCACATATTTGGAACTATTGAGTGAATTTTCAAATTTTCTGAGTTTATTTATGGCAAAGCTGATTTATCTGTCACTGTGAAAAATAAAATAAGGCCAGTCTAGAGGACCACAAAGTTTAAACGTAACAAATTATTATGTTCCAAATTTTAAATGAAATAATTTATAAAAATAGTGAATGAATCAATAAAAAATGCCAAGAATGACTAAAAATCTACATATTACATAATTTACTAAGAACTCAAAACATAGAAAAACTAAAATTTGGTTAATAACTCAGAAATGTATTACTTTATAAATATCCAGGCATTTGAAATTTTATACAACGGCCATAGTGCGAGTGAGTACAGGAAGTCGACGCAAATTGGTGTGGCGAAAAGGAAATGACACAACAAGAGCTTTGCTCTGTAAGCCAGCTTGCTTTTAATTATATTTCCTGGGCTCTACCGTATGTCTTTATGAATATAAAAAATGGACTGATCTGATCTCTACCAGAATAAAATAATGAAATTTATTTAAGTATAATTATTGCTCCGAGTAATCCTAGTATCAAGTCCAACCAAAAACTCCATTCCTTAATCGCAGCTTAGATTATCATTTTAGTTCCTACAGATTAGCCTTATTGTAATACAATAGCCTTTGGACAATTGTAATAAAAACCCTGTAGTTACTTATAGATTTCTGCTGATGATTCACATTAAAACATTTTTTATAAATTTTCAGCAAGCCAAGCACTCGAGGACATTTTGAACTACATTTTATTTAAAGAGACCCAACGTATACGCTTAAATATGAATTAAATATCTGACCCAGACAAAATTCGTAATGGCAACGATAAAAAATTAAATTATATATTGATATTTAATATGCAACGAAAGTGTGTCCTAATTTCTTTATAAATATGCAGTACCGTATAGTAATAACTTACCAAATTATGCATTTTAACTGCAAATTGTGCTACAAAATTCGATTAAAAATGCTTCTATAGCAACGTTCACACTGTTGTTTGGGTTACATTAAAACAAAAAACGGAACTCTTATAGAATCACTTTGTTTTCGGCATATCTGTGTCTGTATGTCTGTAAACACCATTTAACTTAAAATTTCGTTAAATTCAGCTTAAAATAGCTAAAATTAATATCAAATATTTAGATCTAGGGTTTCTTGAAACCCACAAAAAATTGTACCGTGCTTTAACTTTTCGCAAGAGCAAGAAAATGAAAATAATTCAATCCACCGAATATAATTCGAATCCACTATCATCAGTGCCGAATAGTGCGATTCTTTCTTCAATTCTTATCTCAAATTTGAACCCTGCAACCCCGAATTAGTAGTGCATTCAAAAATTAACACAAATTTCATGAATTTCGTCATTGAAGTGATTTTAAAATTTAAACAATAATAATAATAATGTAAATTATTATTATTATTGTTTAAATAATAATAATGTAAATTAAAAGCCCAGTGAGTATATGGCTAACGTCACAAACCGTATTGACTTTCTGAAACAGAAACTCTATGCATTGGCAAAACGCATTAGAAGATATAGAGAACGATGGGATCGATACAATCAGAATAGTGCCTTTCAAAAGAACCAACGGAGTGTATACAGGAAATGGGAACGTTCTGGGGATAGTGTGGTTAATTGCGAGATCCCGAATCCAGATGCTAGTGCTGGTTTTTGGCGTAGTATATGGTCGGCTCCTGTTGAACACACTGAGGGTGAATGGTTTTATGATATTGCGAAAAATTGCGAAAATATTATACCAATGAGATCAATAAAAATAAGCGAAATTGACGTGAGGTGTGCTATTCGTTATGCTAGTAATTGGAAATGTCCCGGAAATTATGCAACCCATCTAGGGTTGCATAATTTCTGGCTGAAGTGGTTTCGCAGTTCACATTCCGTTTTCGCAACACAATTCCAGGATGCCCTTGACTCTGGATCGTTACCAACATTTTCGACAACAGGTGTAACATTCCTGTCATACAAATCCGGATGTACTACGGAGCCTAAAAACTATCGCCCAATAACATGCTTACCTACCATCTATAAGCTCCTTACATCTATTCTGAATAAAAAAATCACAGGACATATTGTTCGTAACAAAATTTTGGCACCGACTCAGAATGGATGTAAGGCTGGTGGCCGTGGTACAATGGAACTTCTTCTCATTGACACAACTATAAGCCAACAGGTAAGACGGAATAGGAAAAATCTCACTACTGCTTGGATAGACTATAAGAAGGCATATGATTCAGTGCCACATACATGGCTCATGAAGGTCTTGGAGTTATATAAGATTGATATGACTTTGAGATCATTTTTGGAGGCTTGTATGGGACAATGGGTCACTGTCCTTCGTCATCTAGGGGAGTGTGATATTCCTGCAACATCTGAACTGATAAGGATAAAGAGGGGTATATTTCAGGGTGACAGTCTGAGTCCTTTATGGTTTTGCCTAGCTCTGAATCCTCTTAGCACTATGTTAGAGGATTCAGGTTTAGGCTTTCGTCTTCACCGGGGGGGTAAGGTCATATCTCACTTGCTGTACATGGATGATCTGAAATTATTTGCGTCAAAACGTTCTGATCTTATGCGGCTACTAAAGGTAACTCAAACTTTTAGTAGTGATATAAGAATGGAATTTGGCGTCGATAAATGTGCTAGCATGCATGTAGTGCGGGGGAGTGTGATAAGATATGATAATATTTGCATTGATAATATTTGCATGGAATGTCTGAAGCATTGGGTATTGATGAGCGGAGCATAAAGCAATTGGTGAAGGAGCGTTTCTTTAGTCGCCTGAAAAAAGTGCTTGGCAGCCTTTTATCTGGTGGCAACAAGGTGCGTGCTTTCAACGGTTGGGTTATGCCGCTTTTAGCCTATACTTTTGGCATTGTAAGATGGACGCAGACTGAGTTAGACTCCGTAGATCGCCAAATAAGTAAATTGTTGACGACATACCGAATGCACCATCCGCGTTCGTCTGTAATGAGACTGTATATCCCGCGTAAGTGTGGAGGTCGTGGCTTTTTGAATGTCAAGAACCTCCATAACCACGAGGTATGCAGTCTTAGAGAATATTTTCTCAAGATTGACGTGGATATGCACAAGGATGTGGTAACAGTTGACAAAGGCCTTACTCCTCTTTCCTTGGGCAAAGAGAACTGGCGTCGGCCTGTAGTACTTACTACTTCTGATCGCATGGCTGTATGAAAGAGCAAGGAGCTGCATGGTAGATTCCATAGAGCCCTAGTGGGCCAGGACGTGAATACTGCTTCATCATTATCTTGGTTACAGTTCGGGGATCTTTTCGGAGAAACTGAAGGTTTTGTCTGTGCAATTATGGACAAAGTTATCAAGACACGGAACTACCAGAGACATATTATGAAAGATGGCACTATCGACATCTGCCGGGCGTGTCATCGACCTGGGGAGTCCCTCAGACATATTGTCTCTGGTTGTTCTCATCTTGCTAATGGTGAGTATTTGCATAGACACAATCAAGTAGCCAAGATAATACACCAGCAACTTGCTCTTCAATATGGCCTTGTAGAATTGGAGGTGCCTTACTACAGGTACAATCCCATGTCTGTTCTTGAAAATAGCTGTGCTTTGCTCTACTGGGATCGGTCTATTATTACTGACAGGCATATTGTTGCCAATAGACCTGATATAGTATTAGTAGACCGAGTGGCGCGCCGCGCAGTGATTGTTGACGTTACTATCCCACATGATGACAATCTCGTGAAGGCCGAAAAAGAAAAACAATCTAAATATTTGGACCTAGCCCATGAGATTACCGCCATGTGGGATGTCAATGCGACTATCATTGTGCCGATAGTGGTTTCGGTTAACGGTCTAATAGCGAAAAGCCTCGACCAACACCTTAAGAGGACTCTTCGTTGGATCAAGAACCGGATACAGAAGGCAGTGTTACTTGAGACGGCACGTATTGTGCGGCGGTTCCAGTCGCTGTAAAAGCCAATAGGGCTAACAGCATTATCCACATGTTCGAAAAAAAAAAAAAAATGCGGCGGTTCCTCTTTCTGGAGCCCTAGCCACCGATGGCTTGGACCCCTGTCCCGCCCTTGGAAGAGTGGTTTTTTTATATTTTTAAATGTATCTTTTTTATAATAATTTATATTTAAAAATGTAAAATTTATTCACATATTTAATAAAAGTATATTCAGTATGTAAATTATTACAAAGAAGTCATTACTTTATTTATTATAATTTAGCTGATGGTTCTACTATGATTTTATATCAGGTGAACATAGATCTACAGATAAATTTTCATTCCAATCCGTCCAGTAGTTCCATAGATATGTGAGTAAAACCATTTATTTCTTAGTATTATACATATATAGACAATTTATAATTCGTAAAATAATTATGATACTAACTTTCACTTGCGGTATGCATACAGTACCTTCATTGATTACGATAAGGAAAAAATAATGAAATAATAAACAAATGTATTTTAGGTAAAGTTGCACACCTCACTGGTTTTCAGTCATATATATTCCATTTCCGTTATTAATTGCATACAACTATTTCAGAGCTTCTACGAAATTAAAAAATTCTAAATCTAATTCTAATTCTAAATCTAAATCTAAATACAGATTCGATTGCCATTAAAAAAAATTTACGAATTTTAGTTAAAATTTGAAAGAAAATTGCACCAGGGCGCAGCGAACGGGCGAACGGTGCTACTCCAAACGTGACGTTTATAGATTGAATTTTTACTAGGGGAAATTAAATATTTAATATTTTCAATTCCACTGTTCATTAAGAAAATGGAAAACGGAACGGAAATACGTAAAGTGTGTAGACCCCATAATATATCCCATTTTATAGGTTCCCTCTGCCTATCATGTTATGCGAAATGTGTGAATACAAAAAAAGTTTGATTTCGCCTCTAAGCGATTCTGAGATAAATCTTCTTGACAGACTGACAACAACATGATGATCCTATAACTTTTCCGTTTTTACTCTTTTAGGTACGGAACCCTTAAAACTTGATGCTGCTTTTACTTTATCTATATATATAAAATCAAAAGGTCACTCACTCATCACGAAATCTCAGAAACTACATGTGCTAGGAATCTGAAATTTTGCATAGGAGTTACTTATAGGACGTAGGTGCTCGCTAAGACAGGAATTTGCAATATTCAACTTCTGAGGGGTTGTTTTTGGGGTCGAAAGTTTGTATGAAACTTCGTTACTACAAATGTGAGGAGTCTCAAATTTTGCATAGACGTCACTAGGACGTAGTCATGGAGACAGAAATTAATAATAACATAGTTCACGCGGGTGAAACCGCGAGCGGGCCGCTAGTCTATATATAAACGACGCGCAAGGTATCATTACAACAGTATGTTTTTTTACAAAGCGGAAAATAAACATGAAATATAAGAACGACTTACGTTGCAACTTGTTAGAATATTACAATATATATAATATGTACATAAGAAACATAAAAAGAAACCTAGAGTTGAATTGGATTAACAATTCATTGATTTTATTAAGACACTTTTTAACTACTTTGCTACTTGTTAGAATTTATTAATTAGCAAAAAAAATATTATGTGTATGAAATAGACTGTATCGATAGTGAATACATCCCCAATAAAAAAGCACTAAGTATAAAATTATGTAAAATAGCTTTATATCGTATCAAGTTGTGCTGACCGCGTTGATAAATTTAAGAGAGTGATAAAATATTCTTTTTTTTTTAAATATAGCGACAGTTTTAGTGCTAAATAATATGAATAACAATATACAGTGAAAGATAGTCAAGGGAGGCTTATCACTAAGCAAATTACAGAAAAGAATATATTCCTCCGCCACGAGCAGTTTGGTATGTTCTGTATACTCTCCTCCTCATTATTTTTACACGACCTTTCTCCAGTATCATTAACACTGTTTTCGAAGGCCAACTTAGGTCTTCTCCTATCTCAACGAGTGTAGAGACTTTAGGTTCCCTCTACCTTCCCTGCTGCGTGCAGGATACAGCGTGAAGCTGATTTTTTTGCTCACTTTTCCTTCATTCTTTCATCATTCATTCATCGACATGCCCAAACCACCTGAGCACGTTTTTCATCATCCTCATCATGACATAATCGCTAGTAACTGCATTCTATGTATCTGTTCATTGCAGATTTGATTAGCTAAACTGACCCCGCGTAACCTACAAAGAGATCGCATATCCACAGCATTCTTATGTAATATCCTAGTTTCACTACTTAATTAAGATGAAATGGAGTAATTTTGTAAGAATGGACTCTTTGCCGGCAGACCTAAAATAGTATACTTAGTGATAAGTAAATGTTGCACGCCTACATGCGATTAGTGATAAGTCAGCCGTAAATGATAAAAAAATGGAATACTCATAACAAAAGTAGGTGTATAGCGAATATTAGTACTAGAGAAAAAATATTAATTATTTTAAATATCGCTATCGCGCGTTCGCGATTATTGGTTAATATCTTGGTTTTATTGATATTCATTTCTAGGCCAATTTTTGAGCTTTCGTCGTCCAGCGATCTCATCATTTCTTCTAGGTCTTTAGCAGTTTCAGCGATTACGGCAATATCATCAGCGAACCTTAGATAGTTTAGATATTGACCATTTATGAGCACTCCCTTCTTTTTCCAGTCTAGTTTTTGAAAAATATTCTCAAGCACCACTATAAACAGCTTTGGGGAGAGAGGGTCTCCCTGTCTTACTCCTCGTTCTATGTTTATTTCGTCTCCTCTAGTTTCTAACTTAACTCTGCTCGTACTATTTGTATAAATATATTTCAAAATATTGATGTATTTAGAGTTAATATTTGATTGTCGTAGTGCATTCCAAATTGAGCAGTGGCTGATGCTGTCAAAAGCTTTGCTATAGTCAATAAAGACCACATACAGAGACCTATTATATTCTCTGTATTTTTCTATGATCTGTTCTAGTGTCTGTATGTGGTCCACCGTGCTAAAACCTGCTCTGAATCCTGCTTGTTCCCTTGGTTGCTGCCTATCAATATCGTCGGATATCCTTCTAAGAATTATTGATGAGAATAGTTTGTATGTGCTTGCCAGCAGACTTATTGGTCTATAGTTCCCAATGTCCAAGGAGTTTCCTTTTTTGAAAAGTAAAATTATGTCTGATGTACACCATTGTTTTGGCACTTCTTCTTTTTCTAGTATCATATTGAACAATTGAGTGAAATGGCGTGTTAAAATAGGTGCTCCTATTTTTAGGGCCTCATTGCAAACTCCATCTGGTCCAGGACTCTTATCATCCTTCAGCTTTCTAATGTGTTCGAAAACTTCAGAGTTTTCAATTTGACTGATTGTATCCATTACTATTACATATAGAATACGTCAGCGAATACATCTACTTGGGTAAGCAAATATCATTCAAAACATCAAGCAACGAAGAAGAATTAACTAGAAAAATCAATACAACCTGGAAAAAATACTGGGCACTAAGAGAAATTTTAAAAGGGAACTATAGCTTGCATATGAAAAGGACAATATTTGATACGTGCCTATTACCTTGCTTGTTGTATGGTTATCAAACATGGACATGTACGAACAAAATAAAACAACGAATCAAATGCAGTCAAACAGCAATGGAAAGGAGCATGTTAAAAATTAGAAGAATTCATAAAATAAGGAACGAAAATATCCGTCAAAGAACTAAGCTCACAGATGCTCTCAGGCACGCACTCTCGCTTAAGTGGAAATGGGCAGGACACATCTCACGATACCAAGACAGAAGATGGACCATTGAAACCACTCGATGGAAAGGACCAGTGGGAAAAAGGAATGTTGGCCGACCATTACTACGGTGGGCTGATGACATAGCAGACGTCGTAGGAAACGACTGGATAAATTCAGGCAGGGACAGAGAACTATGGAGCAGGATGGAGGAGGTCTTTACCCAAAAAGGGGTTCAAATCTACAATAATATTAGTATTAATTAAGTAAACGATAATACTAACCTTCTTAAATTTAATTTCATTAATTTAAAAAATATATATATACTAACAAACATAGCAAACACTGTAAGAGAGATTTGAAATAAATGGCTTTATTATTATTATTATTTTAAATATTCATGTAACTATTATATTTTTTGGTATCCTGTGTTTTACGGCAGAAGAAGTAATTTTATAATAGAATATTAAACAATCAATCTTTGGAGAAAATAGAAGTTTATATTTTTTAATAAAATAGATATACTCATGTAGATGACGTGGTCGCGCAGTGCGATTTCATTTACCTGTAAAGGTGATTAACGATTGCTCCAAATTTAAGTAATGTTCACGTGATGCTATAATTGATTTCAATTCATGAATAGAAGTAATAATTTGCAGTAGAATAGTAAAAACTTTAATTGCTGTTATTCATAATATAAAGTCTATTACTTTTAATACATTTTTAAGCTTGATTCTATTAAAAAATAAAGAAACTAACCTAGGACAAATACAAACGGGAGCGAGAAACTCCTTAGCCCTTCCAAAACAGTCGAGAGAAGCTTAGAACTCCTCGCCCTTCTCAATGGAACACAAGAAACTCAAGAAGGCCTGTCAATTGATGAGCTACAAAGAGATAACAGCAAACTCTATGACCAACTGGAGCAAATCTTGGATGTAAGTGGTAAAACATTGAAATACCTTCAAAAGTCCACATTACCGCTGCCTGTCGAAGAACCCCTAAGGAACTAACGAAAATCACTCTTTATTTCCACACATTCGTTTTGGCGGTTTCTAAAAAAGAAAAAAAAATTAAAGTTACTAATAAATCATAAAGTTTAATTATTTGGCTTATACAACTTTACAGTAGAATGACTCGTTTAAAGTAATTCGGCATAAATCACTTGTTACATTATACCGTATATCGTTAATGTGCTTCTTTCACTTCGGTTTAGTTTTTGATTAATTTCCCTCGCTTAATGATATGGATAAAATTAATTTTAAAATAAACAATATTGAATATTCAGGTAAGTAAATAATTTGAAACTGTTTTAATTTTATTATTATAATATTACATTCTAAAATTCTATTTACACATTTATGCAATTCAAGTTCATCTTTATACAATTGAAACGAAAAATTATATATATTTTAAAATATAATAACATAAAATAATAGAAAATAATAATTTAATGTCAAAATTTGTCTAGTAAAACTATTAGCTATCATTGTAGTTCTGGTGTGTTGTTTTATTACAATACTAATATAAAAATATACCAGAACTACAAAAATAATTGGTAGTCCAGGGTATCAATTTTCGTCCGAACTATATATTTTAAAAAAATATATTTTGCATACTTTCAGCTACCTCATGCCTAATTAAATATAAAAACAACAACAATACAACTAACATAAACAAATGTTAAATAAATAGCACATGTAAACATTAGACGAATACATTATTAGAATTTACATCACAAAAATACATCATATTTTTGATCCAATGACTTTTAGCTAGCTTAAAAAATATTATAAAATTTATTTTTAACAGTTGGCAATGATGCGGCTTCCACAACTACTTTGTTGGAGTTTATCCGAAGTAACCTAGAGCTTCGTGGCACCAAGTACATGTGCTTGGAGGCAGGTTGTGGTGCTTGCATCGTCACAGTGAAGAGGAATGCCCAGGATAATCCAATAGGTGTCAATGCGGTAGGTTTAAGTTGAATTTCAAAAGATTTGTTTTCTTTATCTACCGGTGCAGTGAAAACGTTTTCGATTTGGGTAGTCGTTAATTGAAAATCATTGTACTTCCGGTCACGGTACTGGTAAGTGTATTAAATCTTTGTTTTTTATCAAAGCAGAAACTTGAGTTTCTAGGGACCTTTGCCTCAAAAAGTAAATAGGGAATTCTTATAGGATCACTTTGTTGTCCGTCTTTCAAGACCATTTATCTCGAAATCGTTGAATAATATCAATTACTATTATTCCAGTTGCTATTGTGCAATATTTTTCAAGTTTTTACTTAACATGTGTTATATAAAAAAATGTATTTTAATAAATATTTTTTGTAGTAATGAATGTTAAATTAGTAAAATTTTAATGGTAGCCTGATAGGAACTGAATTATTTTACGAACTGTTTACTAATAGCCACTTTCTGTCTACACTGCTATCCATCCATCGAATTTATAATATAGGTATATATTAAAAATTCGAAAGTAACTCTGTCTGTCTGTCTGTCTGTCTGTCTGTCTGTCTGTCTGTCTGTCTGTCTGTCTTTTACGCAATCACGGCCAATTCGCTAATATAATTGTGATAAAATACTCATATAGAGATATTTGAGGGTCTCGGGATGAACATAGGATACTTTTTTTCTCACATTTGTAATATTTTCGATATATACCAATATATTAAAATACTTATTAATTTGACATGCAATTTATTCTGGCATGTTAATAACAACCGTCGCTATGCAACAGTTGCTAAGCAATGATTTGCAAAGTTTGTTGTTAGAAAACGTCACCCAAAATGAGCTATCATCTCATCTCATCAAACGCATCTCTCTATTGAAAATTGATAATAAGTTTATAAATATATTTAATAAATATTGGTATAGTTCAAGCGGGCGTAGCCGCGTTCGGGTCCACTAGTAATACATAAATCGTGAAGCTAAAGAAAATGTAAAATAAAGCTATAGTTGTTGCTTGTAACGTGCTAGAGCGCTTTTGTCATAGGGGCGCAAGTTGAAAATTATTGTAAAATTTTACCTAAAATAATAAATTATCATCACAGTGTATGATCCCTATAACATCATGTCAAGATTGGGATATAACGACCATAGAAAAAATCGGCAACCGGTTGGAAGGCTACCATCCTATACAGACAACTCTTGCTGCAAACAATGGTTCACAATGCGGATATTGTAGTCCGGGATGGGTCATGGCTTTGTATAGGTAGTTTTCTCACTATTTTCATTTTTAAAATTTTTATGTATCTATTTAGTAAAGAACATAATAATCAACTCAATGGAAGCAAATAATTCATAATTATTTTCTGTCATAATTCTACCACAGTAGTAGTAGGTACAAAAAAATCTTGTAATAATTAAAAAGTCTCATTTACTCTAGTAAGAGTATTGTACAGAAAAATTAAACCTAAGTAATTTAACTTAATTAATTGCGTTTCAGTTTACTAAAAACAAAAACAATGACAATGCTGGAAATAGAACAGTCATTTGGGAGTAATGTATGTCGATGTACCGGATACAGACCAATTTTGCAAGCATTTAAAAAGTTTGCTTCTGATGCACCAAGTTCTTTGGAGATTCCAGATATAGAAGACTTAAAATTATGCGATAAAACTGGTAAAACATGTTTAAAAGAAAAATGTGAGGAATCCGATTGGTATGTTGTAAATAAAACCGAACTAAATAGCAAAATGAAATACATCCTTTTGAAGGATCATAGAAATTGGTACAGAGTAGAAACGATATCTGATATATTTGATATTTGGCAAGAAATGGGCACAGAATCTTATAGGCTGATTAATGGAAATACAGGCAAAGGTAATGTTTTTTATATGATACATCAGACATTCATTTGAAAAGTAATTTTGTTAAATCAAATTAATCAGCTTCAAAATTATCGTTTATGAAAGTTATGATAAATTTCAGGTGTTATCCCAATATTAGAATATCCGAAAATTTTAATAGATATTTCGGGGCTAACAGAACTAAGAGGTTACTATATCGATCAAAATCTGGTTCTTGGTGCTGGAACGACACTCACGGACACTATAAATATATTTTCAACGCTCGCAAACCTTGATTACTTTAACTATCTAAACGCTTTTGTTGAACATTTAAATTTGGTGGCGCATATTCCGGTCAGAAATGTAAGTATATATTTTTTTCCACTTCACTTACTGAATTGAAACAAAAACTGAGAACGGAGTGTTTTGACATTACATTTTCTCTATCTGCTATGATTGGCGAGATGTAGCATAAACCAGTAAAAATACTTTTCTATGTTTTCCCTTGTATTGATTATCCAATCCAATTAAAAAAATAATACATTAATTAATACTTTCAGGTAGCAACTTTAGCGGGGAACTTAATGTTAAAGCATGAAAATCCTGATTTTCAGTCTGATATATTCCTTCTATTGGAAACTGCTGGAGCACAGTTAGTTATATGTAAGTTACGTAGAAATTAATTAATTTATAATATTTGTAGAATATGTAACATTAATAACTCTATAATTATTATTTATCCTTATTTCTTAAAATCTCTGGTGAATGGTGGGAAACTTCTACTCTGTGATATTAGATTATCTCCGTCTACCTTAATATACGGGATAAAGCTGAAAAAAAGGAAATATTTTAGTATAAGTATGTATACTAAAAGTTTAGAATTTGGCAGTAAATGGGGAATAGATTTTCAAACCAGAACGGACTTGGTTCCCATATAATATATACTATATTATTGGATCAATAATAATTGTAAGTTGAAGAAATATTTTGAATTCTCCAATATGGTTTTATGTAATGAAGAATAAAAAAATTACATTGCTGAAAACATACTAAAGATTTTTTTAAATATACTAATGGAATATTTACTTCAATTTAATAATTATCTTTTTTATAGTGTACTCTTATAAATCAAGCAAAATACTGACGATGCATGATTTTCTCATAGAGGACATGAGAGGGAAGATTATATTTAGTATAATTTTGCCGCCTTTGAATGTGGACCATAAAGTAGTCACTTTTAAGGTAGGTTTACATACTGACCCCTTTAAAAATGGTACGTAGTTAAACAAGTGTTCTTTTTCAATATGTATAATTGATCATCATTAAATTTGATTACCATAAAAAAAAATGATTTGATTATTTTGTGTACTACATATTTAAGTATATAAATCAGCTATAGCAGCAGGGTAGGCAGAAGGAACCTCGTATTAAGACACTTAGTTACCCATTTTCCCCCGAATCCTGAATTCATTCCGTATTCAGTGGCGGAATTCAACGCCGCACTTTGCCTCCACATTAGAACGAAGAAATAAAAAATATAAATTTTTGAATAACTATCTAATTTCCTTGAGTGGGGATCGAAACTACAACCAGTAGATTATGCCACGACGGGCCTCATTTTTAAAAGTTTATTAAAAAATACATTTGAAGACAAGCCGCTAATTCTTAGTTTTTTATTTTTCAGATAACTCCTCGATCGCAAAACGCACACGCAATAGTCCATGCCGGCTTTAATTACAAATTAAACCAAAACAATACAGTTCTCAATTGCAGAATAGTATATGGTGGCCTTTCAGCAATATTTAATAGAGCTTTCAAAACAGAACAATATTTAATAGGCAAAACTTTATTTGACAATGAAACTTTGCAAAATGCTTTGAGAGTTTTAAACGAAGAAGCAGTAGTTGTTGAGAATTTACCGGAGTATCCTGTCCAGTATAGACGGCAATTGGCTCTGAACTTATTTTATAAGGTTATTTTATTTTTGAGTTTTTGATTATTTAAGGGCTAAGATACTTTAGGGTAGGCAAATGGAAAATAAATGAAAGGCAGAAGGAACCTCGTATTCCGATTCCTCGTAAGGCCGGGCTTTGCCTCGACACTACAGCGCAGAAATATAAATATAAATTTTACACTTAACACTCAATTATCAGGATATTGGGTATTAAGTGTCAACGCTACTCAACGCCGCGCTTTTTGACGAGAGCGAAAAATTAAAAATAATTAATTCCCCCGAATGGAAATTGAATTTAGAACCCACAACCGTTCATATTTAGAAGCAGTTCTCCTGTATTATCTCAAGTAATTTATCCTCAATAAAAAATAACAATTTATATAAAATATTTTTTTAGCAAAAAACAAAACGGACTTAAAAACAATAAACTAAAGAGTAAAAATAAATTTATTTAACATAAAGCAAAATATACTTTCGTTTTTTTTACATGTATTTTTTTTTTATTCTATTACTTAAAATGTTGTAGGGCTTAATTACTTTATATCCACCTGACAAATTACACCCTCATTACTGTTCCGGCCCGGTAAAGTTGCATGAGGCACGGCCACTTTCTGATGGTATCCAGGTATTCACTACTGACCCTTCCATTTGGCCTTTGAATCAACCAATACCTAAGGTTGATGGTTTGGTAAGTGACATATTAATAAAGTTATAATAAAGAGACAGCTTTAAAACAGATTTAATTTCTTTATTCGTTTGTTTGTAGATTCAGTGTGCAGGTGAAGCCAAATACACTGAAGACTTACCCTCGCTTCCTCATGAAGTATTCGCCGCATTTGTTCTCACAACTGTTCCTCTTGGTACAATTGAAAGCATAGATCCTAGCAAGGCGTTGGTAAATGCATATTTTTGATACTTTTCAAATAAATCTTATCAATTATAGTTTCAATTCAATTCTTTGCAAGAAGAATATTTTCATTCATTCATTTCAATAATTTGCAGGAAGAACATGGCGTCATAGCATTTTATTCATCTGCCGATATTCCAGGATTGAACAGTTTTACAATACCCTCCACTAGTGATTTTAATATATTCTTTACTAACGAAGAGCTACTTTGCAATGGAGAAGTTAAATTTTATAATCAACCGTTAGGTATAATTGTAGCTGATTCTTATGATAAAGCACAATTTGCTACTAACTTAGTTAAGGTCACGTACAGTAATGAAAAACTACCTGTATTTGACGTTAAAATTGCAAAAAATGATCCTACTAAGACAAATTTGTACAGATCGATTGAGCCTACAAGAATAGGCACTGATATTGACAAAGTAATAAAAGGTGAAAACACAATATACGGGCAATATTATTTTTGTATGGAAAACATAGCTGCTATAGCTGTTCCCACCGAAGAAGGGATGGAAGTATACGCAACTACACAATGGACCAATTTAATACAAATGTCCTTATCGAAAGTCTTGAACCTCGACCAAAATAGGTAAAGTTGTAGAATAAATCATGAAAATATTAACTTATTTGCTAACACATTAAACAAATTTTTAAGTAAGAAATAATACTTGCCTTATCTTAAAAATATTGAGAAAGGAATAATTATTTCTAGAATTGAAGTTTCTGTGCGTCGTGTGGGAGGTTCATATGGTCTGAAAATATCTCGGTCATCTCAGATAGCCGTGGCATCCGGCTTAGTATCATATAAACTAAATAGACCCTGTCGCTTTATACTACCACTCACGAGTATAATGAGAGCCGTTGGCAAAAGACTTCCGTGTTCCACCAATTTTGAGGTAAATTGAAGGATTTAAATATAATTATTTTTACATTAGCAGCGTGCCCCTGCTTTGCACATACGTATTAGTAATATATTTTGAGATAAGTGTACAGTGTAAGTATTTTCTAGATGATAAGATTTTTTATTTTATTATAGTTATTTTTATCTATCCTTTTATATTTTAAGTTTTAGTTTTTTTATCCAATAGATTATACTCTGGTATAAATTTATATTTTTCAAGCAATACCGGATCTGCGTCTCTATTAGGAAGTTCTGCAACTATTATTTGATTAATTTCATCGGTCAATGTATCAAGTCCAGCTAAAATGATATATACCTTGGAGGGCAGTAACCGATGATGGCAAGATGGCCGTGGTGTCTTATACTGGCAGCATTTATGCTTCTATCTTGGTATTTGAACGAAATAAATAATCTCTCAAATAAATAAAGTAATCCTCTGTAAGTTCTTCTTGGTGGAAACAAAATTCAATCTTTCTGAAAGTATCTTCTCCATCATATATTATATCCGTAATATCCTGATACGAATATTGACAGATATTATAATGAATTACATGAACGGTGCAATTACGACACTGCAATTTTTTGCAATTTCTTTAAATATTTTGTTTTTGAGTTGGATTTTGTTTTTACAGAAATATTTAAATATTTTAGGTTTTTAATCTTCAATAGTTGTTATAAATATGATATGTATGGAAAATTTGTTTATATTATTCATTTTTTCTCACAGATTGGAGTAAACAAAGAAGGAATTGTTCAATATTTAAACCAGGATTTTTATAGTGACAACGGTTATGTTGTTAATGAGCCGTTAATTGAATTAGGTCTCGATTCTTATTCTAATGTATATAAAAATGATACTTGGTATCACAAAGCGTATAACGCTATTACGGATACTCCATCGAATAGTTGGTGTCGATCTCCTGGTATGATAAAATTTCAAAAGCAACTCCTTATCTTTTTTAAAAATCCAAATTTTTATTAGATTATTTTCCATTCCATTCCATTTTTATTTATGCCATGTTCATTCACAGCTTTACATGACATTTTTTTACTACCATGATAAAGATTTAAAATAAAAACTATATATTTTAACTTTTAGGAACATTAGAGCACATTTCAATGGCTGAAATGATGATAGAGAGAATAGCTCACGAAATAAATGTAGATCCACTAAATGTACGATTAGTAAATTTAGATACAGAAAAATATAAGGATATTCTTGACATGCTGAGCACACTTAAAATGAAATCGGAATATGAAGATCGCAAAATTGAAGTTGATCAATTTAATTTCGAGAACCGATGGAAGAAGCGTGGCTTAAGATTTTCTTTTTTACGATGGAGACCGAGTCATCGACAATATAATTATGTTAACTTATCAGTTTACAGCAACGATGGTTCTGTGTCAATAAGTCATGGTGGTATTGAAATAGGACAAGGAGTTAACACAAAAGCTGTTCAAGTATGTGCCTACTTATTAGGTATACCAATAGACAAAATTCAAATAGTAACACACAACACCTTTTTGTCACCAAATAATTTTGCAACTGGAGGAAGCACAACTAGTCAAAATATAACAAATGGCGTCCGAAAGTGTTGTGAAGAGCTATTACATCGATTAGAACCTGCAAGAGTCGGACTAGTTAATCCAACGTGGGAAGAATTAATTAATCGGGCGTTTTATTTGGAGATCGATTTACAAGTGCACGGTTTCTTAAATACAGTTGATGATCAGATATTTAATGTTTACGGTGTGACGCTTGCAGAAGTAGAGATTGATGTTTTAACAGGAGAGTCAGAAATTATGAGAGTTGATTTGATCGAAGACGCTGGACGAAGCGTTAGTCCAGGAATTGATGTTGGCCAAGTAAGATTTATATGACTTTACATTAAGGCATTAGTTTCTTACGCGATTGAGGCGTAGGTGTAATTTTTTTACGTTACATTAATTTACGGTGACTGTGACGATATTTCAAGATGATTTTTAACTCATTTTGGTCAGAATAAGCATAATGTTGCCACGCCACTCAATATTAAAATGTATACCTATGTGTACTTTACTCCCCTAGGTGGAAGGCGCATTTATAATGGGTGTAGGTTACTGGACGTCAGAACGATTAGTGTATGCACCAACTACTGGAGAACTTCTTACCAACCGCACCTGGGAGTATTGGGTACCACAAGCCCGGGATATTCCACAAGATTTCAGGGTGTACTTCAGAAAAGGCTCTTATAGTGATAAAGTTATATTTGGAGCCAAAGGTATGTGTTTTATAGAGTTTTTCATGTTTGTACATTTAAACTTAAATCGAACATTGATGGCTTTTAGGCTTCGTCTCGTCGTCTTCGGTTTCGTTAAGCAAAATAGGGTAGAAGATACAAAACAAATCTTAATTTATTTTCTTTGTCTAACATCGAAAACTGCGCTTTTGATTTTTCTTAATATTTTCACAGTGACAGGTGAACCAGCAACGTGTATGGGCATAGCGGTATCTTTTGCATTACGACATGCTATAACTGCAGCTCGAATAGACTCGGGGATTTCACCTACTCAGTGGTTTCAAATAGGTGATGATATAAAATTTTTAATTTTCTAAATGATACTACATTAACCTATTATAGGAATATGTCGATATTTTTTATAAACCATTGATACTTAACTTAAAGTTTTAAAAATCGTTGGGTTGACATGCTTCATATTTAGAATATAAAAGTCGAGTGGCAAAATCGGAATCTTTATATATTTGTTATATCTGCCTCTATTTACGATATTATATGGAGGACAAAGAATGAAACACAAAACATCGATATTTTAATAATTGTAAACGTATTTATTCCCAGATGGACCGTATAGCGTAGATAAAGTCTGCTTATCTTGCGCAACCAGGTGCGAAGACTTCAAATTCTATTAAGATAATATTTTCAGTATCTGAGTTATATCTTTCGTATGTATACTTTTGAGCATTTGTAATCCAGAAGCACATCATTTGGCTGTAAATGCGACGTTTTGAGTTTGGTGCCTGATGGAAGGCATTAGTATTTAATTTTCGTTTCCCCGCTCTGGTAACAAAACAATACGCGGCGTTGAATTCCGCCGCTCAACTGGCATGTCTTAAAAATTGAGCGCAAAGTATATACGGGAAAGTCTTAACACTAGATCCCTTCTGCCTTTTCTGTTCCTTCTGCTCCCTGCCCCTTACATATCCTATCCTATCCTATTCCTATCCTATATCTTATAAAACAAAGTCGCTTTTTGTGTCTGTCTGAACTTTCTAACTCTTCTTCTTCTAAACCACCCAACGGATTTGGATGCGGTCTTCACCATTAGGTCGAGTATTTCTCAGGGAAGGTTTATATATAGTTTATTATTTGTATATTCTTATGTAAACTAACATAAATACGATAAATGTGTATAAAGTCCTACCCGCTGAGACACTTTGGCGCATGCGCTGCTTTAATGGTAAATACTACATGAAAATAATGTACTGGAGTATTGTTCCTCTTAATAAGATCTACAAAAAAGTCCGCGATGGCATATTCGTATCTTTTAAAAATAACGTGTAGTGATGATATTTCTGTCTAAAAATAGTAATTTCAATATATTTTTTATTGTGAGGGATATTTTTCCATAATGGTATTAATCCTTATCCTTTAAAATACTTTATTAAATTTCTACGTTAAACGAAGATAAAATTTGCTTTTTAAACTATTTCGAAATTGCGAATAGTTTTAGAGAAAACCGCATTTAATTATTGACACATCACGCCGTTCACACATCAACTGTATCGAGTCAAGTTTCACTTATTCCTTACTCTCAGCATATAAATAAGTATATTAGTTTCGTTGGCCATTTAATGTAGATCAAAACTGTCTTTTCTGTTTTTCATTTTAATAAGTACTTTAGAAGTTGGTGCAATATCAAAAAATCCTTGCTGCGAAACGCGCCTCGCGACGTTATGCTTATACAAGCGAGTCCGCCGCGCCCGCCTGCCTAGAATGCTCGCCTGCCACGCGGGCAGCCCGGGTTCAATTCCCGGCCGATGCATTCTATTTAATTTTCGTCACAGGCAGCCACGTAGTGCTTGCTTTTCATCAGGGACAGAATACCCTCTTCAGCATTAACCACAAGCTCGAAAAAAAAAAACACGCATGCCTTTATAGCAACGAAGATTTAGATGCGTTTGCACGTAATGGATAATTCGAGTTGAATGTATTATTTAATGTCATTTAACTATCTAAAAATAGTAATTTAAATATATTTTAATAAGTACTTGAAAAGATTAGTAGCACAGATTTAAAATTACGGTACCTACTAAAAAATCCTTGCTGTGTAAAACAATTGGAAAATCCTTATTGAAACTACGAAAATGCGGGTTGCATTAGGGTTTAGTTAATTTTCACATTATCTTAAGTGCTTTGCAAACATACGTTATATGAATAATCCAGTAGTAAAAGCGGGCGAAGCCGCAATAGGGTCGCTAGTATCTTATAAAACAAAGTCGCTTTTTGTGTCTGTCTGAACTTTCTAACTCTTCTTCTTCTAAAGCACCCAACGGATTTAAATGCGGTTTTCACCATTAGGTCGAGTATTTCTCAGGGAAGGTTTATATATAGTTTATTATTTGTAAATTCTTATGTAAATTAACATAAATACGACAAATGTGTATAAAGTCCTACCCGCTGACACACTTTGGCGCATGCGCTGCTTTAATGGTAAATACTACATGAAAAAAATGTACTGGAGTATTGTTCCTCTTAATAAGATCTACAAAAAAGTCCGCGATGGCATATTCGTATCTTTTAAGAATAACGTGTAGTGATCATATTTCTGTCTAAAAATAGTAATTTCAATATATTTTTTATTGTGAGGGATATTTTTCCATAATGGTATTAATCCTTATCCTTTAAAATACTTTATTAAATTTCTACGTTAAACGAAGATAAAATTTGCTTTTTAAACTATTTCGAAATTGCGAATAGTTTTAGAGAAAAACGCATTTAATTATTGACACATCACGCCGTTCACACATCAACTGTATCGAGTCAAGTTTCACTTATCCCTTACTCTCAGCATATAAATAAGTATATTAGTTACGTTGGCCATTTCATGTAGATCAAAACTGTCTTTTCTGTTTTTCATTTTAATAAGTACTTTAGAAGTTGTTACAATATCAAAAATTCCTTGCTGCGAAACGCTCCTCGCGACGTTATGCTTATACAAGCGAGTCCGCCGCACCCGCCTGCCTTACACGCATCGGTGGTTCAGTGGTAGAATGCTCGCCTGCCACGCGGGCAGCCTGGGTTCAATTCCCGGCCGATGCATTCTATTTCATTTTCGTCACAGGCAGCCACGTAGTGCTTGCTTTTCATCAGGGACAGAATACCCTCTTCAGCAGTAACCACAAGCTCGAAAAAAAAAACCCGCCTGCCTTTATAGCAACGAAGATTTAGATGCGTTTGCACGTATTGGATAATTCGAGTTGAATGTATTATTTAATGTCATTTAACTATCTAAAAATAGTAATTTAAATATATTTTAAGTGCTTTGCAAACATACATTATATGAATAATCCAGTAGTAAAAGCGGGCGAAGCCGTAATAGGGTCGCTAGTGCGAGATATAACGTGACAAGAAAATATATTTTGTAAATATATTAAAAATATATTCGTATGTTTTTCTATTATTATTAACGTACCTATTGTAATAAAATAAATAATTGTAAGCTATAAATTACGAAAAAAATACTTCAATAATATAATTTTTCTACGAATGTAATATAGTAAAATTACATGTACTAACTAACAAGAACCCTTTATTATAAACATTTATACAAGCGCCTACGAACATATTAGGAGCAAATAATATATTTTATACATTAACTAATTAAATTTAATAATTAACTGTTCTTGTTAGTTACTACTTGTAACACTTGCACTGGTTTCTCTCTGCCTACCCAGTCATGCGAAAAACATTTAAATGCGATACGTTCTACTAAATTTGTAGGGAAATTTCTAAAGGGAAAAATCAAATTGGTAGGGAAGCCTCGGTAGACGATTCCAACTCGTTTATAACCGAGTTTTTTTAAAGGTAAAAAGTAAACCTAAATATAATAAGAAACATTAAAAATCCTTTAAGCCAGTCGTAGTGTATGGCCATTACTGTAAACACTCCATCCACGGTTGTGGATTCGATTCCTACTCGAAGAAACGAAATATTTAATATTTCAATTTTCTTCGCTCTGGTGTCGAAATTAGGCGGAAAATGGGAAACGAAGTGTCTTGACAGTACGTTCCCTCTGCCTACCTTGCTGTATTTAAAATACTGCATTAACTTTTGTTGTTTGTAATTAACAACTATTATTTTTATCAAGATACTGTTAACAACGTTGTTAGAATATTATAATTTAATATGTAAGTAAACTGATAACGCTTATGAAATAGACTGTATCAATACATATAAAATTAAGTAAGTTAATTTTATTAGCTTTTCAACATTTCTTTTAGCTTTACTCTGTATCCCGCATAAAGCATGGTAGGAAGAAGGAAACCACAAAGTTAAGACACTCCGTCGTCTTCCAAGTTTTTATTAATTGACAGACAATGTATTTAATACATTATACAAAAAGAATGTTTGTCAGTCAAAATTTCGAAAAAAAGTCGAGTAATAAAAAGCCATAGTATCTTTAGAATATATTTTTTTATGTGGTCTTGAATATAGAGTACTTTGTTTTACATTTACATATGCATATTGTGTAAATCAATACCTTCACTCTTGCTTACTTTAAAGTTATCAATAGATATCTTTAAAGTAAGCATCAATAGATATTTGGTGGCAAAAACCATTTATATATAAGTGTTCCCATGGTTGTGAAACGAACCCTCGAATCACTGTTGTAAGAGTTGTCGCATAGCCACCACGTCCACAGTCATCAATCTCTTCATAGATTCCCTTCGGGGGGTTCTCATGCTTTTACGTGAACTTCCTTCAAGATCATCAATACTGTGTTTACTAAAGCCAACCAAGAGTCTCTCCCTATCAATATTAACCTTTAATTTTTCATTAGAAATGTTTTAAAATTTATATTTTTTGCCTTTCATCTCTAATTCGTTCGTCATTACCAGCATCGTATCTAGAAATTATGTTATTTGAAAAAATATATAGTTATTCTATTATAATAGACTCTTTGCCCTGTAAACATCGTATGTAAAAATTATGTTATTTGAAAAAAAAATACAATAATTTTATTACATTGGACTCTTTGCCAGCAAACCTAAATTATAACACTGACTGATAAGTAGATGTTGCACGCTTGCATATAATTAATAACCCGTGACGTGAATGATAAAAAACTTAAACACACAACACTTAAGTGTTGGAATATAACATAAATATTAATGATTTAGAATATCGATGTAACTACCTATTATCATTTTTGTTCCTTTTATATCGGGTTTGATTTTCCCAATTTTTACCGTAGTGAAAATAATTTTATAACGATATATTAAAATATCGATCTTTCATAGACCAGAAGCTTTATATTTTCATAATAAAATAAATATATACTTAGATGATGTGGTCGTTTGACTATAAAAGCGATGGTTGCTACAAATTTAAATAATGTTCGCGTGATGCTATGATTGATTGCAATTCATGAAATAACAAGTTACATTTCCCACTTGAATAGTAAAATCCCTGGTTTTTTGTTATTGTATACTATACACACTAGCATGATCAAAACTTATTTTTATTATCTACTTTTAATTAATTATTAAGTTTGAGAATCAAGTTTTAATATTTATTTTAACATACAAAGTACTTTTTCACACTTACAGTTATTTATATTATTATCTTAATAATTATAATATTATTTTAGTAATTATTTAAAACAAAATATTTTTTGTATACATTAAGCTAACAAATCTGTTAGCAAAATGTAATGTAAATAATAGATTTAGTGCAAATGAGGACAACAGACAGTATTTCGATTTTCATACACCATTTCATATTTAATTTATATAACAGTACCTTAACTTACTTTGCTATATGCGAGAAATACATCAAGAATCATCTAAGAAAACGGCAAAAGAAACCCGTTTGTTGTATAAAAGCATCCTTATAATAATTGACTTTATTCTGTTTTATTTTAGTACTAGTGGACCCGGACGCGGCTACGCCTGCTTCAACTATAACAATATTTATTAAATATATTCATGAAATTATTTTCAATTTTCAATAGAATTAGTAAGAAAATATAAACTTAAATAATCAAAAAGAATAATAAGTAGAAACACATTATTAGAAAAAAATATCTGAATTATTGAAATGAACCAACAAAAGGATTAAAAGTAACTAAACGATAGGTATTCTTAATATTAGAAAAGGTACCTAAAGTTTTCCGTGCGTGCGTACATAGATATCGACTCTACGAAATAACTAAACATTTCTCTCTATTAAGTAGGATAATTTTAGCAAGCAATATCAAATAAAATAAGAAGAGAACCAAAGTGTAGCTTAAATTAATTATAAACAGCAAATAATTACATAAACATTTACAATAGTTCGAAAATGTATGAAAATTTATAAAACCGTCAACGTCATCTGCCCGTTCGCGTAGGTCATACTGTGCCGCCCGAAGGCTAGGTCATTTGGAATCAGTGACATCTCCTTAATTATTTATTAGAATGTTATACAGTAAACTATAATTTCAATCTAGATGAAATGTTAAGAGTGACTATTATATTTATTTTCATAAGGATGATATCAAAATGTCGCGGTAACGGTTGCGTAGCGACGCGACGGTTGTTATTAACATGGCAGAATAAATTGCATGTCAAATTAGAAAGTACTTTAAAATATATTAGAATATATGTATAATGTAATGTTATATGGCCTATAGCACTTCTGAAGAATGCAGCTTTCATACAAAACAAAAACAAAGAAAATCGGACCCGTAGATCCAGAGATCTTAGCGTTCAAACAAACAAACAAACAAACAAACAAACAAACTCTTCCGCTTTATTATATTAGTATAGATTTGTTATTATAGCGGCAATAAAACTACATCACCTATGAAAATTTTAATTGTCTGTCAGGGTTAATGAGACAGCCTGGTGACTAACGGACGAACGGACAGCGGAGTTTTAGTAACGGGGTCTTGTTTTAACGATTGAGTAGGTACGGAACCCTAAAAACATTGATGAAAATTTATAAATATTATCCTAAAAATATATAATTTTTATGAGAAATAAAGTTATAATTTTTCGTCTTATACTAGTTTATCGATTTCGATTGAATGAATTCGACTCGTTTAAAGTAATTTGCAATAAACTACTTGTTATAGTATACTTGTTATACACCGTATACTGCTCATGTGCTTCTTTCACTTCGGTTTAGTTATTAGTTAACTTTACTTGATTAATAATATGGATATAATTAATTTTAAAATAAACAATATTGAATATTCAGGTGAGTAAATAATTAAAAAAGTAAAGTAGTTATTAGAACATTATTTTATTATGATGGTATCAGATTCATAAGTACATTAGAAGTTTATGGAATTCAAAAAAAAGAACAGAACAGAAGACAGAAAAAAAAATATAATTATATGAGATAAAAAAAATAACAACAACATATAAAAAAGTAGTGTAAAATTTGTGTGTTTTTGTATAATATATATACGAGTACTTTATTACACTTAATAACAAAGATTGATACTTAGTCCAGATGCGTTAGACTAGCACGTCTGGACCGAGTGAAATCAGGGAGTAGGCAAAATCGGGAGCGAAGATAAGAACCTTACGCCAAATTAGAAAAAACTTTGCAGCACATGTGCACTTGAAACCAATACTGTAATTTAATTATTAATTTATAAGTTTGGCTCCAAGAAAAGTCCAAATACTTATTCTTATCAAACAAATACGTATTAATTTTGAATCCGATTAAAAGCGAACTCTAGCTAGCTTAGTAGACAGATTAATCATCCAATAAGTAGCCTCAATTTAATCAAATTAAATATGATTTTGACAGTTGGCAATGATGTAGCTTCCACAACTACTTTGTTGGAGTTTATCCGAAGTAACCTAGAGCTTCGTGGCACCAAGTACATGTGCTTGGAGGCAGGTTGTGGTGCTTGCATCGTCACAGTGAAGAGGAATGCCCAGGATAATCCAATAGGTGTCAATGCGGTAGGTTTAAGTTCAGCTGAAGAAAGAATAACTTATTATCCTTATCTAGGATTGCAGTGAAAATATTACATTTTACCTATCATATTTTAACGTTACCACAGTGTATGACCCCAATAACATCATGTCAGGATTGGGATATAACAACCATAGAAAAGATCGGCAACCGGTTGGAAGGCTACCATCCTATACAGACAACTCTTGCTGCGAACAATGGTTCTCAATGCGGATATTGTAGTCCGGGATGGGTCATGGCTTTATATAGGTTATACTCGTATTTTTTATTACTCTATAATATTTTTATGTATCTTTACTTTATTTTTTGAATCTGATTTAATTTAAATATTGAATTATAAATAAGATATAAAACATAATAATCAATTCATATAAATCGAAAGAAATAACTCCTAATTATTTTCTTCCACAAATTCTTTTACTCATTTTAGGTTGTATTTAAGCTTTAGGTAAAGTTAATTAAATTTAAATATTGCGTTTTAGTTTACTAAAATCAAAGAAAATGACAATGCTGGAAATAGAACAGGCATTTGGCAGTAATGTGTGCCGATGTACCGGATACAGACCGATTTTGCAAGCATTTAAAAGATTTGCTTCAGATGCTCAAAATCCTTTAGAGATTCTAGATATAGAAGATTTAAAATTATGTGATAAAACTGGTAAAACATGTTTCAAAGAAGAATGTGATGACTCTGATTGGTGTCTTGTAAACAAAACCGAAGTACATAGTAAAATGAAATATATACTTCTAAAGGACCATAGAAATTGGTACAGAGTAGTAACGATATCTGATATATTTGATATTTGGCAAGAAATGGGCACAGAATCTTATAGGCTGATTAATGGAAATACAGGCAAAGGTAATGTTTTTTATATGATACATCAGACATTCATTTGAAAAGTAATTTTGTTAAATCAAATTAATCAGCTTCAAAATTATCGTTTATGAAAGTTATGATAAATTTCAGGTGTTATCCCAATATTAGAATATCCGAAAATTTTAATAGATATTTCGGGGCTAACAGAACTAAGAGGTTACTATGTTGATCAAAATCTGGTTCTTGGTGCTGGAACGACACTCACGGACACTATAAATATATTTTCAACGCTCGCAAACCTTGATTACTTTAACTATCTAAACGCTTTTGTTGAACATTTAAATTTGGTGGCGCATATTCCTGTCAGAAATGTAAGTATGTATTTTTCAGCTTTATGCTGTCTCCTGTATGTAGCAGGATGAAGATGATTCCCACTTTTCCCGGCAAATTATCATAATTGTGTAACATGGTATTTTTACCAGAGAGAGTAAATGAAATTATTTAATTTCTCTAGTGGACTCAGATCCCACAAACATCGCAATTACAATAATACGAAGCTCAAATTTTTATACAGTTCCTAAATAAATATTTTTTCTTTCCTAAGTGCGGAATAATATTAAAAATGTTTTGTCATTATTGTTATAGTATTCCTGGCTGCTTTAATTGGCAGAATTCAGCATGAAGCTTTAAAAATATTTTTCTATGTTTTTCCTTGTATTTATTATCCAATAAAGTTAATAAAGTAATTAATAAATATTAAATATTTTCAGGTAGCAACTTTAGCGGGGAACTTAATGTTAAAGCATCAGAATCCTGATTTTCAGTCTGATATATTCCTTCTATTGGAAACTGCTGGAGCGCAGTTAGTTATATGTAAGTTACTTAGAAAATATTTAATTTATGTATTTTTTTTTTTTTATTTTACGTATTTTTTTTTTTATTTTATTTTTGCCGAGATAAAGAGTTGTTTATTAATAATTAAATTATAATTAATTCTTAAAAAAATAAAATAGCTACACGCTGTATCTCGCACACAGCGGAATAGGCTAAGGGAATTTAGTGTTAAGACACTCCGTTCCCCACTTTCCTCCGAATTCTAGAGACATTGCGCGTTGAGTGGCAAAACTCAACGCCGCGCTTTGCCTCGACACCAGAGCTTAGAAACGAAAATATAAATTTAAATAAATATATTTCCTCGAGTGGGGATCGAACCCACAACCAATCTATTTTTCAGTCGCATTTTGTGCCCCTATCTACTTCTTTACTTTAACATAATAATTCTCTTTTTATATAGTGTACTCTTATAAATCAAGCAAAATACTGACGATGCATGATTTTCTCATAGAGGACATGAGAGGAAAGGTTATATTTAGTATCATTTTGCCGCCTTTGAATGTGGACCATAAAGTAGTCACTTTTAAGGTAAGTTTATTTATTTTTACTTTATTATTTTCTGCACTTTTTAAGTTCATTAAAAATACATCTAAAGACAAGCCGCAGCATTGGATTCCGCTACTCAACACGGAATTTCTCGAACATTAGGCATGAACTCAGTATTTTAACACTAGGGTAATTTCTCCTAGCGGAAAGAGAATCCGCTGTATAACATAAATATGTTATATAACATAAATATGTTATACATAAATATGTTATATAACATAAATATGTTATACATAAATATTTTATATAACATAAATATGTTATACAGCGGATTGTTGTCAACTTATAGAAAGTTTTTGTTGTTTTGTTTTTCAGATCACTCCTCGATCGCAAAACGCACACGCAATAGTCCATGCCGGCTTTAATTACAAATTGAACCACGACAATACAGTTCTAAATTGCAGAATAGTATATGGTGGCCTTTCGGCTATATTCGATAGAGCTTTCAAAACGGAACAATATTTAGTAGGCAAAACTTTATTCGACAATGAAACTTTGCAAAATGCTTTGAGAGTTTTAAACGAAGAAGCAGTGGTTGTTGAGAATTTACCGGAGTATCCTGTGCAATATAGACGGCAATTGGCCATGAACTTGTTTTATAAGGTATACTTTAAGTTATTTTAGCATACGCAAAAGGAAAGTAGTGTTAAGAAACTCTGTTTTCCACTTAACAATCAATCTTCAAAACATTGCATGTTGAGTGGCGGTACTCAACATGCAATGTCGCGCCTTGTTACAAAAGCAATATTTCTTCTTCGCTCTGATAACGACACAAAGTGCGGTGTTGAGTACTGCCACTCAAAACGAAATACCAATATAATTAATACATTTTATAGAATGACAGGCATTTTAATGACTTTCATATATATAGTTTGACTTTTTTATATCGTAAGTCTCAGTATGATCTAACCCTTAGCGCGCACTGGTGACTTTTGTCACGGTGACAATAAACTTTTTGTCACTGACATGTCACCATACTTTTCGCCACTGCGCGCACTTGCGATGACAGTGACGAAATTTTTTACATTTGATAAAATGGATCTCGAAGAGATGGTTGTCTGTGCACTTATATTAAGAAATAGAAAAAAAAGCAAATGTAGAAAATATTGGCTTTTAACTTTTCATTTGTCATAGAGCAATGGCCTCAACTCAATTTCGTCAATCAGTATTGTCATTGTCTATTTCATCTTCATGAAAACACACGTTTTGCCTTGGTGATGAACTTGACGCAATTATTGACATAAAAATTCTGTGCTGCAATGCAACACGCTGCTGTTTCATGTTTATGCGGAAGACGACTAGTATGGAAACCGCAAGGGGGAGGTGACATTTAGTTGCTAATGCGCGCACGGGCATACAAATCTATGGACGCGGTGACAGTTGCGTCACCGGCGTGTTGCCGGCCTCCGCGGACAAAAAGTCACCCAATTGTCACGTATCCAAATGCGCGCACCTTCATTTAGTGTAATGTACACGGTGACAGTCGCGCAACAGTCACGGTGACAAAAATCACTAATGCGCGCTATACCTTAGTGTCAGTTTAATTGACACAAGAATATCCTAGTGGTTATATCATTTATTATTTTTTAAAAATAATCTATACTTCTATACTAATATAATAAAGCGGAAGAGTTTGTTTGAACGCTAAGATCTCTGGATCTACTGGTCCGATTTACCATGTTTTTGTTTTGTATGAAAGCTGCATTCTTCAGAAGTGCTATAGGCTATATAACATTACATTACACATATAAACTAATATATTTTAAAGTACTTTCTAATTTGACATGCAATTTATTCTGCCATATTAATAACAACCGTCGCGTGGCTACGCAACCGTTACCGCGTCATTTTGATATTCATCCTTATGAATAGTCACTCTTAACATTTTATCTAGATTGAAATTATAGTTTGCTGTATAGCATTCTAATAAATAATTAAGGAGATGTCACTGATTCCAAATGACCTAGCTTACGGGCGCCATAGTATGACCGACGCGAACAGGCAGATGACATTGACGGTTTTATAAATTTTCATACATTTTCGAACTATTGTTAATTTTTATGTAATTATTTGCTGTTTATAATTAATTTAAACCTATTTAATATAGAAAAATGTTTAGTTATTTCATAGAGTCGATATCTACGAGTATGTTCGCACGCACGGAAAACTTTAGGCACTTTTTCTAATATTAAGAATATCCTTTAGTTATTTTTACTACTTTTGTTGATTCATTTCAATAACTCAGATATCCTAATAATATGTCTCTACTTATTATTCTTTTTGATTATTTAGGCTTATATTTTCTTACTAATTCTATTGAAAACTGAAAATAATTTCATAAATATATTTAATAAATATTCTTATAGTTCAAGCAGGCGTAGCCGCGCTCGGGTCCACTAGTATGTAATATGGCGCAGAGGCACAAACATATAACTTTAACTCGATGGTTGTGGGTTTAATCCTTACTCCCGGGAGAGCTTCGCTCCGGTACCAAGGCAAGAGTGTGGCGTTGGGTCTTGCCACTCCATAGGCAATGCCTCAAAAAATCAGAACGTCGAATTCAAACGGAGTGTCTTAACACTAGATTCCCTCTGTCTACCCTGCTATATAATATAATATATAATATTAATATTAAAGCGAAAATAAAAGAAAAAAAATTACATGTTATTTTTTATTCCATAGTTTAAAATGTTGTAGGGCTTAATTACTTTATGTCCACCTGACAAATTACATCCTCATTACCGTTCCGGCCCGGTAAAGTTGCATGAGGCACGGCCACTTTCGGATGGTATCCAGGTATTCACTACTGACCCTTCCATTTGGCCTTTAAATCAACCAATACCTAAGGTTGATGGCTTGGTAAGTGACAAATTTAATTAAGTTATAATAAAAAATACGAGAAATACTAGAAGATATGAATTATAATTATTCATAACAGCTTTGAGCCGTGACTATTTATTATTTTTTATAATTAGTGTATTTTCCATATTTCTAGACATGTATTAGTATACATAGTTAAATATGTATTTTTTATCTTTGTATATGTTTCTTTATTTCTTGTGTATTTTGTTTTGTTAACACTCTATTCATTTTTTGTTGTGCAATATCCAAATTCATAAGGTTGCCTGGAGGAAATCGCAAATTTACCTACAAGTAAGGTCGCTTATTGTCTGACATAGTCTTTTTATCTAGAGTATTTTCTTGAATTTCGTTTGGGTGTATGATAAAGAGTTTTTCAATTATTATTCATTGTTGAATATGTATATCAATAATAAGGTAATTCTTCTTTAAAAGAGATTTAATTTATTAGTTCGCATGTTTTTCTTAGATTCAATGTGCAGGTGAAGCACAATACACTGAAGACTTACCTTCACTTCCTCATGAAGTATTTGCCGCATTTGTTCTCACTACAGTTCCTCTTGGTACAATTGAAATCATAGATCCTAGCAAGGCATTGGTAACTAGGATTTTTTATACTTTACACATAAATCTTATCAGTCGCTGTTTATCAATCTTATCAATTGTTAGTTATTTTAAATCTTTGCAGGAAGAACATGGCGTCATAGCATTTTATTCATCCGCTGATATTCCAGGATTGAACAGTTTTACAGTACCCTCCACTGGTGATTTAAATATAATCTTTAGCTATGAAGAACTACTTTGCAATGGAGAAGTTAAATTTTACAATCAACCGTTAGGTATAATTGTTGCTGATTCTTATGATAAAGCACAATTTGCCACAAACTTGGTTAAGGTCACTTATCGTAATGCAAAGCCACCTGTATTTGACATAAAAATTGCAAAATATGATCCTAGTAAGATAAGCTTGTATAGATCATTTGAACCTACAAGAATAGGAACTGATATTGACAAAGTAATAAAAGGAGAAAATACAATATATGGGCAATATCACTTTTGTATGGAAAACATAGCGGCTATCACTGTTCCCACCGAAGAAGGGTTGAAAGTATACGCAACTACACAATGGACTACTTTAATACAGAGATCTTTATCGAAAGTCTTGAACCTCGATCAAAACAGGTAAAGCTTTAAAATAAATTGACAGTAAACATCTCGATAGTGAAAATGTAAAAATGTAAAAAGAAAATGTTATCATATTTGATATCATTAAATAAATTATTAAGGAATAGAAATAGTACCTAAGCTTTAGGGTTAGCGAAAGAGAACGGAGCGCCAAACACTTCTTTGGCATTATGTACGAGCAAACGAGCAGCTGTGTTGACGTTTCGCCATCTCATCAATGTTACATTAAATCTGTTGCCAGCAGCTACACGAATTTCGACATCTATCTCGCATCTTCTATCTCTATTGAACATACTTCCCAAATATACCACATCATTCAGTTGTTTAAATAATTTACCATTAACGCTGATCTTGTATTTCGTTCTTTCTTAATTTCTTTAAAAATACTAGATTTTTGTTTTACTCGCATTCAGTCTTAGACCATTATGTTCACATGTCTTATCTTAAAAAAATATTGGGAAAAGAATAATTCTTTTCAGAATTGAAGTTTATGTACGTCGTTTGGGAGGTGCTTATGGTCTCAAAATATCTAGGTCATCTCAGATAGCCGTGGCATCTGGCTTAGTATCATATAAACTAAATAGACCCTGTCGCTTTATACTACCACTCACGAGTATGACGAGGGCTATTGGCAAAAGACTACCGTGTTCCACAAATTTTGAGGTAAATTTAAGGATTTGCTGTAAGATTTTACGTAATATTTTTCTTTATAATTTTAGTAATGGAGGAAGTCGTGATGCAGGGGTACAAGGGTGTGACAGTAACACGATGGTTGTGGTTTCGATCGCCACTCATGGCAACAAAGAAAGAGCCCGGCCTTAAGGCCCACCGCTCAGTGCGCAATACCTTTGAAATTCGGCGGAAAGTGGAAAACATAGTGTCTTAACAATAGGTTGCTTTTACCTACCCTGCTATAAGCTCGCTTTATTTCAATTTTAGTAATTATAAAATTTCTTTCAATATTTTGCTTTTGGGTTTGAATCAGTTCTTACAATTTTTTTAAATATTTTCTTTTTTTCATCTTCAATATGATATAATATATATTCTTTTTATTATATTGTGTTTTTATCACAGATTGGAGTAAACAGAGAAGGAGTTATTCAATATTTAAACCAAGATTTATATAGCGACAATGGTTACGTTGTTGATGAACCATTAATAAGATTAGGCCTAGATACATACTCTAATGCGTATAGGAATGATACTTGGTACCATAAAGCGTATAATGCCGTCACGGATACACCATCAAATAGTTGGTGTCGATCTCCTGGTAGGATAAAGTTTTTAAAGCATTTCCTAGACTTGAAAATTCTTGATTTTTATTATTCTTTTTTTAAATTAAAGCTATGTTTCTTAAGTGATTAACAAGAAAAATATATTTTAACTTTTAGGAACTTTAGAACACATTTCAATGGCTGAAATGATGATGGAAAGAATAGCTTACGAAGTACATGCCGATCCACTAAATGTACGATTAGCAAATTTAGATACAGAAAGATACAAAGATATTCTTGACATGCTGAGCACACTTAAAATGAAATCGGAATATGAAGATCGCAAAATTGAAGTTGATCAATTTAATTTTGAGAACCGATGGAAGAAGCGTGGCTTGAGATTTTCTTTTTTACGATGGAGACCGAGTCCGCAACAATATTTTAATGTAAACTTATCAGTTTACAGCAACGATGGTTCTGTGTCAATAAATCACGGTGGTATTGAAATAGGACAAGGAATTAATACAAAAGCTGTACAAGTGTGTGCCTATTTATTAGGTATACCAATAGACAAAATTCAGATAGTAGCGCAAGACACCTTTTTGTCACCTAATAATTTTTTAACTGGAGCAAGTACAACTAGTCAAAATATAACAAATGGCGTTCGAAAGTGCTGTGAAGAGCTATTACGTCGATTAGAACCTGCAAGAGTCGGTCTAGTTAATCCAACGTGGCAAGAATTAATTAATCGAGCGTTTTATTTGGAGATCGATTTACAAGTGCACGGTTTCTTAAATACAGTTGATGATCAACTGTTTAATGTTTACGGTGTGACACTTGCAGAAGTGGAGATTGATGTTTTAACAGGAGAGTCAGAAATAATAAGAATTGATTTGATCGAAGACGCTGGACGAAGTGTCAGTCCAGGAATTGATGTTGGACAGGTAAGGTTAGATCATTATAATGGTTTTGTGACACTGTTGAAGCGAAAGTGCGTAATATTATCTTAATAAATAAAATAATGATGCTCTCATTATCTGTTCAGTATAAAGTCACCATAACAAAATGTATACCTTTGTACCGTTTACTCCCTTAGGTGGAAGGCGCATTTATAATGGGGGTAGGTTACTGGACGTCAGAACGATTAGTGTACGCACCAACTACTGGAGAACTTCTTACCAACCGCACCTGGGAGTATTGGGTACCTCAAGCCCGGGATATTCCACAAGATTTCAGGGTGTACTTCAGGAAAGGCTCTTATAGTGATAAAGTTATATTTGGAGCCAAAGGTATGTGTTTTATAGATTGTTTTTTTTCTTTTATTGGGACATTAAGCTTAAATCAAACATACTATAGGTTATAGAGACTTATAAGTTTTTTGCGGTGCTTGTACAACTCGATAATATGCGCGACCGTAGCAATTTTATTCATTTAATAGGGGAAATGCCAATATTTCCTGAATCCTTGAATAATTTCATCTTCTTCGATCTTGTTCAGCAAAGTAAGATTTTAAAATCGCCGTTTTACATGCAATATTTGTAAAATGGACAGTAGAGCTTTCTATTTGTGGTGTACAATAAAGGATATATAAATGAATAAATAAATAAAAGCACGCTTATAATTCTTTTTTACAGTGACAGGTGAACCAGCAACGTGCATGGGCATAGCGGTATCTTTTGCATTACGACATGCTATAACGGCAGCTCGAATAGACTCGGGAATTTCACCTACTCAGTGGTTTCAAATAGGTGATGACATATTTCATTAATTATATTTTTTAATCGTATGAACAGTATATTTGAATTTTTACATTTTTGATATTTTATGAATACAATATAAACTACGAATTAGTTTAGCTTGTCTCTAAGCATTACCTGATACGAGATCAGGTCAACTCAAATATTTATTTCAAAATAAAAAATAACATGCTTAATATTTAGAATGAGAAATAATCTACCCGCAGTTAATTGTGTTAGTGAATGCTCCAGAATCTAAAACTAATTCACGCACAGTCAGTCAAGGCTTTTTTTTAGGGATCCGTAGCCGAGTGGCAAAAACAGGATCCATATAGATTTGACATATCTGTATTTCTGCACATGCTTATCGTCTTATATACAGGATATCGTATTATTTCCAGATGGGCCTTATAGCGTAGACAAAGTCTGCCTATCTTGCGCATCCAGGTGGGAAGACTTCAAATTCTATTAAGAAATATTTTCAGTATTTGTTACTTTTTTTCTTAGCTATATTTTAAAGGCTTTTATCTATATTTTCTCAAATCATTGGAAGGAATAAATACCTAATTTTCATTTAACTAAATGTATTCTGTTAATTGTATTAAAAATGTTTTTATATATATTTTTATTGTTATTAACGTAATGAAATATACATACGAATTTGTGGAACGATTTTAGTTTTTTTTTTCGAGTGAATGCAATTGTTTAAAATTTTTGTTTACCTCGCTCTGGTAAAGAGTCAAAGCGTGGTAGTAAATTCCACCACTTAACACGCATTGCCTCAAGTCTAGGTTTGCACTAGGTTACCTATACCCTGTTATATGCGGGATACAGGTGAAGCTGAAAAAATATAGAAATGTAAAATCTTCGTACCATGTAAGGTTAAGAGTTTATAGCTACTATCATTAAATAAATCTATTTACTTTATTTATTGGCATTGGACGGCGATTGCAAAACTGTCGCACGTACTCCCGCTTCGAAGAACAAGTGATTTACCATCGGTCTTATATTCCGTTTGGAAAACTTTTAAGCTTGTAATAGATCTTGCTTAGAGAAATTCAAAAATATGTATTACGTATTTCACTTACATACATTTATGCTTTATCCCGCATGGGTCCTCAACTTTTCATCCGAATTTGATACTTTATAAATAGCGTAACTTAACGCTGCGGTGTGTCTTGCTGTGGTAAATATAAAATAAAAACCCATAACTACCGCCCCACAATTCATTTCGTTTAATATATTGTAAGAAACTATTGGAAATATTAAATAAAGTGGGAAAGGTAATGAATTAAAACAAGGCTTCAAATAATTATTAAACAACTCAAGGGAATTATCTAGCAGTCTAATAACAATATCCGGTTCTAAAGAATTCATCGGGCAGAGTGACGTTCGCGATCTTCCTCTTTCGGTCGCCGTTGACATCCTTAAAAAGTGCCAGCCAGTAATTAGAGTCGTCCTTATATAACCTCTACGGTCATTATTTCTAACAATATTATAATAAAGAACTGTCTCTTATTCGGTAAAGTCCAGGAAATATAATTAAAAGACTGGCCTACAGAACAACGCTTATGGCGCGCTATTTCCGGTTATCCACACCAATTTGTGTTGACTTCCTGTATTCACCCCCACTATGACCGTTGTATAAAATTTCTAAAAGCGTTTATTTTATTTTTTTCGTAATACATTGATGAGTTACAAAACGGGTCTTTAGTTTGTTTATGTTTTGATTACGTAATGGATCATATAATATGGGTATTTAGATTTTTAGTAGAAATGTATTTTATTTTAAATCAGTTAACTTAACTATTTATTATTACATAATTAAAATCAATGCTAAATGATTTAAATGCCGTATACATTTGCCACATTTTATAGGATAGGAGGAGATTACAAAGAGAAGATATGGATATTATATTCTCTACTTTAACTGGTAGGAAGCCGCCGAATAAGGCTGTCGCGGCGCAAAGGCACAAGCGTGCAGATTTAAAGGCGTTGTGGGTTCAATTCCCACTCGGGTGAATAAAATATTTAATATTTTTATTTCCTCGCTCGGTATCAAGGCAAAAACCTAGCTTTGAGTTCTGCCACTCAACACGTAATGCCTCAAAAAGTTCGCCATAAAGTGGGTAACGGAGGCTTTTAACACTAAGTTCCCTCTGCCTACTTTGCTATATGAGGGATACAGCGTCAAACTAATTATTTTTTACTTTTTTTTATTTTAAACTGATTCAAATACACCAAACACTAAATGTTAAAGGAACATTGCTAAAATACATAGTGAAAACTGCATTTAAATCGTTTATACCGTTTCTGAGATTAGCGTGCACAAACACATATACAAATAAACAAAAAAAAAACATTGTTTTGGGTTCTACTATATAGATAACAGATTTTGTCACATATTTTTATGTACAGACAGAAATCAGTTACAATTTTGTTATATGTATAGAAAAGATAGGTATTAAGAAACTTGACTATATTTTTATTATGAACGATTTCTATAGAAAACCATTCTGCTGTGACATAATAAATTTCTTTCATTACATTTCATATTAAAAGAGTTATTATAATATGATACTCTTGGAAAAAATATTTATTTGTATTTTGTAGAAATGTAATATGAAAAAGTTCCTATACAATATGTTTTTATAATATACTTTTACTGAGAGTGCTATCCTCGCCCTATATATGTAAGTACCATAAATATATATTATTTTTGAGGCTGTCGTGCGTGCCACTGTAATCGCAATATATTCTGTTGGCATTGCCTGTTGAGTTGCGGAACTTAACGCCGCTCTTTACCTAGTTACTTTGTATAAAATTTTTCATTTCTACCCACAACCTGCCACGACTGGCTTCAAACATTCATGAAGCTTAATAAACCCACTTCACCTTTAACTTATCCAAGGTCTAGAATAGAAGAATGTCTTTAGGAGTCAATGTCGGGTGTCGGGCCCCTTTGATTATATTACAATTTTGTCAGACTAAGAACATTTCCTAAAGTGTTCACTGTGTCCTCTACTCTCCGCCCGAATTCGATGCACTGTGCTTTGACTAGCAAGGGAATGAATGTATTAAATATTTTACTTTCTCGAGAGGGAATTGAACCCACAACCTATCTTTTTTACCGTTGAGCCACTGGAACCTGGTCTCTAATTCCTAGATTTGGTAAGCTTAGTATAATTTAACTAGTCGAGCAAAATATTACTTCAAATATAACAACTTATTCTATACATTACGTTCTAATTTAATGTCTAGTTCATCTGATCGTGGAATGGTCTCATAATAAATAAAATTTTGTCTCGAGCGTGGACCATATAGAAAGCCTTATAGAACGGAATCCAATCAAATATATATCCGGTCAGAGATTTAGTTATTGTTTTTAGCTTTCTTCTTATTTATTTTTGTTATAAGAAAAATTGTAGCTTTTTGTATGAAACTAATCTAATGATAAATAAGTCTATTGGTTATAAGATTTGAAAATGTTTACGAAGTTATTTAATAACTGTTTGTTTTTGGGGAAAATCTTTCGTTATTCTCTTCTAATTGTTAAAACTTATTAGTCCTAAGACCGGTACTGGTTGATGCTAACGGAATTTGAAGTACTATATTAGTAATTCATATTCATATACTAATATACATTTATTATTTAGTGAGTTTAATGTAATTTCAACATTGCTTATATCACATATGTGCCATTTTATATGAATGTTGCTAATGTTGTTTGTGACGCCTGTTGGGATCTACTGAGCTATGTAATGCATTCGTAACCTTGCATTAGCTACGTGCGATCAATATTTAAGAGCTTATTTTCATTTATTAAACATTATAGATCTTATATATAAATCATTTTATAGATAAGATCTATGACATTTATTTTACACATATTGTAAACAAACACACTATATGTTACAGTGTTCATGTTAGATCTATTGTTTACTATACTTATCATGGGATCGATATACATAAGTATACTTAATATGATTCTTGATGAATCATTTTTGAAAGTCTAATATTTGTAACCAAACATTTCTTAATGTAACTTCTATAGTCCATAAAGTAGAAGTGGAAAGGCCTTCCTACTCCTTCAAAGACATATTAATCTTTTCATAACCTCAAAATAAGCATATTAACACTAGAACATTTCTACACTATTTTCTATTAAAATAAATGGATGCGAGAAGCCCAAGACCGGGTTGGTTGACGTTTGATGAGGGAGACCTACGTTCAGCGGCGGACGACGATAGGCTGATAAAAAAAAAAAAAAAAACGCAAATATATAATAACATCATCACCTGCCTCTACAAGTCTATAAATATAATCATCAAACTATAAATAATCATTAATTCCAAATTCCAGACTAGATGGCGTTATGTGTACTCTGAATCGCGCTAGGGTTTGGTTATATTGAGAACGTAAATAATTTTTCATTTTGTGGCCACGTTGCCATCAGAAGGGTCTTAACTGACTCGACTGAACAGCGAGTGATGATTTGGGAAATGATCATTAATGATTAAACTCCGCTCGCTCGTGTCTCAACTATCGCAGAGGCACGTGTCGAATAACTGACGCTGTTTTTTTGGCCTACTTTTTCAATATATATTATGATTTGTATTATATAGATATACTAAAAAATCACATTTCTGTGATTTATTAGTAAAAAAATAAATAAATAAATCAGCTTCACTCTGTATCCCGCACACAGCAGGGTAGGCAGAGGGAACCTAATGCTAAGACACTCGGTTCCCCACTCTCTGCCGAATTCGGGAGGCATTGCGTGTTGAGTGGCAGAACTCAACGCCGCGCTTTGCCTCGACACCAGAACGAAGAAATAGAAATATAAACGTAAATAAATAGTTCACTTCCTCGAGTGGGGATCGAACCCACAACCGTCGTTACAGTCACACCATTGTGCCGCTGCGCCACGAGGGCCTCATTCAATAATAATAATTTTAATATTTCTCATAAAATGAAAATAATTGTGAAAAAGCATCCTAAAATAAATATAGGTATAAATAAGTTTATACTAACTAACATTACCTACTAGAATAGATGAATCAGAGCGTCGCGTGCGCTGAAGCGTTACGTCAAGTTCAACGGTTGCGCAATTCACATTACCGGGATATTGATGGAAGTAAATAATAAGACAGGCTTATTGTTAAGAAATTGGTATAGGCTAGTCTAGTTTGATAGGAACGTGCGGTGTTAAGTTGCGCTGATGTAAGAGAACTGCAGCAGTAAGATACTCATTCCGTGCCCTATTGCAGAATGTAAATAAATGAGGAAAAATATATTAATCTATTTAATTTTTTATATTATTCAAAAATCCGAATCAGGGCACAGAGTGAAAACAAACTGTATTTATTTCAGGTTTTCTATATAGCAATATAGCTATATATAAAATTATTATATTTATTAAGTTTCGCGCTATATCTCGTACATAATAAGAGGGAACCTGGAAACCTATTCTGGAGTTCGGGGAAATTCGAATAATTAATATTCCATTTCGAGTGGGAATCGAATCCATATTACTATTATACAAAATAGGTTTTTTTTAACTCTATTAGCCACAAACAATAATTAATGTATAACCGTAGTTATACAACTGTATAACTACGGTTATACGTAACTGTGTAACGTAGTTATATAACACTAGTGGGCCCGGACGCGGCTACGCCCGCGAAAATATAAGCCTAAATCATTAAAATAAGTTAAAAAATAATAATAAGTGGAGATTTATTATTAGAAAAAATATCTGAGTAACCGAAATGAACAAACCAAAGAAGTAAAAGTAACTAAATAAAAAATAAAAAAGAAATTCTTAATATTAGAAAAAAAAACCTAAAGTTTGCTGTGCGCGCGTACTAAACATTTTTCTATATTAAATAATTATTAATTTTTGCGAACAATATTAAATAAAATCTCAAATGATTAAAATTACGATATTTTAAGTGTATAACATCGGTATAGATAACCGAACTGAGTTAAATTAATTATAAGCAGCAAATAATTACATAAAAATAATAGTAATTCGAAAATCTATAAAAATTTACAAAATCATCAAAGTCATCCGCCCGTTCGCGTGGGTCATAATCATACTGTGCCGCCCGAAGGCTAGGTCATTTGGAATCAGTCACATCTTAATTATTTATTAGAATGTTATACAGTAAATTATAGTTTCCATCTAGATGAAATGCTAAAAGTGACTATTATATTTATTTTCATAAGGATGAATATCAAATTATAGAAATCATCTAATTTTTGTTAATGATTCGTATAAAGAGATTTGTATAAATCTATATCGGCGCGCACCATGTATGCATTAAGCAAACTCACTTTGGGTGACGTTTTCTTAAAACAGCAAATTTTGCAAGCTGTTGCTTAGCAACGCGTAGCGACGATTGTTATTAACATGGCGGAATAAATTCCTTGTCAAATTAATTATTTTAATACTAGCGAACGCGCGCAGCTTCGCTTGCGTAATTAGGGGTGAATTCTAATAAACCACGAAACATGTGTTCAATGAAATATTTTCAGAGTATAAATTTCAAATTTCATAATAATCGGTGGCGTTTTAAAGATTTTTCCATACAAACTTTCAACCCCTTATTTGCATCCTTAGGGGAAAAATTCTAGAAAACCACGAAACATGTGTTCAATTAAATACTTTTAAAAATCTAAATTTCAAATTTTATAAAAATCGGTGCCGATTTAAATTTTTTTCCATACAAACTTTCAACCCCTATTTTACCCCTTTAGGGTTAAAATTTTTCAAAATCCCTTCTTAGTGGATGTCCAGAATACGAAAGTAAACATCTGTCCAAATTCCACGTTTCTACCATCAGGGGTTACGGCTGTGCGTGCGTCTTACCTCAGTCAGTGAGGACAAGTCCTTTTATATATATAGATATTGGTATATAACGAAAATATTACAAATATGAGAAAAAAAAAGTATCCTATGTTCATCCCGGGACCCTCAAGTATCTCTATATGAGTATTTTATCACAATTAAATTAGCGGTTTGGCCCTGATTGCGGAAAAGACAGACAGACAGACAGACAGACAGACAGAGTTACTTTCGAATTTATAATATAGGTATGGATTATACTTCATAAATGAAGCAATAAAAAAATATATGCGACGCACATTTAATCCGAATTTAGTATAAAATTTATTAGGATTTACAATTTTATTATGGGAACCAGGAAAATCATTGAAGGACTATGAGTTAATTATTCATATAAATATCATTGAAGTTGTTTTATAAGTGTGTTGTTAATGCAGTTAGAGCTAAGCAAATGTTTTTAAATTTAACCAGTTAATTTTATAACCAAAATCGGCACATAAAGAGACACCGTTTTATTTTGTGAGCTGAGTGAATAAGTTCTGTCACTTAAGTTAATAAGTCAAAATAAGTTCTGTCACAGTGGCTTTGTTCAAATAAAACTCAACTCGAAATGCCTCCAGAAATTGGCGGAAAGTGGAGAACGGAAGTATTACATTGGGAACGGAATATCTTAACACTAGGTTCCCAGGTTCCCTCTGCCTACCCTTCTATGTGCAGGATAGAGCGTGAAGCTTAAAAATTATAGTAACGTCAACCCTTTTATAGTAAAAATCATATGGCATATTAATTATAAAAGATTAATTTTTATGTGTAATAGACCATAGACTGCCTATTGACTATTACAGATAAAATAACATAAAAATAATAACACAACAAGACATTTCAACAATAATTAAAAAAAATAACGAAAAGATTTTAAAAATATTCACATAATTTTTAGCAAGTGTTTTAGTTTCGGAGCTCACTCTGTACAGATTCAGAGCAAATAGAAACAAAAGTGCAGGTAGATATACAAAAATACCAGCGACCTGTCTAAATTTCAAGTAGATTAAACTCTTTTAGCTTAAATATTTTTAAATATTATATTCATAGTAAAGTAAGCTGCACACGTGACCTCATTTACATAATATATTGTGATAACAAATGTCATAATGCGGATATCATTTATTTTATTCATATTCCCCATTCGATTTCCACTTTAGGGGGGAAGTAAATTTAATTCTTCGCTTTGGACTATAATAAATAACGACGCGTGGCTTTTGAGTACTGCTACTTAAGATATCTCAAACATTCGCCCTTTCGTTCTTTTTCGTTCTTTTGATGTGTAAACGCGTACAAATACTTTTTTAGCCTAGTCTAGAGGATCTATTGTTAAAAAAGCTTTTGTCTCCTTCTCTTTTTTCTATGCAATTTACAGAATGTTACGTGTTCAATAGCAGACTTGAACGCTGTGAGTTGTCTCAGTAAATCTGCGTTGACATAATGATTTAATAATATGAGTTTAACAAAGTATTTAAATAATCACCAAACAATGTATAGTGAGGAGAAAATCTTGTGTAAATATATGGTATGTAGACATATGGTGGATCTGTGAGCACATTTGTTCTCGTTTCTTCATGGAATGTTTCATCATTTTTTCATTATTTTTTGTTTTTACCAGTTAAAGAAAATTAAAATAAATTAAATATAATAGTTACCCAAAATGGAAATAGAAAATACAACCCTCGTGTTTGCAGTCAGATGCCATTTCAAAAAACTTTAATTTAATTATCACTTACAAAATATCAGTGTAATACAACATTTCCTGGTTCCCACATCCGCCATTGACCTCATACAGTATACTCATCCATCCTCCCAACTAATATGTAACAAAGTTTGTTTACAAGCAGTTACCATGTTTACTGTATGACGACTGGTCTCAATGATAGCTGTACTTGCGCAAGCGTTGCGTGCGTGAAATACGAACAATGCTGTGAGAAACCTGCTGAGGTTGCAAACACTTTGAACTCAAGAGTATCTTTAATTTGATGTGGTGTGTGGCGTTTAATGTATTTTCGTGGTTAAGCATGAGTTGTAGTGTAGTCTTCCTACTATCCGGCAAAAGCATGAAGCTACTTTTTTAGATATTTATTTCTCTATTTTCAGTATACATATATTTGTATTTAATATTAATGTAATCAGTGTTCGAGTGTGGCGACCGAATAATAAAACCTCTGGTGTACCTACACCTTGTAACTGCGTGACAATTACGATCATATTATTGACAAATAATAGTTTAATTGTAATTTCCATCCTCATCTTTAGAAGATTATATATTTTAAAATTGCGAAATTTTATGCAAAATGTAACATTTTGTGAAAAAAGACAGAAATGATAAATAATGTCAATCTTTAGCTAAAATTAATGCTTATTATTTTATCATCATAAAATTTTATTGTTCATCAAAAAATGTACTCAAGTCGAAACGTTATGTGGTAACCGTAAAAACGTATGAGATTGCAAAAGGCGTGAAAATCGTCGACATAACGAACAAACACAAAGAACGCTTAAAAATGGATGAATAATTGCAATACTCAATATCGGAACTGATATGGATGCTGCCAAATTTATAATTATTATTTTATTTAGGTGAAGGATGAAACTAATTAGTATTAACTGTTGAAAACTGTATATATCTATTCAAATGCAACTTATGAATGGCTGAAGTGTTTGTTTGTTTAATCGGACTAATCTCAAGAACTAATGTTCTGAATTATATACATATTTTGTATTAACTCTCAAGTACCAGAGCAAGGATATGAACATATTAAATATTTCCTTAAGAGGGAGTCGAACCCACGACCTGTCGCATGTATAGTAGCACATTTGTTCCCCTATTCTACGTACCTTATACTATATTTCTTTTAGGAACGATCTTTCGCCACAATGAAGCACTTGGAAAATATATGGCTATGATTACGGTATTTGAGGGGTTTCAATTCGGCGTAGTAAAACAAATCGCGGTGTTAAAATCCGCTATATTCATAATATGTAATATCTCTAAAATAGACAATAATAGATTATTTCACATAAGTTTCTCCATGTTTTCCTTGTGAAATACACGCGACGGATGTAAAATCGATTCCTAATTAATTATTTATTGTCATTTAACGCGGCGTTAAGTTTCACCATCCAATACGGAAGGATCTAAAAATAGAACAGACAATGAGGAACGGAGTGTTCTAACACCAGATTCTGCCTGCCTATTCGAGAGAGTAAAATACAGCGTAAAGCTGAAGAAGAAGAAAAATATTAGAAACTTACAAAATTTACCTCAGTCGAAAGATAAAGATATCCAACTAACCTTAGCAACTAATTAGCTAAATATAACCTCTAATTTGTGTATGATTCACTCAACATGTGGGTCACAACAGTTTATATGTTGCGATGTTGTTGAGTTATACAGCAGCTATTGTTCTAGCAAGGACGTTGCCATTTTTTGGGAATTTTTCTTGTTCAATGCAAATACTTATTAATATCATTGTTGTGAGACCATCGTGGCGTAGTGGAACGGCATGTCTAAAATGGACAGTAATAGACGAAGTACAAGGTTCTCTATGTTTACCTTGTAAAAATATAGAAAATGATTCATCATCATCATCATCATTATCAGCCTGTCCTCGTCCACTGTTGGACATAGCCTCTCCAATGGCACGTCACTGAGCTCGATCTTCAGCTCTTCGCATCTAGCCGTTGCCCGCCGATTTTCGAATATCCTTACCCCATCTAGCTGGAGGAAGTCTTACATTACGCTGATTGATTACAAATCAATTATTACTCATGGCGCAATAACAAAGCGTATGAGCTGTAAGCGCGAAGATTGGGGGTTCAATTCCTCGGGGTAAATGGATAAAGCACAGAGTTCAGATTTGCCATCCAACATGCTATGTTGAAAATTGGACTGAGAGTGGGGAGCGGAGTGTTTTAGCACTAGATTCCATTTGCATAACCTACTATGTATAGGATAAAGGGTGAAAGTGGAGCTAGAAGAAACATTATACGAATTCGTTAATAAAAAAAATTAAACTATATATATAATAACCACCAAATTTGTAATACACACTACTTAACGATAATAGCCAATACTCATAAATCAACGGAACGTAGTTTATAATTACTGAGAACGCAACCGTATCCATCCATATCTAGAGTAATATTTTTTTGTATAGGTATACCTATATTCAACCCCTATTTCATCCCTTTAGAGTTAAAATTTTTCAAAATCCCTTTTTAGTGGATATCCAGATTACGAAAGTAAACATCTGTCGAAATTTCACGTTTCTACCATCAACGGTTACGGCTGGGCGTGGGTCTTACAGTCAGTGAGGACAAGTCCTTTTATATATATAGATAAAACAAATTTAGACTAGCAGAATCCAAAGACCTGAACTATTACAGTTTTTGTATTTCACTATTATTACAGATTTTAAACCTTAACCTTGGTTAATCTATTGGACTATTTGTAGCTCCACTAGATAGATACTGGAGTCACATAGGAAGGTCACATAAAAAGCATGAGGACCCCTCCGGAGAGTACGCATGAAGACGTTGATGATAGTGGACGAGGCGAAAGAGGTATCTAGATACCGTAGTGTTTGGCACTCCGTTCTCTCTGACTACCCCACTAGGGTTAAGCATGAAGCTATGTATGTATGTAATCTATTGGACACAGGTTAGCCCGAGACCTTAAACTTCCAGACCTACCATTCGAATAGCATTTACTGAAAGGTTGTTAGTGTCACAGTACAGTGGGCTGGGTCAAATGTCTATTCTAATATAATTTAAGTTTCAATTGTAAGTCTAGATTGTTTAAAAGATTTATCTCGGAACTATATTTACTTATAGCTTTAGAATCTTGTTATAGATATGTGATAAAGATCGATTGACTCACTCTTGTCCAGCTCACATCGATAATAGTAAATTAAGTTGAAATAAATATTTCTTATTCGGGTTTTCATCTATTTTTGCAAATATCAGGGTACGCAGAGGGAACCCAATGAAATGTCGTTGCTTGTTAGCGTGAATTGCCACAGCTAAGGCGGAACTGAACGCCGCGCCGTGCTTACCCTTTATCAGAGCGAATAAAAATAAAACAATAGTTAAAAAAATGATTTGAAGTATGCTTCTCTTGTACTACAATACAAAATACAGAACATTTTGAATTAATAATATTAAATGAATTGTAGAAAACTGAGTGGTATATATCATTATTATTTTTCTATATTTTCTGTAGAATACGTGAGACAAGAAGGCAATAGAAGCGGCGTTGAGCTCCACTAGTCAACACCAAAGTTAGGCTAAATGCCCCTTGCCTACCTTGCGGGAAAATGCGTGGAGCTACTTTATGGAACACGGACAAATCTAGCAAAATATTATCTAACACTATATGAATATTACAATAAATATTTGATAAGGTTTTTTTGTATTTTATAACCATAACAAAGAAGAAAAATTAAAATTTAGTTTTGTTGATAATATTCCATTGTACAGCCGTGTAGCGTGTAGTTTATTTATTAAATTGAAGGTCAAATCTGTGAATAAGCAGCATTGATCACGTAGTTATAGCTACGGAAAATAATCGTAACAATACATGTCCCAAGTTATTATTCTTAGTATTATCTCATTTTATATAGGAAATATTTATTATTAATAATTTATTATTAAAATTACATATAAAAATCACGTAAATTATGTTATATCGTATAATTAAGCACAGATAATTTAATTAGCCGTTGAAGATGTCTGTAGCGGAGCGGAATAAGCCTGCGACTGTAACGACGGTTGGGTGTTCCATGCCCATATACATACAAATATACATACATACTATTCTTCTAACACCACTATGGCATCAAAGTAAATAAATAGTAAACGTTTTTTAGACATTACTTTTTGCTTCGTTAATTTTCGTCCAATTTACGAGATATTGCGTGTTGAGTAGCAGAACTTAGACCATCAGTGGCAGGAAATAAAAATAATTTCCCCGAGTGAGAATCGAACCAACAACCATAAGACCGCTACGCCACAACCGCTCCGCTTTGTTCATAATGTAATTTTACTATGAAAAATTCCCATAGTATTATACCTAAAAATATCTACTATTTCTTAAATGGATAATGAAAGAGAAGTGTCATAGTATAGATTTCGTCTGCAACCTCTTGAAAACCTCTACCTCCTCTCCTCAACCTCTTGAAAAGTTAAAAATGTGTAAATAACAAATACAATTTTGTATTCCAAGTTATTTTCTAGCAAAAATATCAACTTTTGCATTGAATCTTCTCAATTTTATAATAAACTATCGGGCTGCAACTTCACCTCCAGCAAATACAATTTATTCATGTAAACTTTAACAAACCGGGACTTAGGAGAACTTTTCAAAATCCAATACATGTATCAAACATAGGAAGTTATCTATAAATCTTTCTTTTTAAATTCACTATAATGTTTTAAATATTCCATAAATAAATTGGAGTTTAGAGAACCGAGATCCTTTGATCCCCACTTGGGAGAATGAATTTTCATTTCGTACTTTGATACTAGGTTCTCTCTGCCTCCTCTAAAAGATCATTAACATAAATCACAAGAATATAAAGAAATGGATCATTTTATAGTTTCAAGCTGTATCCCGCGGATACCAGGGTATGATATGCAGAGGGATCCTGGGAACCTAGTGTTTAAACTCTCCGTACAAATTAAGACACTTTGCCACCACTTTGACCCCGTTTTCCACTTTCCGCCTATTTCTGGAGGCAAATTCTTGACGTAGCGTTTTGCCTCCTTATCTGAAGGAATACATAAAAATATTAAATAATTCATTTCGTCGAGTGCGCATCGAACCCACAACCTCCTCCTCCTCTTCAACTTCTCTGTTATGTTCTTTTATAATTACATATAAATATATAACATAGTAAAGACTATAGGAATATGATTGAGCATTTAACACATGCCAAGTTAATTAGTTTCTTGTCTTATCTTCAGATTGACAGATCTATCAAGTTTCAATACTATTCATATTAGGATGTTTGTCATAACAATAGCTTGTATTAGCATTCGCTTATATAGAGTAAATGAAAATTACTTGTAAATTATTAAAATTAAGGTTAAAAAAAAATTATAGCCTTTTTCCTTAGCTCTACGAATCTCTCTTCTACTTCTACATCAGGGTTAATTACATTCTACTCCTCCCTTCATCCAATTTTCAGACAAGACAACTGGAGTGGCGGAATTTAACGCACAGCACAATTTAGTAAGAAAATTAAGCAATCATCCCCCTACATTGCAATAGAATCCACAACAATTAGACTCGGTCTTTGCGCTACTCGACGACAGGTATTTGAAATCAGTTTAATATTATTTCTTCCAAAATTTTTTAGAACCAAATAAATCTATATATATAAAATCGAAAGGTCACTCACTCATCACGAAATCTCAGAAACTACATGTGCTAGAAATCTCAAATTTTGCATAGGAGTTACTTATAGGACGTAGGTGCTCGCTAAGACGGGAATTTGCAATATTCGACTCCTAAGGGGATGAAAAAGGGGTCGAAAGTTTGTATGGATTTTTTTTTAAATCGCCACCGATTTTTATAAGATTTGAAATTTAAACACTTAAAAATATTTCATTGAACACTTGTTTCATGGTTTATTAGGATTCACCCCTAAAGGTGCAAATAAGCGGGCGAAGCTGCGCGCGTCCGCTAGTATTAAATATATATAAAATATTGTAATACAATACAATATGCAAAGTAAAGTATTATAAAAAGTTAATTGTCCGAATGAGTAAGTGAGTTCTCACGTCGATATCAAACGCTCCATTGAATCTTGGAAATGTATACTTGTTATCTTTGACCTTGTCCATTCACAAATGTATAATTTAGTATAAACTAACTATTTTCCCTTGCGTTGCTTGTGTAATTTGTTAAACATAGTCTATATTTAGCTGAAATAATAGGTCTTGCAATAGACACAACGGCGTTTAGTTCCGGTACTCAACACGTAATTTCTCGAAAATTGAACGTTAAATAAAAAACTTGCTAGACCAAGCCTGTGTTGAGTTGATGAGGTAATGTTGAGTGATGTGTTGTAATTTGTTGCTTATTTTCTCATCTTGCATAGTGAAATTAATTCATTTATCTTTTTGATAATATAACATTGAATTCGAACCTATGATATCTGTACCACTGGGCCATATTATTTATTGTCTAGTCGATTTATCTTTAAAAGAGGGTTTATATGAATAATTTTCTATGTATAGAAAAATAAGCATAACCAAGTATTTAAAACTTATAAATACAATATACAGACATAAATTCTTACTTATAATTTTATTTTATATGAAGATAGTGGATACTTAGTGGTTTTTTCATCCTGGCAGGCTTGATTTATGACTCATATTCTTTGAACCAATGTTTGTATAGGGTTTGGCAATATAAAAGTAATCATTTAATCAAAACAATCAGCTTTACGCTGTATCCTGCACAGAGCATACCTGCTCTTCTGCTCTTCTGCCTTCCCTGGCAGAGGGAACTTAGTGTGAAGGCACTCCGTTCCCCACTTTCCACCGAATTCTGGAAGCATTGCGTGTTGAGTTCAAGACGTACCTTACCGTACCTTGAACGAACGAAAGTACGTTGTGAAATTAGTGCATACAACCAAACAAATTAATCAGCTTTACTAACATTAACTTATACTATACATTTTAATTCTTCCAAAGTCTAAAAAATAAAAAATCAAAATAAAAAAGCCTTTTATTGACCATTGCCTTAATTCTAATTTAAAATAAATATTTACAAGAATTTACTTAATTTAAATGTTCTTATCTCTTCTAAATATAATATTAGGCAAGGTCCCCAGGCTGGGTATAGGCCTCCTCCAGTAGTCCTTATTACGTTTTATTATATAATTTAGTTCATTTAAACTTTCAAAGTCTAAATGAACTAAATTATATAATAAAATGTAATAAGGATTAAACTTAAACTCAACCACTGTATCCATTAAATAAGAGACCATTCATCGTCTAGGTCATTAAGTCACCACTTAAACGAAGACCTAGAATAAATTAAACTAAATAAGGACCTCCAGAACACCACATTGTTTAAGTTTGGAGGCGTAAAATTCGATAATTATTATTGATAATATTAGGATTTTTTTGTTTTGGCAGTAAAAAAATGTCATTTTACTATTTTCACCACTTTTCGTAATTTTTTGAGAAAAACCTTTAATAAGCCTTTTTTCTTTAGATAAAACTTTTTTTAAAGAACATTTTATTGGTAGAAACTGCATATTTTATATTCATATTATGAGATTTATTAACATTACAAAACATATAAGAATTATGTACTTACATATACGATATAAAACTGCATCGGGACGTTCTGATTAAAGAATGTACGGGTTTCGCAACTCATCATAAAGTTTTCTAAATCATAGGAGTAAACTGCGTGTATAGTTTTCAATCCAGAAATAGTTCCTAAGGAGTTTCGTAAGGCTAAAAAAAAATTATGTAATATACAATTTATACAATTATTTTAACTTTAACTTTTAATATCTACCTACTAATATTTATTGAATTCAACTTATAAAAAGTACACAAATTTCTAAAATGTTAACACGTAAAATAATCCGTAAACCGACTTCGCAGACAACCAGTTTTCTATAAGAAATTTTAAGATGCTTATTAATTCTGTTGAGTGTCAAAAACATTAGAAAATAATTTTAAATAACCAATAAAAACCCTTACTTGGAATAAAATTTAATACTCAAACTACGGCAACAAGTCTACAGTCTAAGTAAAACTATAAAATTTTATTACAAAACCATTACTCGAAGACCCAAATTGAAGATTTTAATTCCAATTTGGTAACCATCTATTTCTATTGAATTGCAAATTAGCCAAAGTAGTAAAAGATGTTGACAGCACTTAAATATGATTAAACCATTTTCAATGGGAATAGCTTTTCTCTTTCATTATGCAAATATATATCGTTTTTGTAAAATATATTTAGTTTTTGTACTTATTCGAGCCAGGCGTCGTGCAGAGTAATCGCTGCAGGTTCTATTCCCAATCAAGTAAATGAAAAATTTAATATTTTCATTTCTTCGCCGTGATAACGCGGCGTTGAGTTCTACCACTCAGCACCTGCTAATGCTTCCGAAATTCAGCGAAAAGTGGAAAATGAAAATGTTAACACTCCGTTCCCAGGTTCCCTCTACCTACCCTTAAATGGAAATATAAATTTAAATATTTTTTTATTTTGTCGACTGGCGATCGAATCCACAGCTAGTCGCGTTTACAGTAACACGTTGTGCCCCTGCGCCATTACTGGTCTCAATTATCTCTCTATCTTATATTTATTAATTCTTATCATATTATGGCTTATTAAAAAAAATACATTTAAAATCTATATATATAAAATCGAAAGGTCACTCACTCATCACGAAATCTCAGAAACTACATGTGCTAGGAATCTGAAATTTGCATATCAGTTATTTATAGGACGTAGGTGCTTGCTAAGACGTAGGAATTTGCAATGTTCGACTTCTAAGGGATTGTTTTTGAGGTCGAAAGTTTGTATGAAACTTCGTTACTACAAATGCTAGGAGTCTCAAATTTTGCATAGACGTCACTAGGACGTAGTCATGGAGACAGGCAATTAATAATAACATAGATCACGCGGGTGAAACCGCGAGCGGGCCGCTAGTATATATATATATATATGTACACTTAAATAACACCTCAGATTTTAAGAACATAAGTACTAATAGTAAGTATATTTTAAACAGTTAACTACCCACATACTGTCGTTACCCTTCCGTTGTAGCGCGTATCACCACAAAACTAAATACACGCAGACCATTTGGACGCCTCGCTTGAGTCTAATGTACGTGTTTCACGATCTTTTATGAGTGAGCCTGTAAGTTTGTAGGACTGGATGGAAAATAACTACTAAATAGGTCGTAGGTTTGATTTCCTTGCAGGACAAATTTTATTTATTTTGTATTAATTATTTAAAAAGATATTAATAAATTTGTTTACCTAGTCTGAGTTTCAATAGACAAGTGTTAATATATTTTTTAAAAGAATACATATATGTGTCTGATATATAATACAATCTGATATTGATGATATGATGCTTCCAAAACTTGGCGAAAAGTAGGGAACGCTAATTTTATTACATCAGTTACACATTTTGTGCACATTTGTTCAAAACCAAAAAATCATTTATTTCAAGGCAATATCTATTAATACGTATACCTACATACATATATTAACTCTACGAATTAAGTCAGGTTAACCTGTAATTATATGTAATTATGTATTTTAACGCAAATTAGAGCTAAATGGGTATTATCTGTTCACAATCAAAAAGATTAATGTTTAATTTTATTGTGCTTACCTTTTAATTAACCTTTGTATAATTACAAAAAGATTAAAAATCGTTAGAATGTCTACATCTTCAAAACCAGGAAGGTGCCTTGAAAAAGATTTCTTAAAATATTCTATTGTTTTTTTTTATTTTGCTTATATTTATTTCGCCGTTCTGGTAAAGCGGCGTTCAGCTCCGCTTTTTTAACAAATACTTCTCTTTTGCAGATATTCATACTGTCTCACATAACATTTACATACATATATGGAACTACTGAATTAAACTAAAAAAATGTATGGAATGCAAAATATGAAATAACCTCCCAATTTATATAGTTAATAAAAAACTGATACAATTTTAATAATATTCTCATAACAATATAATAATCACCCAACAACTACGTATTTACGTTTTGTAACAAAAATTTTGAAGCCTTGTATGTAATTAAGTTAATTTATGTGAATTTGAAAATTATAATTGTAATCGTGTTTAAGTAGCTTGCTTTACGAGTGTGAATTAAGGCAAGGTTAATTAATAATCTGGACTATGAAATAAAGAGCAGAGGTGTGTTTTTTTTAACTATATGCTGTATCCTGCACATAGCGGGCACCGTACATTAGCAGAGGGAACCGGGGAACCTGGTGTTAAAACACTCACCATTAAGACACTCCCTTCTCAACATTCTGTCGAAATCTTAAGATATTGTGTGTTGAGTAGTGGAACTCTGCCACCCTATTTGGCTCGTTACCGGAACGAGGAAATGAGGATTGAATATTTAATTTCCCCAAGTGTTTTAGTTTTTTTCTAAATATTAAAAATTAAGGCTAAATTTTAAAAATTAAGGCTAAGTTTTAAGTTTTCCTGAATATAAAGCTAGTCAAGAAAATGGGGAACGTAGTGCCCTAACACTAGTTTATCTCTGCATCCTCTGCTATGTGCGGCGAGCACAATAATCTCAGGAACTACTAGACTCTGCCGCAGGGGCACAGGCTCTGGGCTTGTGGGCTCTTTTCCCATAAAAGAAAAGCAACAGGCTACAGGGAAAGCTACAGTGTGTAATAACATTACGTTAATCTATACATTATAGACCACTGTACTTGTATAAGAGTTACCTCGGGTATTCCAAAATATGTCATATTATACAAAGCCATTTGACCACGCGGGCGAAGCCGCAGCCATAAGTTAATATTTTAAAGACCCTGCGCCACTGAGCCAGTATAGATAATTATCTATATTGGTATTATAATTTGAGATTTAAATGCTACTTTGTTCTAATACCTAAAATAGATAAAAATTAGTTTAAAATTTAAAATACATAACTTGTTAAGAAACACCTACGAGTATGTATTTACTCACTATATTAAGAGATTGTGAGGAAGTGTTGGCGTAAGTTTCCTGCGACGGTAGATACCGTCACAGATATAAAAATAAATAATATATCTATGAAAATATAATTGGACATGTATGAACATATATTTCACATAATAATCGATAAAAATATTTTTTAATATAGCAGAGACAGAGGGAACCTAGTCATTACAAGCAATTGGAATCAAATCACGCTCTATACCGCACCTGTGACTCTTAGGGAACCTGGGAACCTAGTGTTAAGAAACGGCGCTCCCATTCAATCAACCAATGAATCACTTCAAGAACTTCGGCAGGTCCCAAATGACCACAAGACTACAAGGTTAAAAATAATATTTATATTATTATTAAGTTGAATGACATCGTGAGTAAAGTGCGTAACGCGTAATGGGAGCGGCCTTCATCACTTTTTGAAGTTTTTGTATGACAAATTTAACCTCAGTCAACTAAAGACGCAGTAAAATTTGTGAATCCTAATAGATAGAAAGCATAGTGACCAAACACTCTTTTATTTATCAGTTTAATCCGAAATGTTTTAAACCGATTGAAAATGTAGCTTCTTCTATTCATAGTCCTCGGTTATTATAATAAAACAGGAATAACTCATGTTTGGACATCTATATTTTTAAAACTACAGAACTATTTTTTGTATAGGGATCTATAAGTTGTATAGATCTATTAAAATTGGCACACACTTGATTTAGATTCATATAAAATCCGTAACCAGCAGAGGGAACATTAAAACTTAGTGTATAGATATTCCATAGCTTTCCAGAGCAAGAAAATGAAAATATTAAATATTTCATTCCCCCTATTGGGGATCCAATCCACAACCTTCGCGTTACAGTCACACTCTTGTGCCCCTGCATCATGACGGCCTCAATATTTTGCCAAAAATATAAAAGGCAAAGCAAATTCTCACTGACACAATAAAAATAATTTTAACACAATACCGAGACAATTGAACTTGTTTCCATAATTAAGATAAATAAATGTGTAGACTTTTAATTGAGGAGAAACTGAAAAAATGCATAATAAACAAGTCGGGCAGAAATAAAAGATATTTCGCATAGTAAGTTACGGTTTTGGGTTCTATTCCCGCTTGATGAAATTATTTTCATTTCCTTGTAACAAACCGGTAACAAAAAAATGCGTCGTTGAGATCTGTCACTCAACACAATGTCTCGGAATTTCGACAGAAATTTGAGAAACCAGTGTCTAAGACACTCCCACACTAGCTTCCAGACTTCCCTGCTATGTGTTGTATTTTTTTTAAGTTTCTAATAATTTTAATTTTATTTGTCGTGTTTCTTTTAATCCTATGAAAAATAATTGTTATTTCCGGCACAATTAATATAATTAAATAAAATCAATTAGTTTTTAGTGCTATTTTAATAGAACAATTATCGTGGTTATTCACTGTCTCACGTATATATTACGATTTGAAAAAAATATATATTTTTTTAAAAACAACAAGAAATATGATTGACGTCTTAATATTTATTAATATCTTATTCAGTTGGTTCGATTTTCATTCGAGAAAATTAAATATTTAATATTTTCGTTTCTTCGCTCTGATGTTGGGTCAAAGCGCGACTTTAAGTTCCTCCACTCGAAGCTTTGACCATTCGGCGGAAAGTGGGTAATGCAAGTAAGTGTCTTAATTGAAACAGAGTATCTTGACACTAAGTTCCCAGATTCCCTCTGCCAAGGCCGCTATGTATGGATATAGCGTTAAGTTAAAAAAAATACCTACTTCCAATTGCCCAAGCGGCATAACCCAAGGCGACAGACAGTGTTGAGTAAGGGTAACAAAATATCTTGACACCGGGTTCCCTGAACCTGTATCTTATAATATGGAGAAGATTTGGAACACTATATGAGATATTAAGCCTACAATCAAAGTAAGGCTAGTCGTGGCGCAGGTGCACTAGCGTGTGACTATAAACGCGATAGGTTGAGAGTTTGATTCCTTACTATTTTTATTTTTCTCGCTCTAGCCACTTAGGTTAGCGCGACCTCAAACCGCGGCGTTGAGTACCACCAGTCAACACGCTATGCCAGGAAATTTTAGTGGAAAGTAAAGATCAGCGTGTCTTAACACTAGGTTTTTTCTACTCACCCTACTATCCACAGCATGAATCTGAAAAAAAAATCTATTTAAGTAGGTATATTTTTTTATTGAAGATTGGCAATAAGCTTAAAAATCATATATTTTAGTATATAAATATGCATTTATTTCGAATAATAATAATAATATTATATTCTTCGAATCCCTTTACTTCAGTAATATATAGTTCATATTAGTGTTATAAACATGTCTACAATAAGTGAATCGGCTAATAGGATCTCAAATAAACTACATTTGTTATAGAACGTAATGTGTAGTGTTAATATGTGATTTCCTCATCAATATATAATTTGTGCTAGAAGCTTTTTGGTGCTCGATGCTTTTAGAATTAATATTATTAATAATAATAATAACTGATTTGATGCCGTTTAGCACAAGAGCACAAAAGTACGACTGTTAACGCGACGATTGTGAGTTTAATTCTCACTCAGGGATGTAAAATATTTAATATTTTCGTTTCCTTGCTCTGGTTACAAGGTAAGGCGCGGCGTTAAGTTCCACCAATCAACTGTCTCGGGAATTCGGAGTCTCTTTTCATCAATTTTCGCCCAATTTTCAAGGCATTGCAAGCTGAGCGGCGGAACTTAACGCCGCTTTGCATTGTTACCAAAGCGAAAAAATGGAAATACTAATAAATATTAATCATTTCCTCGAGTGCCCCTGCGGCACGACGGCCAAAATATTCTAAATATGCCTTGCTGCAACTGTAGGAATAGTCGTTTTATTAATAAATTCTCTTTAACTTCCCGACGCAAGTTTAAGCATGAAGCTTAAAGAAATATGCTCATTTTAATAGAAAAGTTATTTATTACTATTAAAAATATATTGAAATAAAAAAATATAATTATTAGACACAATGTAAAAGAATGCAGTAATCGTTTCCATTTGAGAAATATCCTTTTTAAAGACCTGGTCAAGCGTGATATTTCAGTTTCATAGGGTTCCATATAAATTACAGTTATCCTAATTTAAACTTTTATCCTGCACTGGGGTCTCAAGCACCAGGCACTGTTCCAAATTCTTCACCCTGCAACGCGATGACTCCCGGCACCAGCATGGTATATCCATGGAATATTAAGATATTTCTTACAATAAAACCATGATTCTTTCAGCTCCTTTAGAAAAGTAAGCAGAGGGAATCTGAAAACCTAACGTTAAAACACCCCATTCCCATTAAGACATTTCTGTTTCCCACTTTCCAAGATTTTTTCTCACAATGTCTCAAATTTAGCCGGAAAGTGGTGAACGGAGTGTCCTGACACTAGGTTCCCTCTACTTGATATACACAGCCTGATAAATAAAATCAGTATTTTACACAGGCTTAGCATATACTAAATTAGAATACAATACGCTACTCATAATTTAATATTTACTAAATTACCTCCGCCAATAAATCATCATTAGGATACCTAATACGAAAATAATTTACAAATTATAACTGCTTGCGATGTTTACTTTGTTGTGTTATTTGTAACATCTATATATTATTATAGCGCCGTAGAAATAAGGCTTTAGATTTTTGGTGTAGATTCAAATCCTGCTAAGGCAGAGGGAGATAGTGTTAAGATACTCCGTTCCGCACTTTCAAACTAAAATACACATAAATTAAACAGAATCAATTCCCCAAATGGGAATTGAACTCATAACCGTCGTGTTTTCCATTCGGGGGAATGGAATATTATTGTTTTAAAACTGATAACGAGGCAAACCGCAGCGTTGAGTCCCGTCAGTTAATACACAATGCCTCGATAGTTTCGGCGGAAATTGGAGAAAAGAAAGGTATGTAACATCATCATGAATTTGAAGTAACAAATGCAACAGATAGTTAGTGACCTATATTTGAGAAAGTAGAATATTTTACCAATTTTAAATATGCTCAAAGTGATAGTATGCACTACCTCGAGTGGGAATCGAACCCAAAACCGTCGCGTTACCGGCACACCCTTGTGCCGCTGCGCCACGAAAGCCTAAACCACAGAAACAAAGAAAACACAAAAATGATAACATTACAACAACCCTTTCATAGTTTCCGCGCGCATTATCCTTGAATGTGTAAAAAATTCACGTCCACCGTGCGCGGGCGCATGCAAGTATATAAACGCGGTGTGACTTCTAGCAGGCATCAGTCACTTGTTCAGTGTGATATCCTCAACATGAAATTCTTGGTAAGGATTTTGTTTTTTAATACAATAGTTAGTTTATTAATAGTTAATTGTAAAAATAAATAAATTTGCCAGTGGCACCAGCTCTGACTGTAAACGATTGTGGGTTCTATCTCCACTGGGGGTAATTAATTATATACATTTTTTTGTTCTGGTAATGATAAGGAGTGCGGCGTTGAGCGCCTCCACTCGACACATAATGATTTAAAACTTGGGCGGAAAGTATGGATCATAGAGTCTTCACAATAGGATATCTTTGTCTATCGCACTAGCTACAGCGTGAAGCAAAAAAACATATTAATTATTTTTTCCAAAGTTTAGAAACCGCAAAAAAAATTATAAATTAATGACAATTAATTTTAATTTATGTGAGAAATTAATAATTTTATTATAGAGATTAATATCTTGAAAAAATATAATTTAATAGCCATTTTAATTTCCATTAATCATGCTTGTGATATTGAATGTTGAGTTTTTTGCATAATATTTTTTTTAAACTATTTAATTTTTTAAAAAAAAAATACAAGATTTATTAACATATAAATTAGACTTTTCCTAGTGTTTCCTAGAATATAAAGTTACATTAAAAATATGTCATACTTAACCAAGACTAAGAAAAACTATAGAAATATACCTACAATTACATTTTTCAACTTCATCTGTATCTCGCAAATAGCACATTAAACAGAGAGAACATAAAGTTAATACACTCTGTAACGCACCGCAATTTAGCACCCAATTTTCCAAAAATTGCGTGCTAAATTGCTTAACTCAATGCAGCGCTTTGTCCTCAAACCAGAGTAAACAAATTATTATTATTTTTTAATAAAATAAACAAATCCATTATTAATTAATAATAATAAATAGCATAAACAAACAATAAAAAAACACTATAATAATAGTATCTTTTGTTATAAAAATAATGCAATTTAGTACAAATAACCTATAGCACTAATCAATAGCGGTTGTTTCATTGTCTTTGAAGGATATTACGACATCCACTAATTATCCACGACTGACTCACTGGCGGTCAGATTTCAATTTAAATAAAGCTTTAAAGATAAAGAGGGACAGCATCTCACTGTAAACGTGATGGTTGTGAGTTCGATTCCCACTTGGGGCAATGATTATATTTAAATTATTATCATCGCTGCTCGGGTAGCGCGGCGTTGAGTAACGGCAATCAACATAATCTCGTAATTTGGGTGAAAAGTGAAAAACAGGGTGTCTTTACACAAAGTTTCCTCTGCGAGGGTTCCAATGCGATTAAAAGTATGAAGAGCCAGAGTTTAAACTTTATTCTAAGAAGCTGCAAGATCTGGCTGTAGTTGACTTGTGGTTATTTTTTTTTTTTAACCTGATGCTAGGATTTTGTTTACAAAGATTAGCAAAGAATCTATATACTCGTAGTTCATTCAATAACGAGAACAATATAAACAGCTTACTTATTTAAATAAGAGCTCTAATATTACATTTTCTAAGAAGAGACTTCCATTTTCTTTTTTTTATATATACAAAAAAAAATTGCTGAATTTTATGAATAAATAATATTTATAGTTAAACCGTATATTTTTTGTCGATTACAAAATTAACTCGTAGCTAACAAAGTCCACAAAAAATGCTTTATTTCCTTTTTTACCTCAATAAGATTCTGATACTTTTTTCTTGCTTAATTTTTTTACTATTAACATTTCAATAAAGTAACTATAAATAGTGCAAATGCGAGGTAACTACGAAATTTTAATTTAACATCAATTACGTCTTAGAACGTTAATTTGAACGAGTTATATGAAACTAATGATTAAAAATACAAAAAAAAAGTTTTAACCGAAAATTTAAACAAAAACCTAACTTTGATTAAGATTAATTAATTATTTACAAATTAATTAAAGTTCACTTTAATTACTATGAACTGATTACAAAAGAGGAAGAGATGAACTCCGGTATGACATTCGGTTAGAAGGAAACTTTCCGAAACGTGATTTTTTTTTGAAACAATATAAAAACTTCGTTGATTATATAAAAAAATTACATGACCATAGCTATTGGTCTACATTTCCTTTGTTTTTATATAAAATCCTACCAAAATACTATATTTTTTTAAAATAAATTAAATATGTTTTTTTCTTGAATTTTGCTTAATAGCGTTCGAGTATATTTAGAAATTATTTTTATTGGAAACCTGACGTTTTTTGTCGTCTTCTCGGAATCTCAAACCAAAAACCAAAAAAAATGTTTATTACTAAATATACGCGATTATTTTCGTTTTATTATTTCATTAATTATATAAAATATATAAAAATTTCTAACGTCAAATGTCATATAACTGAAAATCAATATGTAAACAAAATATATCAAGAATTCAATTCAAAATATATCTTTGACAGATCGTAATCGCCCTCGTCGCCGCAGCGGTATGCGCTGAAGAGGCTAAGAAGACCGAGAAGCGTGGTCTATCCGGACTGGGCTATGGTGGACTTGGTTACAGTGGAATCGGCTACGGTGGTCATGGGCTCGGCTATGGTGGTTACGGAGGCTATAGCGGTTACGGAGGATACGGAGGATATGGTAAGAATTTTCAATCATGCAACTTACTTTTAAGGTTATATTTGGGACAGCAGACAACAACAATTTAATTTAGTAGTTTCATTTCAATATTGACTTCGATCATATAAACACTACACTTTATGTTAAGAAGGAGAAACAGCAAACCCCAAAACCCATAGTTAATAGTTCAGCTTTTAAATACTTAAAACAGCATTTTGACTCCATTAAAATTTGATATAACGCAATCTTGATAAAACTTCCATGGACCATCTGCAGTTCAGGGAAAGTTTAAATTGACCAAAGGCGTTCCGTTCACGTCTCGAAGCGTGAGAAGCGTTCCTAGTTCCTTACTATTTTGCATTCAGTGGTTTGCGGGTGATTTTCTTGAAAATTTTACCGTTCGAAGAAAATTTCCCGAGTAAGTTCTTACGATTGAGTCTAACATTCGTTTTGAAAATCCACTTCCAATTCCGATATTGTGTTAAACTTAGATGGAAATTTGTTTTAGTTTGTTACTGAAATTGTTTTTTTTTTGTTTTTTTTTATGTAAACGCAATCGTTGTCGGTTATTATATGAGTAGTAGAAACTAGTATATACTAGAGTGGGAAAATAGGAATTAATCAGATGAGACGCGGCGTTGAGTTCCCCCAGTCATTTCAATTGTCGAGAGTAAAATAGGAAACGGAATATCTTTACACTATTGTTATCTACTTGCCTTGCCATATGGAAAAAAGCTTTAAACTGCTAATTTGCTAAAACACCACTGTCAAAAATACACTAACAAAATAGAACATCCTTTCGCTTACAAATATTTAATAAAAAAAACCAAAAACCCAATTCTTTTTTATTCACATAAGAAATTTAATCAAAATCGAAACCCTGTCCCCAATCTTGTTTCAAATAGAACCTTAATTTGTTGTTAATTCGAAGCAATAACGAACGAGCTGAACTTGCTAAATCGAATAAGAGACTCTCCGATTAAACTTTGAACTGTCGTATAAATTGCACAATTCTAGAACAAACAAAGGATACGTTAGAGCAGCATTAGCAATGCAATAAAATAGCTGTAAACCGTGGAATCATTGTGAGAGATTAATAGTAAAGAACGTTCGCTTCTAATATCCATTATCTTAGTAAAAAATATCATATACAACATTTTGATTACAAAGTAATACAGGGTGAGTCATATTGAACTTTCCGATTTCAATAAGGTGTGTATTAAAAACAAAGCGACATGCAGTAAAAATTATTTTATTGTTTGAAAGCACATAACATGCAGTTTTAATTTAGTTGGTTTTAAAAATGATATCCTGTAAATGTCTACCTCCATTGACCACACACTGCTGAAGCCTTTCCCGGAAGTTGTCCATTACTCGTCGAGTCATATTCAGCGGAATAGCATTGATTTCTTCCGTGATTGCAGCCTTCAGTTCATCGATGGTTCGGGGACGATGCGTGTACACCTTTTCCTTCAGGTAACCCCAGAGAAAGAAATCGCAGGGGGTTAAATCAGGTGATCTCGGCGGCCACCCAACGTCACCTCGCAAAGAAATGAGATGACCGGGAAACATTTGTCGCAGGATTTCCATTGAACGCCTGGATGTATGGGCTGTAGCACCATCTTGTTGGAACCAGATGTTATCGTTGTCATGATTCTGCGTTAATTCTATGCAGTATTCTGCGGACACTACTGAAAGATAATCCTAGTGAAGCGGCATGTTTCCGAACAGAACGCCGAGGGGATTGTTGAAATGAAGCCCGCACTCTATCCACGTTTTCCGCTGACGTTGACGTCCTAATTCGGCCTTGTGGTCTTGTTTTTAATGCTGATGATGTTGCTCTAAAATTTGATACCCAATTTCTGATTGTTGGTCCAGTGGGAATGGGATCACGTCGACCAATAGCAAAATGTAAACGGAACGCACGCTGTGTTGTGATCACGGAGCCGCCATTTTTAATAAACTCTTCAACTACGAACGCACGATGTTGTCCCGACCAAGCCATTGCTCACACTAAAACTGCATGTCATGGCGCGTCTAATGACACCATCCCCACCCTTCTACTCCTTCCCTTCTTCGTGCAACGTCCTTCCAAAACCGGAAAGTTCAATATGACTCACCCTGTATGAAAATTGACATATATTTCACTATATAAAAATTATTGTTACATTAATACCGTCATCGCGTAGTTACTGTCAGTTACCTAGGTAGCTCTATGCAATTATTTTATCTAGAACTGATTTTGATGAAACTTAGAGTGCTCCCTTATTTGGATTACACCAACTCTCTCTAGATATAGTATTTTTTTTGCGAATTCTTTGGACGAAAATACTAGCAATATTAGAGGACATGCTTAGAAACTGGCAACCTCCTTTATATAGAGTCGGTTAAAAACAAAACCAAGACGTCATAAAACATCTCACTCATGCAAACCAGACAACAGTATGTCAAAACGTACATTACCAGTTAATTTCATCCACTTAGTCTACATACAAAATGTCTTGAGTCTATCAGCATTTATCTTGAGGCAATAAACACTTGCCTCTCAGCCCTGTCTCTTTAGAAACAACCCTTAGGTGATGTATACATGTTTAAATAACCACGATGATTAAGGCCAACTGTTGGTTACATGACCTTAATTACATATGGACTTGTGAATGTAGTACTGAAAATGTCTTACAGAATGGGTTAAGGATTTTTTGATGTTGCTTGATGTTAAATAATAATATTGAATCAGCTTCACGCTTTATCCCGCACACAACACGGTAGGCTGAGGGAACTTAGTGTTAAGACACTCCGTTCCTCACTTTCGCGCCACTTGCCGCGCTTTGCCTCGACACCACAGAGAAAATATAAATTTAAAGAACATAGAGTCAAAAATACAATCACACTTTGTGCCACTGTGGTAGGACTGGCCTCAAATATTAAATAATAATATTGTATTTTTTACATCTAAAAGAGCAACTGTTGAACTGCTTTACGAGCGGGTGGAAGCGACATGTTCATTGGACCATTCAAAATTGCTCGGAGAAGTCCACTTGAGCTGAGAAAATTTAGAATTTGAATTTGTATATATTCGTGATACCATAGAATAGTAGTGGGGTTCGATCGACACTCAGAGTAATGCTTAACATTAATTATCTCTTAATTCTAGTTAAGTGTTTTAAAGTATGAATACATCATTTAATCGTACATAACTAAAAAAAATGGCTGAAAACCAAGTGCAAGTCTTACAGGTAGACCAACAGACAGACCGTTTTATCCTTCAGATACGGACCCTAAAAATAAAGAACGAAACGATACATCTCTAGGCTCTCTTTGCACTTTATTTCTCTCTTTTTGCCTCTGTGAATGAAAAAAATAACTAAATATCTGGAATTACTAATTAATCTATTTGGGACATTCCTTCAAACAATATAATTCACACGACGCGACGTAACACTATCACTAATTGCCAAGTACGTATATAATTTGATGTGTTTATCTTGTCGATTGCCAGTCAGTGTCACAGGGCATTATACAAATACGGCGAACGTGGGAATATGAAAATACTTGACACACATACGGACAAGCATAATTATTGTAATAATGAATTTCCTTATAGCCAAGGCGTGGGTTTGACTAAAAATTGTCAACAATATTAGGTTTTTGAGTTAGTGTTATATTTATTTTTAATACATTTTTACGAGAAAATGTTAACTATAAAGATTGTGAGTTCGATACCCCCTTGAGGAAAAAAAAGAACAATGCAAAATAAATATTAATTATTACTTATTATTAATTAAATTTAATAAAAAATTATAATTAATATTTAGTACTTATTATTATAGGAAATAAAAATATTAACTGAAGGATTTTTCCAACAAAACAACAATAGTCACGCGATGTGAACGCAAGTAATACTTTTTTTGGTAAAAAGTGACCTTAACATTGAATTCGATCTCGGATCCGACACGCTCGTTCGGTTTCGATTACGATCTAAATCGGTTAACAGAATCATTGGGCTATGAATGACTGACCAGATTTTTTTATAATCGAAAAATTTTACTTGAAACATTTAAGAACTTATTCGTGTTGATCGTCTTTTTTACAAATTAGGTAACAAATTATTTAGCAGAATTATTAAGTTTAAATTACTATTAGCTTGCCATTGCTGTATATATATAGAGAAGCAATGTTTCAAATTCTAGTACATTAAATATAATTATATTGTAATACACTTTCATTAGCTCGACTTGTTACTTTGTAACAATGGAATAAAATCCTTAAATTGAATTTGACCGACTTATAATAATTGTGGCAAGTTGTGAAGGCTAGCCACTCCAGAAAATAGGGATCAGAGTGTTTTAACACTAAGTTCCCTCTGCCTACCCTGCCGTGTGCGGGATATAGTGAGAAGCTGTATTACATATAATAATTGTTAGTGTCTGGGGAGTAACTTATCTGCAGGTTTAAATAGAAAAAGCGAAAAAAAAGCAAACATTTTAATTATTTACAACTGTCAACAGCCGCCCCAGTAGCTGTCAGCAAGGTGTCATACACCACTGCCCATGGAGGTTACGGCGGATACGGCGGTCTTGGCGGATACGGCGGCTACGGCGGATACTCCGGCCTTGGTAATTGTCATGATGAAATTATAAATACTAGTCTTACTTGTGTAGCTCATTATGTTAAAACAATTTATTATTACTTTATATATTTTTTCCTATATATTTTTTACCTCATGAAATATTATTTCATATCGATATTGATTGATATTCATTTTGTTATTTTTAAAAATATATATAATTAGAAAAAGTAGTAGTAATTTGAAAGTATATTTTCTTTTTTGACTTTGTCTAAATGAAAAATATCGAAACCCAACTATATTTTTACTATAGAAATTGATAATTTGATAAACTTAGCTTTATCTATATTTATATTCTATATTTATATACAGTCTACTTATATTTTCTAATAACGTTCTTCTTACAGGCGGTTATGGAGGTTACGGCCATGGTGGTTACGTTAGCGCACCTTTAGTCAGCGGCCATGGTGGTTACGCCGGATATGGTGGTTACGGACTTGGCGGATACGGAGGATACGGACTTGGCGGTTACGGAGGATACGGACATGGCGGATACGGTGGACTCGGATACTATGGACATCACTAAGCTACCTCTGCCTCTGTTCTCAAAATTGTGTTCATTTTCACTAATACTCTATAATAATAGGCCGTTGATATTGATATATTGATGTTAGGAGCGTCCCATGACAATGTATTTTGTAATTGCATAACACCTTGTACCTTCTCCTAATTACATATTTATGTGATATTTTTACAACGAATTTTTTGTCAACATTTTGTAAATATGTAATAAAAGTTATATTATATTACTTATTTTTGTGTTTTTCTACTATACACACACCCTCAGAAGGAACAGAACACACACACAGAATAAATAGCCAGAGGAAATGTAGTGATAAGACACGACGTAGGTAAGTATGTACGTATACGTACTTTATATTACCAAAGATGGGAAACGAGCGAGAATAGAACTCACAACCGTCGCGCTTACAGTCCAACGCTGCGCCACTACGGCACAATCATCTCTATCCTATATTTATCATATAATCTTTCATATTTACTAAATCTTTAGGAAAAGAGGAAAAGTGTTTGATACTAAAGTAAAGTGGGGGCGTTAGTTCCCAAAGGCACGGTTACGAGTATGAAATATTGTTCCTTAGTTACATTTACTGCTTTCTTCGCTTCTCTTAGAAACATTATGTTATAAGTGTTCAAGATTAATGGAGAATATTATTTAACGCTATATATAGGAAATGTATTAGTTTATTTCTTAACTAATATAATACTATTAAGCCTGTCGCTATGGTTGTAAGTTCGATGCCCACTGGTAGACGCAATTCGGCTTCTGTTTAGCCATTTAACATGGCGGCAGGAAAATTGGGCGAAATGCGGGAAAGGAAATGTCTTAATATTATGTTTCCTATTTTCCTACCCTGCTATGTTGGAAAAATGTGAAGATTTTTTTTTGTAACAGCTTTGATCATATGTTTTAAAATTTGATTCGCAACTGCCTTAGTAAGTTGAAATTTGGCATGCAGTAAGCGCTGTATCCCGTACATACCAGGGTTGGCAGAGGGAAGCTCAGAACCACTAGGCTCAGAAACACTAGTCCTCTAATCTCACCTCTCTCCTCTCGGGATGTGGGAAACGGAAGTGACTTACCGTTTCCCACATCCCGCCGAATTCTTGAAGCATTGAGTGTTGAGTGGCGAAACTCAACACCGCTCTTTACGTTACCAGATCGAAAAATAATATATAAAATAATAATAATAAACACAAAACTATATAAATCAGTTATCTATTTTCAACATTAAGTGGGCTTAAAGCATCTCAGCTGCGATGGCGGAAACATTTACACGCCATTACGGAGCCATGAAATATTGCTTCTTAGTCTCACATTTACGGCTTTCTTCTTCGCATTTCGTTATTATTTCTTAAAATATTTTATATCTATATTTTATTTCACAAATGAATTAAATCGAAGTTTATTGAAGGTGTGTTTTAAAATAGAATTTGAATTTTGTGTTAAAAAATAATCCTCAAATAAATATAGATATACATATGTAGAATATTTCAAAGTCCTATCTATGAAAAAAAAAACTGCTACTCTGTTTTTTTTATTAAAATAGAGTATTTTACAGTCAAATGAAATGAAAAGTTGAAACTTTTCACCTTTTATTAGTGATGTGTAAAATAATATCATGGATTGTGGGTTTGATTTAAACTTGAGGGAATAAATTATTTTTATTTCCCTGCTCTCGTTCAACTAAGTGCCGAATTAAGTTCACCAAAATTCAGCAAACCATTTTGTGGAGAACGGAGTGTCTTGACATTAGGTTCTATTTGTATACTCTATGTGACACACCCGTACAGTGTAAATCTAAAAAATAACAACTTAAGTCAATACAATTTAAACTAAAGAAATATACAGAACAATCCTTTCATCGTCTAAACTATTTATCCTACAACACTTTCCACTTCAAAAACCAACGCCATAAGGGGTATTAGCATAAATGAATTATTGAGCATGCAAAATAACGGCACGAAACATGTATAATTCAGAAACACCCGAACTTTAGGTGCCACAAATATAGTGAAACTGTGACTGGGTATCTTTAAAAGAATCAAAGAATCTTACAAATGTATATATAGAAACATTTGTTGACATTTGACATTTGGCAAAAACGGCGGTTATGGGTTTGATTCCCCCTCGGGGAATGAAATATTTAATATTTTGCTCTGGCCACGAGGCAAAGAGTTGAGTTTCGCCGATCGACACACAATGCCTTAAAAATATATTTACCGGTCTGTTTGTTCCAAGTGAAGAGTTGAATTTTGCTGTTCTTAAGTATTTTAGAACTTGAAATTAGTTTAATGGATGGTAAATTAAAGAAACAAATTGAGTCTATAAGTATAAAAATAATGTTTAGCGCCTGAAAAAAAACATAGCACTTCATTTTACGCATATATTGCCTAAAAATACACGCAGGCGCTTGTAATTATAATTTAATATGATAAACAAATATTATGAAAAATCTGCAACGTCGTGCATACGTGGCGAATACGAAATACATGGTAATTACCATGTGACGTTGGATGTTTGCCAAAAGTAATTTCCTTTTAATTCTAGCCAAGCATCCATATAGAGGGTTGCGCTTTATAAATAGGTACAGCTGGTGTCGCCCATTTTTCATAAAGCTCGTTAAAATAACGTGAAATATACATTCATTATTCGTTGTGGTCCACTTTTTTAGAGTACCCTCTGTTCATCCTAACATAGTTGTTTTACTTAAATGTGAGTAATGGAACGTGAGTTTTCGTTTAAATCAAATGTCAGGTAAAATTATTGTAATTTTTATTAAAACTAGTAGAGAATGGAGAACCAGGTTATAGACATGGAGAATAAATTTACCCATTTTCATCTACAAAATTATTCTTTGGAGGTTAGTCATAACGCAGGTGTACATGCGTATGACTGTAAACATGATGTGGTGGATTCGATTCCCACTTGAGGAAATTATTTTAAATTTTTACTTCTCATTTCTTCGTGGCGTTGAATTCCACCACTCAACACGCAATGCGACCTGAACTTAGAGGAAAAGTGAAGAGCGACATGTCTGACACTAGACTCCCTCTGCGTACAGCGTAAAGCTGAAAAAAGGAAGTTATTCTATATATCGTAAGTATGTTTTATTTATATAAATATACTTCAATCTTTATTGCTTAATTAAATTTCAAGAGCTTGAGAGGTTGTGCTAAGTAAAGGGTTGATAAATTACGGTCACGGTATTTATTCTGTTTAAAATATATGGCGACAATTTGTTTAGGCCATAGGGGTGCCAGACTGAAGTCTTTGGTAATAAGCTATAGTTGCCTATTTATGACTTCTTGTTTATGAAATAAACAGAATTAAGAAGTTTTTTTTTCATATAATTATAATACTCATAAATATCCTTATATGATTTTTTACAAGCTTTATTTAAATTGCCTTGTTATACTAAATTGATCAATTTGACCCTTTACAGTGTCCGATTGCGCTGAAATTTTGTATTAAAAATTCAATTCTATTGACAATTAACTATATATAGCACTTATACGGCGTATAACGCCGACATTTGGCGGGTAGCGTTCCTTGGAGCCTTATAATTCCCGAAAAGAAAGTTACGGGCGGTCACTTGTTATATTATTTTAATAGGCTTAAATGAAGTATCTACCTACTTCTTAATTGTACAAGGTTTGTGTCTAAGCTCAGTCGGGTCGTATTTGTATTTAATTAATATATTCATTTTCCAGTCTACGCAAAAATTGAAGTAAATTCCAAATCGGGGAAAAAAAAATGTTTTCTCGCTCTAGTAACAAGACCAAACACGCAATGTCGAAAATTTGGCAAAAAGTAGGGAAAAAGATGACCTAACACTAGGTTCCCTTCGTCTACCCTACTATATGCGGGATACAGCGTGAACTAAAAAAATATTAGTAACATAAATATTGTTTTATCAACAAATATAAAGTTATATTCAGTAGTGATAATAAAATTTCCTGCAATCAGTGCTGGTGTTTACCGCGGCACCCGCTGCAATGCGATATAGACTACGCTTTAGAGCTACTAAACCAGCGTTAATAGTAATATGGTTGTGATTTTTTTTGTAAATATAAAAAAAACGACTATAGATTAAAGTTGAGGCCAGTCGTGGCACAGGGTCACGAGGGTCCAACTGTAAAACGCGACAGGTTGTGGGTTCGATTCTCATTCGGTTGATGAAATTGTTTTTAATTTTTATTTTCTGGCTATGGTAAAAGTATGGTAAAGGCGTGGAGTTTGAGCCCTCAATACGTAATGCCAGAAAGTGGGGACCAGAAAAGACAAGTGGAATCATAACTGTTTCCCGACACACGTCTTTACTAGGTTCCTGCGTGAAGCATAAAATATTGGAGCAAACGAAACGTTTTCTTACGTACTCCATCTTGATCCCATTTAGAATGAGCATGAACTTGCTTAAATAGTGATTGATTGTATATTCAAATCTAACTTAAACGAATGTCCAGTCAAGACAAATGTGTATTTGTTTTTCAAGTATTTTGTTTTTTCCATAGAGAACGGAGTGGCCAAACACTACAGTCTTCATTACGTAAAGTAATGTCTTCATTATTATCAAGTCAGTCTTCATACTTTTTATAATCTACCAGACAAGAAACCCCAGTTTCCAAGGTCATTAAAAAACGTTATGGAAAATAGTAAGCAAAGTGACTTATCTTTATATTTCCTTTGCCTTGCCCTTAAAAATACTACAAAATGCAATTTTCATCATTTAAAAACTTTCTTCGTAGCCCACAAGGGGAATCGCTACAACCTGCACCGCAGCAAATATTAGAATCAGACATGTTTCCTCATAAACTAGTATATTTATACTTCTCTCAGTTTAATCGTGTTTGATATTCAATATTGTAAGAAGAAAACATACTGTTAAGTACTTTTTATTGTTATATTTTTGCTTATTATTTCATTATTATTTATTTCAATCTTGATAAAGAGAACCAGGACATAAAATACTTTTATTTTTATTTTTATTTCCTTTATTTTATTTTATTTTATTTTTTATTTTTTTATTTTATTTTATTTTTATTTCCTCGGTAAGGAGGCAAAGAACAGTGTTAAGTTCCGCCACTCAACACGCAATGACTCTAGGATTCGGCGGAAACTAGAAAACTTAAGTGCCTTAATGTCATCATAGTGCCTTAAAACTATTCACTCCCGGGGACAGTCTGCTTACCATTTCCTTTATCAAATTCTACTTCAATTTTGTTTTAGTTTCACATATTAGAGATAGAAACACAGAGAGGATCTGGTATCAAATCACTCAGTTCTTCGAATTCATCACCTAAAGGTAAACAAGAAACTGTGCTTTGTTTAATTATGCCCAAAAAAAAATACAGTCGAATTGATAACCTCCTTTTCTTACAGAAGTCGGTTAAAAACTATTTGTACTTACCAGTAATATAAATATTTAACATACTGAAATTTGATCAAGAATTCATAGTGATATTTTCTTGGAAAAATATTAAATTTATTAAATAACTTAAAGTCAATTTTGCTTCCGACGAAAGAAGTAGACGAAGCAAACGAAGCTCTTATAAATAAAGTTTCTGAAGCAGTACCACTTTGCGAATCTTAGGTCAAAACGGTACTTATTAAAAATATCAAATGCAACGGTGGCTTTTACAAATGCTATGTTAAAGTATGAGTAGCGGTACTCAACGCCGTACTATGTCGGCTTACCAGACTCTCCGAGTACGGAGCAAACTCACAAACGTCAGGCGCTGTTCCCCTAAGCTTCGACTGACCCAATGACTATAATGCATTTTTTTTTGCTTCACACATACATAGGCAGGTGGAACCTGGGAACCTAGTGTTAGGACACTCTGTTGCCATTATGACACTTCCGTTCAACATTTTCTGTCGAATTCTCGAGGCATTGCGCGTTGAGTGGCGGCACTCAACGCCGCGCGCCTTTAATGGTACATAATTACTTATAATTTTAAGGTCATTATGGCGCAGAGTCATAAGGTTCGATCCCAACTCGAGAAATTGATTATTTACCTTAATACATTATTTTCATTGTAATGTTTTAATACAAAAAAATCCAAATAGTGTTGATATAACAGAGTGCATAAATAAAATTAATATATCCAGTAACACTCGCGCTATCAAAATAAATCCTCGTTGGATTTATTTCGTTTCGTAACATTTATCAAAATCAGTTCACTAATTTAATAATTAGGTACAAGGGAACAAAGGAACAGACATACATACATAACCGTCAAAGACATAACCCTCCTCGAGGGGTTCGGTTTCGGTTAAAAATACTTATTAACCATACTTAGAATAAATCTATTTTGGCATATTTGAAAAATAATATTAAGACTTAAAAACTTTAAACTTACGCCCGGCTCCAACGTCAAATTTGCCGCAACCCTCAAAAATGTAGATGGCATTTAGAGGAGCAACTTAAATTGGTATCTCGTTGTGCCCTCGACGTGACGTCTTACCCCACAATATTCTCAAGATTGCTATTCCTGCTGCTGAAAAGATAAAAGAGTACGCTTTTACCGTTTAGCCTGAGTGAAGTTTGTTTGTTAAGAAAAATTCTTTGTGTGTTTCTTTTATATATTGTACTCCTATTAATATTATAAATGTTAAAATTTTATATACGCTCTTCCATGATAATTAACATACCACCCACACATATGTATGAAAAGAAAATTAACTAAATTTAAATATTTCCTTTATTTTTATTTAAATCTATAACCATAGTCTGCCTACATGTAGATACATCTCTCATCAGAATATAATAAATCAGTCACCATTATCATATTATTTGGTATAATATTTTTTAACCGACTTTAAAAAATGTTTATCTGTTCGATGACCAAATACAAAAATATTCCAATGTAAGGAAAAGTCGAAGTTTTAACTAAATCGGTTAAAACATTTTGAGATATCTACGTATTTCAGTTTTAAGCCCGATCACCAGCGAAAGGGGAGCGGGCCCGTTACAAACTACGTTAAACTCGAAAGAGTAGGTACACTACACATTTGTATTTTCACCAATAAATAGTGGTGGAATGGTGGAAAAGACAGAGAGAACAAAAACAGTTGAAATGAAATCGTTCAGCTCCAGGGAGCGGGGCGAAGTAATTACAAAATACGAGACTCTCTGTTGGTGGAAATCTGAACCTATTCTATTTACAAGAAGTCCCGACTAAGCCTAATCCTTTCATTTCTCTTTCCTAATGGAAACCGGGCTTTAAATTTATTAAATTACTTTTAATCCACAAATCAAATGTACAGATTTGAGGCCATCGTGGCGCAGGAGCACAAGGGTGAGACTGTAAGGCGTCGGTTGTAGGTTCGATCCTCACTCGAGAGAATGAATTATGATTTATTAATATTTTCATTTCTTCGCTCTGTCACCAAGCCAAAAGCCCGGCGTTCAGTTCCGCTTCTCACCACGCGATTCCTCAAAAATTTGGCGGAAAGTGGGGAACAGAGTGTCTTAATTAGGTTCCCTCTGCCTACCCCGCTGTGTGCGAGACACAACGTGAAGCTGATTTCAAAATGTACAGATTTAACTTAACTTGTCAAAATTTAATAGTTTCCTTGACATTCTAATTGCATATTGAAACTAGCAAGATAGATAACCAGATGTATAACACGGAGTGCCCTACATATTGTGAATACGATGCGCCTGACGAGTATTTATTGTGCGTGATGTGAACTTGCTGAATCGATATTTAGCTAAAATAAATAATAAGAATTTATTAATTAAGCATTAAATCTTATCTTTCAGCGGATAATGGGGAAAAGAGTTTCTGAACATTAGGTTCCCAGGTTCCCTCTGCCTACATCTGCGTATCTCTACGTACGTGAATCTAATTTAGCATTACGCTGTATCTTATATATAGTAGGATAGGCAAAGGGAATCTGGAATTAAGACACTCCGTGCCCCATTTTTCAGACATTGCGTGATGAGTGAACTCAACGGCGTCGCGCAAACCATTAGATGCTTACCGCTGCGCCACGATGGTTTCCACATTAAATCCTCCTTGATCCTCAGTTTAAATGTCTTAAAAGTATATTATATCGACATAAGATGTCACATTACTAAACAGTGCAAGGCACCGCAATGGACGATGCAATCTCCATTCAGAAGCGCCGACACCGCGAACTCAACGCGCGCTAATGGCAACACTCACTTATCACACTGGAGTCCATGCTATGGGTCCCAATTTGCTGAAATATATTGTATGACTATATACTTATATAGGAATATTCTATAATATTGATAAATTATAAAAAACATATATATAAGGTGATTTATATCAGTGTTTGGTATTGGATTAAATTAACTAAATTTGTTTTTCTGTAAATTAGAGTTTATATTACAATAAATATTATTAAAAGCAGAATTACAATATTATGTACAAATGTAGCAAATAACCTGTAAATAAGAGAACGACAATTAAAGTTAATTATTCCTCACTCTCTTTTATATATTATTTTTATCCAATCTGCTTTGGTTTATAGTTATTAATCTATATTGCTTATATTACTTTTTTTATTCCTTTGACGTGGCTGTTAATTAATTATAGACATCTGACGGGTGTCATAAAAAGGGAACACTATTTTTAAAGAGAGTAAATTCTCTTTACATATATATATTGTTTTTAATGTCAAAAATAGAACGAGCTTTTTAATGAGCTTTACTAAGCGTTCACTTCGAGGTCGAATAAACAAAATATTGGTACGAAAACAAAGGCATTTCTTGTATAAAAATTAAACAATTAATTCTACCCAAGCAATTAAGATTCGGCCAAGATACGCTATTTTTAGGCCCCTTCCGCTTTACTATAAAAGGGAGGACGATTGTTTATTTTTTTTTTACAAAAATATCTACACTGATGTTAATTAAGTTCACCCTCGTTTTAATACTGCACACAAGAATCAAACCTGCGACATAATAATAAAGAAACAATAATCATTTTTCGTAGTTTTCAGATCTCAATCATTCAGATGAAGACATTTCGTTATTTTCTTGAAGATTCTGATAACGTTATGCTTTAATAGTAAGTATAAACTTTGCCCAACTTTCAAGTGCTGTGGAGGGCGGAACTGAAGTACATAAGGGCGTGAGAAGAAAATAAATATAAGGTAAAAAGACGAGATGAACAATGGAAATTAAATGCTTACTAATATTAGGACAATGTTATTACTTATTATGGTTTTATAAGAATAATAAAAAAAAACATTAAAATTAAATCTGCTTCACGCTGTATCCCGCACACAGCAGGGTATACAGAGAGAAACTTGTGTTAAGACACTCCTGTCCCCAATTTAAGTTGAATTCTGGAGGTGTTGCGCGTTGAGTGGTAGAACTCAACGCCGCGCTTTACTTCGACACCAGAGCGAAAAATGAAAATATAAATTTAAATAAATAGAGATATAGCGTGGAGCTAATTTAAGTTATACTTTTAGCTCAAAATGTCATGAATGAAATGAGACCTTTTAATAGCCCTGAATGAAAATCGAACCCATAACCGTAGCGTTTACAGACTCACGCTTGTGCCCCTATGCCACTACGGCCGTACATATAATATAGTATAGTGATATAATATACTTGTATATCAACTACGTCATAGTAACATTAAATATTCATACATAAATATTATATACGGTACACCGCTTGCTTGCTCTCAATTTCATTGTATCCGTGTCCCACAAATCAAATATGGCAGAAAAGGTAGAGGGAACCTAAAGTTATGACAACCGTCGCGCTTGCAGTAAGATCTTGTATTTGGCGAAGTGATTTTGTGCTCAACTGGCACGCTCGGAACGCCATAATAAAAAGAACAGAACAGAACAGAAAATCCTGTATTTTAAAATTGTATAAGAAATAAATAAATCAGCTTGACACTGTATCCCGCACACAGCAGAGGGAACGTAGTGTTAAGACAATTTGTTCTCCACTTCCAGCCGAATTCTGGAGGCATTGCGTGTTGAGTGGGAAAACTCAACGCTTCACCTCGATCCAGAGCGAAGAAATGGAAGTATAAATTTAAATAAATATTTCATCTTCTCGAGTAGAAATCGAACCCACAACCAGTCGGTTTTACAGTCACACTTTGTGCCCCTGTGCCACGACTGGCATCAATGAAAAAGACTTTTATAAAATCATTTATTCAATTGTCAAGCCTCTAAAGTATTAATTTAAAAGTTCTCAACGCTAAAAGACTAGCGTAACGTTTATACTACAGTATAAAAGTGTTGAAATAGTCGCGAAAGTTTCAAGAGAAAAACGCCCCAGCTTAGAAGGGAAACTAGTTCCAAGAAATAAGCTGATGTAAATGAGCTGGTCGAGGAATTTTAAATAAAATTTGAATAATATTTCACATTCATGCACTCTACTCTAGAACACTCTCTGGGTTGTCTGCATAACTACATTAAGAGGATTTTTTTGCTTATTTATTATATTTTTCTTATTTTTTAGAGATTGAAATAGACTTGCTTTTTGAAAGTACCCATTTACTATCGAGCTGGAAAAACTGCTGCAGGTGCATACCTGGTGCACATCTGAATGGAATGGCATCATTCCATTCAGATGTGACGCATGAAAGAAAGTTTCTACGAATCCTAGACAAGATTCGATGTGACTTTGTATATACACACAAATAAGTCTAATATTTTCATTATAACTTAATATTTATTTTCAGCATCTTCACTGTAGAGTGTGTGCTCGGCTCGGCCCCTACACTTTTCCGCTTTCGAAGATAAAGATGGCATTAATCTCCAATAGTTACCACGCAATGTTTAAAAAACTAGTTCCCTTCTGCTTGACCTTACAGAATTCCTTTCTTATAATAACATTTTACTTAAAACTTCAATTTTATTTTATTAATTAAATTATTCAAATCTGTTACACTTTTCAAGACATGACCAGACCATAGCTAAACAGAGTACTGGTACACTGATTTGCTATTAACCTATTAGTTCTATCTTTCTATCAAGGTCTATGATTTAGGCGTTCACGTCATTCAATAGAATTGTAGATAATGGATTAATTGTTATATATTTTATACAACACTAATTCCAATCGTGGCGTAGGATACAAGTGTGTGATTGTAAACGCGACTGGTTTTGAGTTCGATCCCCACTCGGGGAAATGAAATATTTATTTAAATTTATATTTGTGACGTTACAGTCTATAACCAACAGGCCTTCCTCTATAAATAGATTATCCAACTCAAAGAGGATTTTAGGAATCCGTACCTTATGAGGAATAAACGGAATCTTCATGTTTTCATATAACAAATCCAAAGTAATTTTCAATCATAATTTGAATAGAATTTAGAAATTTTCCATATTAAGCTTTTACTTTTGCCGTTTTGCAGTTGTAAGAACTGCTATAAAAAAATATTTTTGAATTAGGCGGTGCGTGGAGTAAGGAGAGTCATAACACGAGGCTGCTTTGCCTACTACACTAGATGATAAAATAAATAAGTTTTTCAAATTATATATACGAGTATAATTCCCACAATTTTAAAAAAAGGTTATAATCTGACGGGTTTTCAAAAAAAACTTATTTGAATGTCCAAAAAAACTACTGTAGGTGCACTCGCCATTTTCTTCGAAGAAACATAAAGACTTTCTCAGCTAATTTTCTTGTTTAAATTTAACGGTGTAGAGTGTTGTCGCTAGATAAGGCTAAGCTCGACGCAGCTTTCCGCTTTCTGTTCAAATTGTTGAAGCTTATTTACACGTTTGGCTTTGAATACAGAGAGAGTATTGTCGGCTTAAAATTTTACTTTTAATTTTTTACTTACAATATTTATAAATAAACATAAATCAAATTATAATTATTGTGCAACGATAAATATTCAAACAAAAATTGTCAGATTGTCAACTTCACGCTGTATCCCGCACACAGGGCACACATCCCGCACAGAGGGAACCTAGTGTTAACGCACTCCGTTTCCCACTTTTCCGCCTTATTCTGGCGGCAATGCCTCAGGCAAAACTCACGAAGTGTCTTAATTCTAGACTCCCAAGGCTCCTCTGCCTACCATGCTACGTGCAGGATATAGTGTTAATCTGAAAAACACCCTTTATCTAGTTACCAGAACGAGGAAATGAAAATATTGGATACTTCATTATACCGAGTTGGAATCAAACCCACTATCTGGCACGTTTTCAGTTGTGGTCCTGTGCCACAATTGAGTAAGTATAAAGAAGGCGCTCATTCTCGCTCAGAAAGGGTGGGAATGAACACCTTCTTTATAATTCATTTCAAATAGCGAGAATAGAGAATTATAATAAATTTTTTGCAATACAAAAAAAAATATTCACATTTATTTGTATTGCAAAATTATGCATAATAAATAAAATCAGTATCCACAATTGGATATTTTTTGATTAATTTTATATCGGGTCGACGAATGTAATTATCGGGAGCGCGGTTACATTTATTAAAACACTCGTTACTGTTGCCAATTTAATGTGGATTGGTATCGACGTAATCTACGACTACTTTATACATTCCGTATGGTATATTAAAGATTTTTAAGTTATCTAATGAATTTTCACCTTGTAGATTCTATTTACACTCTAGGGAATGAGTTTTTATTATTTTCTCCATCTTGTAACAAGACAAAGCCGTAGAGTTTCCCCACCAGACATTTCTAAAATTACATGATACAGCGTAAAGCTTAAAAAATATAATTACATCACTAAAACTTAACGCGAGTCGTTTGACAAAGTATCTAATAAAATTTCGACCCACGCAGGTACTTTTAAAATTACGGCCTCTTAAAAATATCCCTATATATCTACGTTATATATCTATACTAATTATAAAAAAGAAAAAATATTTGATTGAACTCGATGATCTCAGGAACTATTGTACTTACTATTTCAAATTGAAAAAAAAAACTGCTTGTTTGTAAAGTCGGTTTTCGGTACGTCATCAGAAAACTTACATAAAAAATTGCATAATTATATGAATTAAATTATTAAATTATACAGATTAATTAAAAGTAACAATAAATAGATAGATACGTCACTACCCGAACGTTTAGGCCGATCGTGCGTCTCTATCGCTTGTCCCGCACTCTTGGCTTGCACGCTTGGTTTGGTCATGCATTTTCGTGCGTGCAGACGGCATATAAGACTATAAGGCACTATAGACTCATAAGACCTCTGTTCTCCTTCTCCAGAGAGGATAACATCCTACCATTCGTCTCTATGTATCTCGCTGTATCTGCGAACAGACCTACCTTTAGCCTACCTATTTTTAATTATTTATTTTCATTTAAAGACAAAACACACAGACAAACCCACAGTAAAAGCTAGTAAAGTTAAGTGTGTATAAATTAATTCTTATTTCTAATCGTGAGAGAAATTTATGATGTCACAAAACGCCTACCGATACGTCACGACTGTCACGTTATAAACCTGGTGTGAGGTGATGACCTAGTTAGGCTTACTTAGACTTGCGACTAAGACATTTTGATATATTTTTTCTAATTTTATTTCAAAGGGTAAAAGGAATATATATCAAAAACGGTACAGTCTGCTTGAAAAATGATGGTTGGGAGTTCGATTTCAATTCGGGTTAAGCGTCTTTGAGTTCCGTCACTCAACACATCATTTCTGGAAAATTGGAAAGTAGGGTAGGTGGTGTTTTAAGACCAAACGTGTTTTGCCTACCCTGCTATATTGTTAAAAGTGGGAATCTGTTTTTTTTTTATTTTGAAGTGTAATTGGGAGTCTCAGTATGACTTTTAATGGTAAATTATTTAAGTCGTCAGTATATGGGGGACATGTACTATTTGATTTAATTTTATAGAATAAATGTAGTCTAAGGTCTACACTGGCAATGTAACGCTTCAATCCGTAGCGTTATAATTTTACGTACGATAAAACCTATTCCTTTACTTTACGAGCATGTGCAGGACTCGAGTCACATCGAGGGGCAATTATATGGAATTAGCCTCAGCTTGAAAAGTTTATCACTTTATTAGACGCGTCAAAATGTTATTTTATTGCCGCCGTTTCAGGTGGATTTGCGTCTGTTTAAGTTTAAGTATTTTGTTTTTAGCTTCACGCTGTATATAGCATATAGCAGGGTAGGCAGAACCTAATGTTAAGACACTCCGTTCTCCACTTTTCGCAGATTTTTTGAGGCATTGTTTGTTGAGTTGCGGAACTGAACGCCACGCTTTGTCTTGCAAGAAACTGAAGAAATAAAAATTATTAATAAATCATTCGCCCGAGTGCCGATCGATCTCACACTCGTTTTTTGATTGCTTTAAAGATCTTTCAATTATTTTTCATCATTTTCCTATATTTATTTTTTGTTTTCTGGCAATAACTGGGTAAATTTATTTTTTTCATATCCATAGAATTCACATAGGTTTTTATAGCTTTCCTTCGATATAATATAACGGAGAAAATTTGATTTTTATGTGTATTCACAACCCGTCGATTTCCCAAATATTTTATTGCACCAAAAACTGGGTCGAATGCCTGATGTAAAATTCGGTTTAGGGTCTCACAAGACTCACCTCACAAGGTGATGTACAAAATTTAAAGCACCTATAAAAAATATACCTGTTTCTTATATATTTCTATACATACATAAATATTAAATTTATTTAATGTTGATTTCTTAGATATACTTCTTTTTTATTGAATAAATAATAAAAAAATATATTTTTTTCTTGTGTCGTTGTTGTGCCGTGCGCCAAAAATATATTTTAATAGTTGAAAGGTGAATCTGTAGTTCTGATGATGAAATGAAATGAAAGGCTTAAGCTTTTAAGTAAGTTCTATGATTTGACAAGTTTATATGATTTTTAGCCAATTTCTAGGAAACTAAAAGCCATATCGAGAATAGGAACCTTTTTTATTTAAATTAAGTATAATATATACAGTATGTATTCAATTTAGCGAAGTCAAGTTTCATCAAAATCGGATTAGTCATTGGTTTTGGAGATATGAAATGAGATATATCAATGAATGCATTAATGGACTATATATATAAAATATAGATACTTAGTTGATTGACAGTATTTAAAGTCGGTTTATTTTTTTTAAAGTTCTTTGATTTATCTCCCATATTGGTTTCACAATTGAAAGACAGTTCGTTTAAGATAACTAACACATTGTTATAATATAATTAAATGTCGTTTAGACTGTCGTGGGAGGTCTCACAATGGGAGGCGAGGTAACTGTGAGGTAACTGTGAAAGTAATTGTAAGTAATCTTATACATTCAATGATAATTGAAGGTTATGGCTATAATAAAAAATATAATTTTATTGTTCTAATTAGAATTAGAATTATGAGGTCCAAACGAGTTTAGATTTTATTTGTTTATTATTTATACTTTAAATGCCTCATTTTGTACAATTTACTATTTAATACTTCCTACTTATTTAGGTGATTTCTCGCACTATTAATTTCGCTTTCGTAATATATTTTTTTATATAAAATTAAAACATATAAGGTCATCTTGAGGCCAATCTTGGCCCAGTGGCACAAGTGTCCGATTGTAAACGCGGTAGGTAGGAATATTTTGATTTCCTCGCTCTGGTAACCAGGTAAAGCGAGGCGTTCAGTTCCGCCATTCAACACGTAATGCCTCGAGAATGCAGCGGGAAGTGGTAAACAGGAGCGGAGTGAGCGAGCGGAGAAGAGTGGGTGGAAAAGAGCATAGAATTGATAAAACAATAGGTATATATTTAAAAATTTAAGTAATATGTGTGAAAATTTAATTTAATTAACTGCAATGCAATCAGGAATCATGTTTCCAATAAGGCCTTAATTAAATTTCACGTTCATCCAGCTGTCCACTTGAGGAGATAAGTTAGTGATTTTTGAAGCAACAAATAATGAAATCGCAAGTGAGTGAGATCACAAATAATATTTGTGATCATTGTAGTAGAGTGGTAGAGTGTTGTTGGGTTGATTTTCTCTCTTGTTATTTTCCTTTTGTGGCAAGACAAAGCGCAGGCTAGCTGGAAGTAGAGTACCGGAGTACCTTAACACCACGTTCCCAGGTCTGCCTCTGCTACGGCGGAATACAGAATTAAAAGATGAAAAATAAAAACGTTTTTACTACAAGAATTGACCCGATTACTTGACTAAATACAATAAGCATATTTAAATTTACAGAAAATATATACATATATTAAAAATACTGCCTAAATTTATTTTTACCCAACTGCTAAAGCACGTGCTTAAATAATAAACATACTACTTAATATATTAAGAAGTCATCATAATCGATCAGAGCAATCGAAACGAGGCCGGAAACCAGACATTTTTACCATTTGGTACTACTGTTATGGTGCTAGTGATATAATCGCCCAGTGAAAGTTGATCTTATTCGGAGAAGTGAGGACCTGGACCTGTTCTGTAGTTATGTATGATGTATGAAATATATGACATTCTTTTTTAACAGAGAAGGCAGGGGGAAACTAATGTTAAGACACTCCGTTCTGTCTAATTCTCGAGATATTGCGTCTTAGATGGCGAAACTCAACTCCGCGTTTTGCGGGGGATTGTGGAGTATCGAAAATTAAATTAAAAACAAACCTACAACCAAATATATATATATATATATTTTCATTTTAAATACTAATTCTAATATTAAGTCTAAGTGATGCCTAATAAAGCTGCTACCGGCGTAGTAAGATAGGTAGAAGGGATATTCTTTTGAGCATTTCATGCTATGTAGCGTAACTCAACGCCGCGCTTATTCTATCACAGCTGGAAAATGAATATAATGTATCAAGTTGAAGACGGGCAAGAGAAAGGCATTTCTCTACATTCCGTATCTTTACCGCTAAATATAAAAGATGTATAACTAAATATTTTACAAGTTACATAAATACATGTTTACGCCTAACAAGACACTATTTCATTCCGCGGAATGTAAATTATACAATCGTAAACCGGTCGCGTTTTATGGAATCCCCATTGCCGTGAGAAGTAAGTCATTTTGTCACATGTATTTAACTAATTTGTCTTGAGTCTGTTGTTTGTGTTGTTTTATGTCATTTGTCTTCAAAGCGCGGCGTTAAGCTCCGCCATTCAACAAAAAATGCGTTTTTATTTATCCTAATATCAAGATCCGAAGAGAACATTCTATATCTTAGACAATTGAACGAACAGAACCTGTATTTTTTTCGATATTAAGTATGACATTCGTCTCGTAATCAAAACTTATAGCGACCTACTGTTATGAAATTTGGCACAAAATGAGAACTTAACTTACAAAGAAAGAAAAAATCCAAATAATAGAAATTTATATGTACATTTCATAGAGAACTATCATCACAAAATTGTACTATTAAGTATAATTTTATGATGATTTTTTGTGATGATTATAATTGAAATTTTCATTTAATTCAAAATGATACGGCCGCAAATTTAAGTTTGTCAGCGCTTATAAATTGTACTTTTATAGTTGATTCCAGAGTCCGAGGAATATCTATATATCACCATTATATATAAAAATATAGTCGCTCCACACATAATATCTCGAATTAACAGAAAATTTAAGAACAATTTTTGAAACTTGAACCTAAAAAAACATTAATTTTAACTACCATTTTTAGTTGCTTCAGTATCTTATTACTATATGTACCTTTAAGTCTTTGAAGTTTATGTTAACTTGTAATACTAACATAATAACATAACTATGAGTCAGCGTTATTCACTTATATTATTTTACTTTTATACTTTGGGAATAAATTATACTTATTTTACTAAACTTTTTAAGATATTTCTAGAAGTTGTTACAAAGCGAAAGTTCTTGTTTAGAAAACTTATAAAAATTTAATGTAGCGGGATTTGAACCTTGTTATTTTCTTTCCTAAGTGTCTAAAAACTTTTTTAAAAATGTTAAACATATTAATAAATGCCATTATTTCTTTCCAAACGATAATTCTAAGCAGGTTGTACAGATTTGTAAAATTCTACTACGGAGATGCTAACAATATATATAAGTTGTAACAAGCGTATGGCTAAGTGGTTATAGTCAGAGAACTTCTACGGTTTCTCTTCAACGTGGACGGTTACCAAGTAACGCGGGTTCAAATCCCGTACCGTTCAGAGTTTTATAAGTTTTCTAAAACAAAAAGTACCCTTATAGATCTTTAAATATGTTTAATTAAACACCCCCGACACGATTGAATCGATAATTGTTGAGATTGCTGTCAGACGCTGCCTCACAATAGTGGAATACCACGGCGACCTCAAACGAATATATGTGACAAAAACGAAATAAATAAATAATTAATAGTAAATAAATAAATCGCTTTTTACAATTTCAATTTCATTCAAATCTTACGCATTTGTAAGCAATAAACTTTTTTATGAATGTTTCATATGAATTACAAATTCATTGAGAAGCTATAGGTCATCGTCCGGTGAAGTAAGTAATTTAACATACAGATATATAATTGTATATGTAAATAAAAATTAACATTTATTATACGATGATTGTGGGTTCGATCCCCACTCAGGGGAATTAATTATTATTTATTAATATTTTAATTTTTCACCTAGGTGAAAACGGCGGTGAAGAACGGCGGATTCGGTTGATAGCGAAAAACGGAGTGTCTTAACACTAGGTATCCTCTGCCTAACTTGCTGTGTGCGGGATACAGCGTGAAACGTGAAGCTGATTTTAATTTCATTGTTTAATAAAAAAATTAAAGCCCTCGATTTGTACCTACTACTAAAATATTGAAACAGACTCGTTCCACAGTGCTTTTGACTCATTTCACCTTATAAAAGACGCTAGGTCAGTTAATGAGTTAAGTAACTGGTCTCACGAGTCAAGTCAAGTAACTAGAGCACATACTCGTGCCAGTCGGGTTGGCAAACATTTTGCAACGCGCAACCACGGATCTCATCTAATATATATTAAACGTATGTGAATTGACAATTTATTAGGTGGAAAATTTTTGATAAAAAAATAAAATACAAGAGCTTCACGCTGTATCCAGTACACAGTAGGGTAGACAGAGGAAAACTAGAGTCAGTACACTCTGTACCCCATTTTCTACGGAATTTTTTGAGGCTTGCTTGTCGTATAGTGGAACTCAAGTGGATATTGAGGGTAGGCGTTAAAGTGCAAACACGCGATTTTTGTACTCTCGCAATCATATTGATAGTTTATTAAATATTAATATATATTAGTCAAGTGATGTAATAAAAAAACCATCCAAGCCACCAGCATAGTAATCCTTTATTAAAAGTGCAGTTTTTCTTTACACAAGTTTTAACAAAATAACGCCTAACCTTAAAACTATTTTTTTTCTTACTACCACTGCATCATGGAGTCAATGAAGCACACTATAAATGAGTTAAGTGAACTTTTCAACAAAAGAATGACCGACTTTGAAAATAATCTTCATACTTCTGTTGCCCCAGCGAGCCCAGTGACTAACATAGTGGCACAGTTTACTGAGTTTAGATCTTTTGTTGTGTCTGCGTTGGAAAGCCTTCATAAGCAGATCATGCTACTGACCAACAAATTTGATGCTTTGGAAATGAGATCCAGGAAGAAGATCATCCTTATGCATGGAATTCCTGAGGTGAAGAATGAGCTTGTCTCCTCAACCGCTGTAAAGGTAATCTCTGAGCATCTCAGTTTGCCTGAGTTTAATGCTACTTCTATGTGCAGATGCCATCGCTTAGGTCGCAGTAACACCAATAACAAGCCAAGGCCTATCTTAATAAAATTTCCAGATCTTGCTTTAAAAAATAAAATATGGCTTGCTAAAACTAGATTGAAAAATACTGGCATAACAATGTCAGAATTTCTCACTAAGGAAAGGCATAAGGCATTTCTCTTGGCTCGCCAAAGATTTGGAATTAATAATTGTTGGACCAAGGACGGTCATATAGTTATTATTGGTCATGACAAATCCCGTAACAGGGTCACAACCGAGGCTGCAGTGAATGCATTGCAAATATCTTGCTCCCAAGCCGCTCCATCAGTCATTAACCTTCCGGCTGACCAGCCAAACCCTGGCTACAAGGAAACTAAGGCTTCACAAATTAGGTCTAAACGGTTAGTGAAAAAGTAATCTTTATGAACAGTCTTTGTGTATTATAATGAGTATATGTGTATTTAATTTTTCACTCCACCGAATTTTAAATGTAATATTTTTGATTTTTTTTAAATTTATTTTGGTGTTGGTCTTCCTTATTAGTTTAATTTTGTATAAGTATCAAGTTTTTTCTTTTATCTTTGTATTTTTCTGGTTGTTTTATATTTAATCTTATTTTCTTATTCAATTTTTAATTATTAGTATTAATATAAGATGTTGTTTACTAGCTTTGACAGCAATTTATATAATTATGTTTTCTTCTATACCGTAACTTAGTTCTGTCAATGTCAATTATTTTTACAGATTGTATTAATCAATTTATAGATAATATTTTGCTGCATTGCTGTTTTTAGTATAAAAAGCAATAGTAGTTTAGCTAAATATTAATGTTTAATTTATGTTGGTTACTAGTATAATTATGTTATTTATTCAAACATTCTACTGTTGTATATAATTTCTGTCCACTGTTTTATTTTTTCTTTATTTACTTCTTTTTTTTTTTTTTTTGCTGGCTATGGATTTTCTTTTATTTTTATTGTATTTTTAGTTTGTAGTGGCATATTTCGTTATATAAATAAGGAAGTAGCAATATTTTCTTTTTTTGGGTTTGGTAGTGTTAAATTTACTTTTTTTTTTTGCTTGTGTAGTGTGTAAGTTTGTAGTTTAAATTTGATCTTATTGTAACTTTTTTTTTTTTATCTTCCTATTTAATTTTTTTTTTTTTTGCTGTGCTATTATAAATAACCTTCAATGCAATCTCTTTCTTTTTACACATTGTTGGTGGTGAAGGATGAACAACGTTCTATTCATATATAATTTATGTTAATATTATTTTAATCTATTGCATATATATTTTATTTATATATTTTAATATTTGTTATTATATTTATAATGTACGATAATAATATTTATAATTTAAGTGACGATTCTTCTTACTCGCTACCATCTTCCTCTGATAGCAGTTTTTGCAGTACTTCCGTTCCTATTTCTTCTTTTCTGGACAATACCTTTTCAAGCTCCCCAAAAAATTTCAATGTGGTGCATATTAATGCCCAAAGCATCCCAGCCCACTATCCTGACCTGTTAACTTCTTTTGATTGTAAAAGTGTCCATGCGATATTAATTTCCGAAACATTCCTTAAGCCTTGTTTACCTTCCGCATCCTTCTCCATACCTAACTTCCACCTTATACGAAATGACCGCATAGGTAAGGGTGGCGGCGGTGTAGCCATTTATATCCGAAACCATATACCCTTTACAATAGTTAGTAAGTCCCCCTCGCAATACTCTGAAGCTGCTGAATATGTTTTTATCGAAATCTTACTCGGGCGTTCAAAATTGTTACTTGGTGTTTTCTATAGTCCTTCACTTCACATAGATTACTTTCACACTTTCGAGACTATATTGGAAAAACACGTGCCCAATGTCGATCACACTATAATCCTTGGGGATTTTAATACTTGTATTAAAAAAAATGATTTCCGTGCGAAGCAACTTCTTAATATTATTAACAGCTCGAATTTAACATTACTTCCTACAAATCTCACACACCATTTCCCTAACTGTGCTCCATCCCAACTTGACCTTTTAATAGTTTCCTCTGCTGATTTTGCAAAGCTCCATGGACAATTTCCCGCTGATGCCTTTTCCTACCACGATTTGATGTATTTGTCTTATAATGTTCGTCCTCCTAAATTTAAACCATCCATCGTCATGCGACGTAATTTTACAAATTTTGATAATGAGAAGTTTATGTGTGACCTCACCAATATCGACTGGAACACCATCTTTAACGCCGACAATATTGATACTAAACTGGATATTTTCAATTCCCTGCTCACGGAACTCTATGACAAGCATGCTCCATTTAGACCTATTAAGTTGAAACACTTACCTGCACCATGGATTACGCAAGATATTAGATCTTTGATGGCAAAAAGAAATCGAGCTAAATGTAAGTATAAACGTAATCCTACTGATGAAAATTCTTCAAGATATAAGATCTTGCGTAATCGGTGTAGTAGAGTTTGCAGAGATGCGCAGCGGAACTACATCGATTCTAATTTGCAAAATTTAAATCCACGTAAATCTTGGCAGTTTCTTGAATCGTTGGGAATCGGTCGGCAACGTCAAGACTTGAATCGCGATATTGATGTTGATGCTTTAAATACGCATTTCACCTCAGTAACGCCTATGGATAGTACTACTAAGGCAAATACATTGAAATCTATCTGTTCCCTGCCGTTTCCATCAACCATTCCATTCCATTTTTCCGAAGTCACATTAGCCCAGGTAAAAAAATATATCTTAGGTATTAAATCGGATGCCGCTGGTTTCGATGGTATCAATCGTAAAATGGTTATTTTACCCCTTAATGTTATAGCTCCTGTAATTACTCACATTTTAAATTTCTCCCTGACCACTAATTCCTTTCCTAGCTTGTGGCGAATAGCCCGCATTTTTCCCATACCAAAGTCCAAAGATCCAAAATCCTTTTCTCAATACCGTCCCATTTCAATACTTCCGTTCCTGTCAAAGGTTTTAGAGCGTATTGTCTCGCACCAGCTAAATCAGTACCTTTTAGAAAACCATATTCTATCTGATTTGCAGTCTGGTTTTCGCTGTGCGCACAGTACAGTCACTGCCTTAATTAAAGTCTGTGATGATATACGGCTAAATATGGATAGACAAAATGTTACTGTTATTGCTTTGCTCGATTTTAGTAATGCCTTTAACACAGTAGACACTGACCTACTACTCGCTGTTTTACGATCAATTAACATCTCTTCTCATGCGACGGAATGGTTCAGAGGCTATTTATCTGATCGGCGACAATACGTACAAACCAATGACAAAAGATCTTCCCTTCGTTCTTCTTCTATGGGTGTTCCTCAAGGGGGTGTTCTTTCTCCTCTCCTGTTCTCTATTTTTATTGATTCTATCTCCCAAAACCTTTCCTCATTCCACCATCTATATGCTGACGACTTGCAGATTTACATGTGTACGCCTTCAAGTGATATAGATGAAGCTATTCGTAAATTCAATATGGATTTGCTGAATGTTGCTAGTTGGAGCAGGTCTTATGGCCTATCTGTTAATCCTGCCAAATCACAGGTTAGTATCATTGGTAGTACTAAGCAGTTAAAAAAAATTAATATGAATGACCTTCCTACTATACAGTTCGATGGTACTGTTTTAACTGTTAGACCGACCGTTAAAAACCTTGGGATCTTTCTAGACAACTCACTATCTTGGTCAGCGCAGATAGCTGAGGTGAGCAGAAAAGTATTCGCTAATATCGGAGGCTTGAAAAGATGGAAATATTTTCTACCTATGAAAACCAAAACTACTCTAGCTCATACACTACTGCTACCGATTTTGGATTATGCTGACTCTTGTTACCCGGATCTATCTGAGGAACAATTGAATAAACTAGAGCGGTTACAAAATTTATGTATAAGATTTATTTTTGGTCTGCGTAAATATGATCATGTCTCCGATTACCGTCGTCAGCTAGGATGGCTCCCTATTAGACTTCGCCGCAATTATCGTATGCTTACTCTTCTTTACTCGATCCTATACAATCCTTTCGCTCCCTCTTATTTAAAAGAGCGTTTCAACTTCCTTGGTTCCGATTCTCTTCTACGCCTTGAACTAAGGTCGCGAAGTGATAACCTCCTCAAACTTCCAACCTGCTATACCCACTTCTATTCCAACTCCTTTACTGTGAAAGCTGCTATTCTCTGGAATGCACTTCCTTCTGAAGTGCGACATTCAATGTCACTTGACATATTTAAAAGACGTCTAAAACAACACCTTTTTAATTTAGAAAATTTGTAGACTCTTCTATCTATTAATTATATTGTACATATTTTATTATATTATATGTAGCATTTGTTTGTATAAGAGTATATGTGTTTATATGTACTTATTTATATATGTATGTATTTATGTATTGTGTTTGAGCTTTGTATTTTTGTATATATCATAAGTATTTTATGTGTTTACTTAGTATTATTATTATTATTTTTTAGTGCACATAACGTTATTCCACCCTTCTCTTTTTATATTTTAAGTCCTTTGCTGTTATCAAAGGTTGCCTGTAAGAGATTGCTTGAAGCAATAAGGCCGCCTTTGCATACTTGTTTTTTTATTTCTTTTCTGTTCTATTTCTGTTATTCTTTTTCTTTTATTTGTGTGCAATAAAGTATAAACTAAACTAAACTAAACTAAACTCAACGGCGGGCATTTTGCCCCGGGGCAAGGCGAAACAATGAAAATATTAAATGACTCTGTCAAGTGGGGATGGAACCCACAATCATTGCATTACAATCACACTCTTGTGCCCTCTTGTAACTAACTAAAGTCATGATTCATTCCCCCGAGTGGGAATGAACCCACAACTGTCGCGTTTACTACCAGAGGTTGCCGCTGCGCCAAGACGGCCAAACAAAGCCTTTACGTAAAATAAAGTTATAGATAATGCTAGTACCAAAACAAAAAACACTTTTGGCTCTAAAACTTCAATTATCACGTAATAATTTTGAATTATATATTTATTTTTCATTTAACAATTCATTTTAAGTCCATTATTGCGTTATACAATATTTAAAAAAAGGGACTTTCTAAATGAAATTGAATATAAAGCGAACGTAAGAAGCTTTAGCGACTGCCAGCCATTCTATTATTATTGAGATTACACAATGTTATCTTATCTCAGTTGAAATGTAAGGTTGATTCGGATTCGATTCCAGATTGATGTAAAAAATTGTTTGTATTTTTTTAATATATACTCGTATTTACAAGATAGTATTTATAATGTTATATTTTTTTTGTTATTTATGATATTATTATCATAAGTTCATTGCTCACTTGATATAAAAAAGTTTTCAAAATAAAAATAGTGTCTTCTTCATCATCACCTCTTAGTCATTAACTTAACAAATGATTTTGCCTACCTTTGCCACTGCGGTAACATCACTGAGTAATTTTTATTGTATTACTTCTTCTTTTAGTACTTCTTCTTTTACTAATTCGTGAAATTCTCCAAAAAATAAAAACACAAAATTCTAGCTTTTAAATGTAAAAAAATAAAGATTACCCAATATCTTCCGTAAATTGATGCTTTTATCTTATACTTAAATCGGTATCATTGCGTTAATCTTTTACTCAATTCTTTACGTATGTAATCTACAAGATGCAATTGCTACAATTAGTATGCACTTTCAAATAAAATATGAAAAATTTAAAAATACTATACAAGGCTATTGCATCCTTAAATAAAGATCTCAGTGCTATAAAATCTTGGGCTGAATCTTTTGGATTGCTAGTTAACCCCAAAAAATCACAAGCAATTATTATTGGCAGTAATAAACTTAGAGTTAAAATAAATTGGGATTCAACGCCAAAAATTCTTTATTCGGGTGTTGAAGTTAAATACTGTAATAAAATAAAAAACTTAGGTCTAACTTTTGACAGTAATATGTCCTGGGCGTCGCATATTAATGACATCAGCAAACGCATACATTTCTCTTTCCATTCTCTTAAGCGTCTCCAATATTTCCTCCCTCATAAAACCAAAATTATGCTAGCGCAATCTCTTCTCTTGCCAATTCTTGACTACGCTGACGTCTGCTATTTAGATGTGACGGAGGAGCTACTTAACAAGCTAGAGCGACTTCAAAACCTCACTATACGCTTTGTCTTTGGTCTACGTAAATATGATCACGTTTCCCAATTTCGAGCTCAGCTTAATTGGCTCCCAATCCGACTTCGCCGAGATATGCACATCCTCTCACTTCTGTTTAAAATACTTAACTATCAACATTTCCCTTCTTATCTACGCTCCCGCTTTACCGTACTTCCCACTCCCACACGCTCTAGGAGGTCTTGTGTCATACCGATGCTTGACATTCCGAAGAGTAACACCAAATTCCTGCAAAAATCCTTCTCAGTCCATGCTGCATCCTTATGGAATCAACTCCCAAAATCCATCCAGAGAAGCCCATCCATAATCTCCTTTAAATCCAAATTAAAAAATATTTTCTTGAATTCCTAAGCCAGTAGATCTTGAACAATTTTTAAACTTTATTACCGCATTTTCATCTCTAATATATATATTATATAGTGTATGTATATTGTATATATCTATATATATATATATATATATATATATATATATATATATATTATATCTATGCAAGTATGTGTGTATATGTATGTATTTATTATATATGTATTATAATAGTATACACTTATATATGTATGTATATATGTATATATATATTTTAGCTGTATTTTGTTACTAGTATATAATTTTTAATTTCTTAAATTGTACGTTGTTTTGCTCGCTACTCACTCATCCACTTCCACTGGTTGACTGGAAGAGATCTCTTATAGAGATAAGTCCACCTTTGTACACGAAATGTCTTTATGTATTGTTTATGCAATGTAATTTTTTTTAAGTGCAATAAAGAATATATATACATAAGACTAGCACGTAGGGAAGGGTAAGTAAAAGATCTAATATGAAGAAGTCTTATTTTTTAAGCGTCTTTAAGACTAAAAGTCTCATTTAGGCCCATATATATAACTCGCTCTCAAGATCGATCTCAGAGTTCAGAGTGGTTTACAAATACGGGTCTTAGAGATTTTCAAATATGCTAAAATGACAAATTTTAAACATCGTTATAATCGACAGACATAGCACAATCTTCATAGAGAGTTAAAAGAAAAAGAACCCGAGCACTCATTGTAGCCCATCGTTATTAGAGCAATGAGATGCCATTACACTAAAATTCCCTTCACTACATTTTAGTAATTGACAGACATAAATATGTACATTTACAATACTGCTATAGTCAATGAATAGCCAAGAAAAATAAATACAATTAATATAAGACATTGCTTTTATTTAAAATTTTATCAGATTTTACTCTAAACACATATTGGTCTGTACTCTTCTTTTCCACGTCGTTTATATTGACTGACCAGACTGAAAGATGCCTAAATGAGTTTTGTTTACATGTATCCTGTACAAGCAACTTTCAAAATAACGTAAGCGTTTAACGCAAACTTACATATTATATGTAATAACTGTTATTTTTTTTAAAACATGACTGAAACTAAAAATTACTCGTCTCGTCGAGCATGGACCGATGGATGCTGCATAAAATAACTCATTCCCCAAAAGGGTATCGAATCCACGACCACGTTTACAATCAAACAGTGCCAGTAAGGAAAATAAAAATAAAAATGAGATAAATTAAAAAGCAACTAGTTTTTCTTATATTGTCATCTTTCCATCGTTTAATTCACATAAGAATTCGACGCCGGCCATTAGTTCACTTCATTCTAACATATAAACTAGGCTAATGAGTAAAGGTTGAATGTTTAATTAAAGCTTATCTATTGTCAGTGTAAGGTCGCTTTTGAGAAAATATTACGTACTAAAATTACTTAGAATATTCTTTTATTTCGTCTTAATTATTGTGACTCGCGTAATAAACATTAGGATTGGTTTATAATTTAATAATTGTTGATATAACGTAATATTTATAATAAGTTAATTTTTATCGATGGTTTTGGATTTGATCTATCGATATTCAAAAGTAATCCTCGCTCTGGTAACGAGGCAAGGCTGGTGAGTTCCACACACTCGATACCACAAGAATGTGGCGGAGAGTGGAGAACAAAAGTATCTTGATGTGAATGAAGTGTTTTAGCACTAGATTCGCAGGTTTCCTCTGCCTTCCCTGCTATGTATCGATATAGAATAAATTTGAAAAAATAATTAAATTGACTCCAAATATCTGTGAATTACCTAGGTTGTTGGTACATATCTTCTCTTGAAACGCAAGTACTCGTATATACGTAAAATAGACATACAAACACTTAGGAAGTGTACTTAAATATACTCAAATATTATACATTTCCAACAATATCACATAATATTGTTTTTAGGTCGGTTAGTAAAACGAAATAATCATAAGACAGCGTAAAAATCACAATATTTTTTTACGCAAGGTAAAAAAGTTTCTACTTTGCGTAAAAGAATATTATGATTTTTAATTACATTTTACAAACACCGTCTATGTAAAACGATATAAACGTTGTTATCCTCTCCACGTGTTAATTAGAGTAAACATATTTTTTGTTTACAGTACATTTCTTTTAAAAGATAGCATATTTTAAAGATAGCATCTTTCAGGATTCCTCTGCCTATACTTACGTACAGTGCGAAAGTTACAAAAATAACAATTCAATTAACAATAACATAAAATGAACAATTTCAATTAAAATAATTTCTTACGAGACAGATATAGACCAAATATATTTAATTACAAACGTCAATTGTTTATGTGAAATACGAATGAAAACAGTATAACGTCTTAGCTAACCTTCTTAAAGCATATCTTATTTCAAGATTCAATTATAAACATCTTTTTACTGTTTAATTAAATTGGGTTTTATTATTTATTTTTTAATTGATTATATTATAATAATTATCTCGTCTTTCTGACAAAAAGAGCAGCGTTGAACTCCGCCATTTAAGACGTAGCGTCCCAAATTTGGAAGTTTCTATACACTTCGTTATCTATAACTAACCTGTTATTCTAAAAGAAAAATTGGGATGAATTAAAGATGCATATCAAAAATTTATTTATAGAATTCATTGAACAATCTTATATTTTTTTATTTATGACACATATTTTCTAGATGTTTAAAAAAAATAAAAATCATTAGCATTCTTTTAAAAACACATTATTGTTTAACATTATTAAACAATATTAGGCATGGTGGGTAAAAATCTAAAATATTTTTTCAAAAAATTCTACTCCATTTAAAAAAGCCTGTTACATTTCATGACGTAAACGCTTGATACACCATATAAGAAGTGCGTCGAATCCGACATGCGCATACGCAAGTGTACAGTGATAGTGGTCATAATGAAGCTTACGGTTAGTTTTCAGTGTTTTAGTGTATAATTATTATTAAAATAGTGTTTTTTTTATATTTATTATTAATGGTTTTTTTATGAAATATAATATTTTTAGAACAAATAGCTAGAGAAAATGCTTTACTTAATAGTTGTGGATTGAAATCTCATTTAGAGATTTTTTCCTAAAGAAATATAGGTACACTATAAATTTAATAAGTGAACAGTGAAGAGTGAGTTAACTAATCCGTAGAAATCTAATTTTATTTTATATAGAAATGTTTTTGTTAACTGTGCATCTTCAAAATGTTGTTAGAAAATAACTGAAAGAGTAGAGCGGAAATAGATTAACTGAAATTTAACATAAGATTATTTTTAAGATATATTATATTTAAAGATATGATAATGTTAACACTAGGTTGCCCTGCTTCTGCTTGCGGCAGTCACACATGCCGCTAAGCCAGGGAAGAATCACAGTGAAAGTGAGAAGACGGAGAAACGAGAACTGGTTGAAGGGAACAGTGGAGTTGAGAAGAGAGCTCCACTTCTGTCTACTGGTAGGATATGTACCAATATACTCGTATTTATTTAAAATGCTTTGCTTGGATCTAATTGTATCTTAAACAAAATATAAGAAATTTATATTTAAACTAGCGACCCTATTGCGGCTTCGCCCGCTTTTACTACTGGATTATTCATATAATGTATGTTTGCAAATCACTTAAGATAATGTGAAAATTAATTAAACCCTAATGCAACCCGCATTTTCATAGTTTCAATAAGGATTTTCCAATTGTTTTACACAGCAAGGATTTTTTAGTAGGTATCGTAATTTTATATCTGTGATACTAATCTTTTCAAGTACTTATTAAAATATATTTAAATTACTATTTTTAGATAGTTAAATGACATTAAATAATACATTCAACTCGAATTATCCAATACCTGCAAACGCATCTAAATCTTTGTTGCTATAAAGGCAGGCGGGTTTTTTTTTCGAGCTTGTGGTTAATGCTGAAGAGGGTATTCTGTCCCTTATGAAAAGCAAGCACGACGTGGCTGCCTGTGAGGAAAATTAAATAGAATGCATCGGCCGGGAATCGAACCCGGGCCGCCCGCGTGGCAGGCGAGCATTCTACCACTGAACCACCGATGCGTGGAAGGCAGGCGGGCGCGGCAGACTCGCTTGTATAAGCATAACGTCGCGAGGCGCGTTTCGCAGCAAGGATTTTTTGATATAGTAACAACTTCTAAAGTACTTATTAAAATGAAAAACAGAAAACAGTTTTGATCTACATTAAATGGCCAACGTAACTAATATACTTATTTATATGCTGAGAGTAAGGGATAAGTGAAATTTGACTCGATACAGTTGATGTGTGAACGGCGTGATGTGTCAATAATTAAATGCGTTTTTCTCTAAAACTATTTGAAATTTCGAAATAGTTTAAAAGCAAATTTTATCTTCGTTTAACGTAGAAATTTAATAAAGTATTTTAAAGGATAAGGATTAATACCATTATGGAGAAATATCCCTCACAATAAAAAATATATTGAAATTACTATTTTTAGACAGAAATATGATCACTACGCGTTATTCTTAAAAGATACGAATATGCCATCGCGGACTTTTTTGTAGATCTTATTAAGAGGAACAATACTCCAGTACATTTTTTTCATGTAATATTTACCATTAAAGCAGCGCATGCGCCAAAGTGTCTCAGCAGGTAGGACTTTATACACATTTATCGTATTTATGTTAATTTACATAAGAATGTACAAATAATAAACTATATATAAACCTTCCCTGAGAAATACTCGACCTAATGGTGAAAACCGCATTCAAATCCGTTGGGTGGTTTAGAAGAAGAAGAGTTAGAAAGTTCAGACAGACACTAAAAGCGACTTTGTTTTATAAGATATAGGATGTATAACATTTTGGGTATAATTTTAAACACTGATATTCCCGGAAAGAGATAATATTAAAGATTATTTTTAACATATTTTATAGATAAATGCTAGTAATCTCATAGACTTAAAGTTGATAGTAAAACATTGAATATTGTTAACAGTATCACCAGCAATAACCACTGGAGGAGTAGAATACGCAAACTCAAGAGAAAATTTATCTGACAAATCTCCTGCACAGGTAAGTCAAAAATATTTACATAAGGCTTAAAATTCAACGAAGAAAGCAGAGAGAACTTAGTGCTAAGATATTCCGTTCCACACTTTCCCCACAATGCCGCAATGCCGTATAAAACTGCTTATAACTTTACTTATAAATAAACATACATACATTTCTATATCTCCTAAACTAGAAAACAATATAACATTCCTAAGCATATTTCACAATGCCTAAGTTTTCCACCCAAAATCTCATACTGACTGTAAATAAGTTTCGCTCAGAAATAGTTAAATATTACTCACGTCTCACAATGCTTAAACTTAACTCACTTGTATTCACTTCTAGTAAGTACCCACCAGGTTCCACAGATTGCAGGATTTATGAGAAAAGTTAAGTTTAATAAAGAACTTCTTGACGTCTCTGATGAATGTTGGTACGGTTTTATGGTCACCTTGAAGCATTAAGGTGTTTTATTCTTTTACAACGAAAGTTGATATTTCTTTTTTTTTTTAGTTTTGTTGAACTATTTAAGGTTTATTTCTTATTTGGATTTAGATTTACGCGTTTTTGATATCTTTCTATAATAAGATAACTCACTTTCTGTCAAATTATGGGAATATTATATATTGGGAATATTACATGTCAATTGATAAACAAATAATTCCTGTGAGGTCATCGTGGTGGATTCCAGCGGGTCTCCAGAATTCGGCAGAAAGTGGAGAACGGAGTGTGTGGAACACTAGGTTTCCAAATTTCTTCTGCCCACCCTTCCATGAGCGGGATACAGCGTGAAGTTATAAAAAACAGGGATAAAATAATGACTCTCCATATCCACTAGCCTTGAACAAACTAAAACTTGCGTTTAACCTGATACAATATACGGAGCCTTTAGCCTTCCTCGATAAATGAACTTTTCAATAGAAAAAGTTTTTTCTATTGGACCAGTTCAAGTTCCTGAGATTATTGCGTTCTACCAAACAAACTGTTCAACATTATAATATTAGTATAGAAGAATGCTTTGTTTATAATATTGTATGTTGGGGGATTAAACCTTTACAGTATGTATTAAAAACATATTAAATATTTCATTTCCTCGAGAGGAAATCGATCCCACTAGCCTTTTTTACACCAAAATATAGGATTAGTATCTAGAACTATCACAAATTGTTACCTCATGATACAATTCTAAAGTGGAGCACAACGGCGTCTAATAAATTACCATTTTAGCACGTAATTTAAAAACGGGGTTAATGAGGGGGTTCCAGCCCTCCGAGTGCAGCTCTTTACGATAATTGAATTATTATAGTAACCTTTTTATGAAGGATTCCTTCTAAGTGCCTATTTCTCATGCGGATTATATTTAACTAGGTAGACTTCGTGGTTTTACTTTATTTTTGTTTGTTTAGGGTTTTAAAATATATTGATCTATACTAATATCAATAAATTAAAGAGTTTAATCGAAAGCACTAAGCTCAGAAATTGGTTAAATAAAAAAATATGTGGAATAATCGAATTATTTGAGGCATTTTAGTTAGTTCGATTTCGGAAAAAGGTATTTTAAAATTAAAAAACTTTCTTGTATTTTAGCAAGAGGAGAGCAACAGTTAGTTAGCATTTATATAGTTTTGTTTCGATTAATTTGAGGAGGTAAATGGGGGTACCACTCATAACTCAATGCACTTTTCTAAGCACACCTACAGAAAAAATGAAATACACTTCCGGAAATCGAACCCAAATCCTTTTCAATGATGACAATCATATTTTATTATAACAATACATTTCCTTGGGGGTAAAATGAAACATTCCAGATTGATAGCTACAATTTAATAAGATAAGTCCGTCAGTAAATACGCGTTGGGTGCGAATAAATCTAAAATACGAGGGTCCAAATCTAATACAATATATATATCGTATGAAATATCACTGCGTGTCCAAACGTGGACGAGATTCTGCATAATAGAATACGTTTCGAATAATTTCACGCTGTATCCCTCATTCTATACTGTATGCGGGATAAAGCGATAAGCTGGGGAAAAAAAGTTAAGACTCTCCGTTCTCCTCTTTTCTAGTGCTACTACTCGGAGTTAATAGTAATTAAAAACTCATAAAAAACACCATTATAAAACTATTGAAGGGCTTGAATTGAGATTTAATAGATAATTCAATAATTTTACGTTATAACATTAAACTTTCATATAAATATGTAAAAGTTACATATTACATAACCCACTGGACTCACAGGGCTGATTTGTGGCACACGCATGTGACATAACATAGAGATCCTGTTCTTATGTCTCAAGAGGGAAATTACGTAAAGTTAAATTAATTGACAATATTTGATACAAATCTGCATGCATAATTACTATAGCTTCACGCTGTATTCCACACATGGGTTATTCAGAGGGAACATGGGGAACTAGAGTTAGTATATGTGTTGAGTGACGGAACTCAACGCAGCGCTTTGCCTCGTTACCAGAGTGAGAAATTGAAAATATTATATATTTCATTTTCTCAAATGAGATTCTCATTTTCTCAACACACATGTCACAGCATTGAATTCCGCCACTCAACACGCATACCTATAATGGGGATGGAAATGGAAAGGAGTATGTGCGATATACAGCATGAAACAAAAAAAATATACAACATCACTTTTACTTTTATCTTAATTGATTACAATTATATTCGATAGCACAATAAACTTTTACAACTGCTTATTAATTTACGTTATGTGAAAGTTAGTATAATAAATTGTTTTTAGTTAACATGATCTAGTAAACTAAACTGATATTAAAATTAATTGACAATTGTATGTGCGGCTCATAATTCTGAGTTAAATATTAAGTAGCTTTCCGCCTTAGTTGAATAGCGTAACTCAACGCCACATTTCTGAATACCAAAATAATATCCAAGTGGTTATTGACCTTACAACCACCACCAAGCATCAAAACAAATATATTTTTGCAATAACTATTTAAAATTTAAATTTGTGCTTGATTCTAATTAGATTTTGTTTATTTTTACTCTGAACAACTCAACGCGTTGAGTTTATTAAGTTTAACGACGCGAATTGAGGACGAATTCGATAAATTACAACGCTGTCAAACAATCCACGGTATTTTATCACCTGACACAGCCATTGTATTACTACGGAACGCTGTAGTATCGCTAAGACTATTACTATAGTGATAGTCGAATTGGTATAGCCAAGTTAAATGTTTGGATAGTTTGTATTTTGTTTTCAGTATTATAAGATTGGCAAATGAACTATTTAGAAGTCTAATTTTAACTGGAGTGTAGTACTTTCTACTGGGTGACTTGGCTACTCAATTTGAATTTTCTACTGTGGTCAAATATAAATGACATAGTGTATGACACATGACACAATCTAAGTTTCCAAGTAAAGTAATGATTAACGTCATGTATGTATAAACCCTATAGAAATAGACTATACAATACTCTTTTTTTTTCAATTCAAACCAGTTGTTTCTTAGGTTAATGCATTCCACCTCAAGATGCCATTAAAAAACAAAACTACTACTAATATTTTTTCACGCACTCGATAGCGAGTATCGATAAAATATAGAATACAGAAATTCCTTACATGGCACAAATTTTATGGACTTAACAAATTCTCTGTTAATTATATTTTATTTGGAGTTTATATAACCGAATTTTTCTTGATCTCTCCAAGCGGATGAAATGAATATTTGTTTTCATTTATACAATTATTATGACGTAACATAAAAAATTATATATTTATAGTGAATATACGTATAATTTTAAACGGTAGCCAACGGAATGTCTAAGCCTCTAGACATTCCGTTGGCTACCGTTCCGCTCTAAAATGGCTCTATAAATGGCAGGTAAACATATGAGTATAACGTAAACCAACAAAAATGTAACCTGTGCGCATTGGATACAAGCCAAGTGCTCTTACTAGTAAAGCTCACACACCTTCACATCCCGCTATGAAAAATTTCTGATGCCACGAAATGAAACAGTCTATTTTCTTTATATTGAAAAGAGCAATTTCATTCTCCAAGTGGGAATCGAACTTACAACCGTCACGTTGAACCAAGAAAATGCTCTACAATTTCCATGTATAGTATGTACTATATAATATACTATACATGGGCGAAAAATATATTTTTTAATCAAAAAAATATTAAAACAAAAAACAAAAAGCTACGAGCAGAGTTGTAAAGCATTTCTTTACCTAGTTTTACATGTATATAGCCAAACCTATTTTATGATATCCACATGTGCCGATATAACACTATCTATACCGGTATGTAATTACTTGTAACGATAGGAAACGTGCCGTAAGCGATATTTGGTGGTTCGGAGCTATTTACCGGTCGAGTGACTGCATAATACTCGTACATGAGTAACGCCCTGCCAACACACATGAACTACTTTCCTTAAGATTACTTAATAGATGTTGATAGTAGGTGCTGCCTACTATTTTTTTGTCCATAGAACGGTAGTCAGAGGGAACCTGGTTTTTTTAACTTCACTATGTATCCCGCTTATAGAAGGAAAGCAAATAGAACCATCGCAACCATGTTAAGACTATTCTTTCCCCACTTTCTGCCGTAATTTTAAGACATTACGTGTAGTAGTGGAAATCACCGCCAAAAAAAAGAAAAAAATAAATATGATCCTCGAATGAAAATCGAATCGACAACCTGTAGCGTTTACACGCTTGTGCCTGCGCCGCTACTGGCCTACATTTACATACATATTTAATAAAATACTAAAAATAATATTAATAAATTTTCTTGTTTATTTTAATGCCGTAATTTAAATTAAGACGGTTATATACAATATACTCGTATATTAGCGACATGAAAGTTAAACAGTAAAAAAGATCGTTTGCCACAAACAAAGTTGACTTTAATTTAAATAACTAACGACTTTGGATATTAGACATTTATATAAAACGAAATATCTTAATTCACAACGCTAGTGTAATACTAATGGAGTACTTTAACACAGTAGACTGTTTTAAATAGATCAATTTTATACTAAGTAGGATTTTAAAATTTATAGTAATTTTAGAATTTCAGTTTTCCCTGATATATGATATAAATAAATATTTAAATAAAATAGAGATATATATAATAAATAATATATAACTCTATAAAATAAATTAAAAAAAATCTTTATGTTTCTTCACGCTGAATCCCGCACATAGCCTCGTAGGTAGAGTGATCCTGGGAACATAGTGTTAAAACCCACCGTTTCCCGCTTTCCACCGAATTCTGGCGTACGTGTTGAGTGGCGGAACTCAGCGCCGCTATAGATAAAACATATTTAACTCTATTAATACGCTAAATATAGAATTATGTACAACCATTATATAATATTTCCTAGTAAGAAAACTTTTAACAAAAGCTTAAAGTTTAAAATATAACTTTAGATCAAGATGTTTAACTTGACCACTCTACTGCAGTAATTAGCTAAGTTAAGAGTTTATCTTGGCTATTTTTACTTACTTGTAATACATAAATATCTTACATAGGACTAGCGAAAAAAGTAAATATGGTGACAATTCATTTTTTACTTTTTGTATACTTAAAAGATATGTTATAATAGCTAAACTTTAGTGTAATTTAAATATTCCCTCAGGCAGGAATTGAATCCAAAACGATTGCAGAAACTTTGCAACTGCAAAATGATATTGATATAATCTAAATATTTATTTTCAGCTTCACACTGTATGTTGAGTGGTAGGCAAAGGGAACCTAGTGTCAAGACACTCTGTTCTCTACTTCCCGCTCAATTTTCAACACATTGTGTGTTGAGTGACGAAACTCAATGCTGCGCTTTATTTTGATACTAGAGAGAAAAAAATAAAGTACTCATTTACTCTGAGTGGGAATCGAACCCTGTGCCGCTGGACCATGACGGCCTCTAACACTACAATATATTTTTTAATATTTCTCAGTAAGTCACAAACGTTGCTTGCGGCCATTTATTATATTTATAGTGTTGGACTACAACAAAACTCATTTTCTCGTATCATTATTCATCGCGAAGCAATTTCGAGTCACAAATGAAAATTAAACGGGGACGAAAGAATACGTCATTTCAGCGGTAATTATCCTGAGGGCAAGCTCAGGCTGGGATAGTGATGTCTATTTGACGATGTAACCTATTTGTAAATCGATGTTTTTTGATTTAGCTACATTGGAATTGTCGTATCTTTTATCGAATATCATAATGTAAATCGATATTATAGAGCTGTTAAATAATTTTGGAAATATTTTTTTTTTGTTTGAGGGTAATAAATAAGGTAGATACGTAACTATTGAAATTTTGTATGACATAAGTTTTATAAAATATGTTTTTATATGATAATATGACAACTATAATGCTATAGACAATATCATTTATAACAGCAATAAAGAAAATTTAAAAAGTTCTTTACATGTACATTCATCAATTTATAACAACTCTCAATCGTATAAGAGAATCGATTAAAATATAATCTGAACTACATTCTCGTAGATACATCCCTAGGTCCGGACAGACTCACGACGGGTAGGCGAGAATGTCGAGTGCCAAATTAAATCATCGTGTAATCAGTTATCTGAATAGGCAATGTAGTATTATGGTTTTTTTTTCTAGCTTTAATGCTAGAGTATGGTTAAATACTTCATATTTATGGAGGAAGTAGGTTCGATTTTAAAGTGATTTAAAAGTTATTATTTAAACACAAAAAAAAGGTGGTTGTTAGTTCAATACTCATTTGAAGAAACATTATTAAAAACAAAAAACGCAATAAGTGGTGGATCTAAGTTCGATGCCCAATGAGGGCATGATTTTATTTAAAATATATTTTTATAAGGCCAGTCGTGGCGCAGGAGCACAGAGTTTGCCTCCAGATATCGGCGGAAAGTGGGAACCGGAATATCTTAACACTCAGTTCGCTCTTCCTACCCTGCTGTGTACGGGATACAGCGTGAAGCTAATTTTTTAAAGTATTTTCATTTCCCCACTCCAGCAGGCAAAGCACGGCGTCGAGTTTCCATAAAAAATCACATTTTATTCTCTTATTTATTTAAATCATATAAAAACTTTATTCTGTATTTTGAAATTCCTTAATTGAGCATATATTTGCACGTTCAAACTCAAACACGAACATATGTACATACATACTCGTACATGCATATGAAAATAAATTTAAAAGCCACTGCATAAAATTATCACTTTAAATGTGAATGTGTATAAAATAGCAACGCACATTTACGTTTGTGCACCAAATCTAAATGTTAATTTTGTTTATATGAGAAGTGTATTTAAATGTTATATTTTTTTAAGTTGTTTGTTACATGTTCACGCAAAAAATTAAATCACCTTCATGCTGTACCCCGCATTCAGCAGGATAGGCAAAGGGAACCTAGTGTCACAATTTATTAAGGTTAGGTTCCCCCTGCCTATCCTGCTGAGTACGGGATACAGCGCGATTATTGCTAAAATAAATTTTCTCATTGACTTTCGTCACTCAGTCTTCTTCTTCAAAGCTTCTTCTTTGTACCCAACAAAACGTTGGAAACGCGTGAAAAAGAAAAATAACAAAGGGCTAAAAATATTAAAATTCACACCAATTCTTCTTACATCTGAACGCCATTATGAAAGCTACGTGATTCAGATTGCTTTTTGATATTTGCGGGCGCAAAGAAAAAATCTCACTTCCATCAAATTTATTAAATGAAAAGTCGTTTTTACGCATTCACATTCACACAAATCATGACCTAGGACTAAATTATGATCTTATTCAAATTTATAATTTATGATTATTATTGTCAGAACTTATTTAATTTGCTTTTTTTATATATATAGAGGAAAAAATTTCATATCGTGTTAAATGGCGCAACTTAACGCAGCTTAAGCTTTTCGTCGTGCTCATGTAGCGACCGTGGTGCATGCGACTGTAAATATAACGGTTGTGGGTTCGATTCCCACTCAGTGGACGAAATATTTAATATTTTAGTTTCCTCGTTCGTGAGTTCCACCTATCAACACGAAATGCCTCCAGAATTAAACAAAAAGTGGGGAACGAATGTTTCTTAATGGGAACAGAAGGTTCACAGGTTTCATCTTTCTACTCTGCTACGTTCCAGCACATAGAGCGTAATAAATAAAAAACAGAATCTGCGTAATTTAACACTGTATTATTGAAACCACAAATATTTACTTCAAGATTTCTTAATTAATATAGAAATAATGGTTTTCCACTTACTATTTAGCAGGATATATTATTATAAACGCGGACTAAGCCTTTTATCACGACTTCACTTCACTTCAGTCAATTTCCAACGTCCTGTACTAGAATAATATTACGAGACTAATCGCCTTATCTTCACCGGAACTGGGCATAAACAGCCACAGTTATGAACTAAGGGTGGAAGATACACTCAAATGTTTGTTTTCATTGCTCTACGAAATTTTGGTGTTGAAAATTGTAATAATTTTATATTTTTCATTATTATTATTTAATATAATAATTTTATTTTATTTATTTATGCCGTCTAGAGCTAGGTTGAATCGAGTTTTTTAGTCTCTTGAATTGAATTAAGTTTTTTTTAGGTTAAATATAATCACGGCGGAATAAATAAAGAAAGACTGATACTGAAAACGGCATCACTTAATAATATGTATGTATGTACCATGTATCGAATTTAGGTGGAAAGAGAAAAACGAAGGATCTTGGACACCAGGATCTCTCAGCGAAATCCTGCAATATGTGAGATATTCAGAAAAATATATATATCTGATAAAAAATGACTGTACGCATAACTTTAATATTTAGATTTCGTCTCTCTGTAGTCCAGGCTTATAGCAATATTCATTTCGCCATTCAACACGCAATGCTTCCAGGATTCAGCGGACAAGGTCTTTCTATTGTCTTAACACTAGGTTCTCTCTAACTACTCTGCTAAATCTGTGAAAAAAACAATTTCAATTCAGTTCAGTTCAATTTCAGTATTCAATAATGTTTACTTTCACGTAACGTGTTATCGCACAATGGAAACGATTTCTAATAGACGCTAAGGAGACAGTTACTCTTAATAATGCCGCTCCTTGCTCGCATCTCGTTTTTCTCTGGGTCACAGTGTTTATCTTATAATTTTAATAAACAAGTTTTTATTAAGATATATTAATCACATACAGTGTTGATTATAAGAGAAAGAGGTGACTGAGGAGGTCGTGCGCAGGACAGGTTGTGAGGATAGATCCTGTTTACAGCTGTAAAAAATGACTGTACGCATAACTTTAATATTTAGATTTCGTCTCTCTGTAGTCCAGGCTTATAGCAATATTCATTTCGCCATTCAACACGCAATGCTTCCAGGATTCAGCGGACAAGGTCTTTCTATTGTCTTAACACTAGGTTCTCTCTAACTACTCTGCTAAATCTGTGAAAAAAACAATTTCAATTCAGTTCAGTTCAATTTCAGTATTCAATAATGTTTACTTTCACGTAACGTGTTATCGCACAATGGAAACGATTTCTAATAGACGCTAAGGAGACAGTTACTCTTAATAATGCCGCTCCTTGCTCGCATCTCGTTTTTCTCTGGGTCACAGTGTTTATCTTATAATTTTAATAAACAAGTTTTTATTAAGATATATTAATCACATACAGTGTTGATTATAAGAGAAAGAGGTGACTGAGGAGGTCGTGCGCAGGACAGGTTGTGAGGATAGATCCTGTTTACAGCTGTAAACAGGATCTATCCTCACAAACCTTCACTTATATTAAAATAGGCAGTAAAAAAGTTGTCACATAAATTACAATGTTTTCTTAAATTTGTAATACTATTTAATAAAATTATTTATATTGTCTTTTCAGCAAATCTACGCTACACCAGTACCTCAAATTGCTAAAATATCAGATGTACTCTCTGGACAAGGACCTCAGTTCCAGGCTGCGATTGCTAGCCATCTCTACTCACCAATATCCGTTTACCAACCCAGGGTAAGTTACAACAAAAAAATCATAGACACGCTTAGATTTAAACAAAATAATAATATCGATGTCACATCGGTACAGTTATATCTGACTGTAACGTGATAGTTGTGGGTTCGGATTACACTTGGAGAAATGTCTTCATTTTATTTTTTTGTCTTCTATTACACAAAGCGTGAAGCGAATTCCAGTCAACGAAAACTAGTAAATGCGGCAGAAAGTGGAGAAAATCTCCTACCACTTATGCAATATTTATAAGTGTGTGAAGATAAAATTAATTATCAACCTAACACGAAGTGTCTTAACAATAAGACACTTCGTTTCTATTGAGACACTTCCATTCTCCACTTTTTGCCGAGTTCTAGAGGCACTGCGTGTTGAGTGCAGTGGCGGAACTCAACATGGCGTTAGTTACCAAAAATAGAAAATGGAAATATTCAATATTTATTTTCCTCAAGTGGATATCGAACCTGTGTGTCACACTTACAGCCGCAAGCTTGTGACCCTGCGTCTCAATTGACCTTAGATTTATATTTTTATAAGAATATTGTTAATTATTTTTAAACAGTTCTAAAAATATATCTTATATTTTCAGCTTGGGTCTCCAACCACATATGAAGTATCACCACCAGTGCCTTCTCAATTAGCCTACTCTGAGCATAGATTAGCCATACCATCACCAAATGCCATACAATATGACGCCAAGCAACAAAATTTGGGAAAACCATTAGTAAATTTCGAACAACCTCAGATTTTATTCCGGCCAAGCCACGAACAAAACTTGAGTCCAGTATTTCCACAGTATTCTAACAATATACAAGCAATTCAGCAACCAGTTCAATATAGTCAACAACAAGTATATCCTGCTCAACAGTTGCAATTCATACAACCGTCTCAAAGTCCTCCCCAAGAAATCTCATATCAACAGCCATCACCAATTGTTAAACAAAACGAGCCGAGGGATATCAAGAGCAAATCTGTCCACTCCCAAGAATTGGTAAATCAAATAGTCCAGCAGGTAAATTCACATTTGTTGTAATTTAGGTCACATTTCAAATCCAAAAAGTACTTATATTTTACGATACTATAATTATTTGATCTCTATGTAGAAAAATCATTAAATTAAAATATATATCAATATAATTTGAGTAATAACGTCAATCAATCAATTTTACTTATTCATTGCAGGATTACAATGGTAAACAACAAAATGCGAAGAGCTACGCAAGTTTTACCTTCAGTCAATCGCCATCTGCTAATCAGATTCAACCAAAAGCAATTCCATCACAGCAACCACATCTTCAAGTTCAAAGTCTTCAACAAAATGAACAACAACATTACCAACCTATTGCACAAATAAACTACCAACTCCAGCATCCTAATCTTCTGTCACAACAGCAACCTCAGCCACAACAATCTAGTATTCAACCATTGCATACACAAATTCAATTTAAACAGAACCCACAAGTAGTACAAGAAGCACAACCACAAATTCAATATCAAGCTCAACCACAAATCAATTACCAACCTCAAGAACAAGTACAGCAGTTACAATATCAACCAGCACAACCACAAATTCTTTATCAACCCCAAGAATTACAACAGCAACAACAATCCCTACAGTATCAACAGCCTCAACCGTTCATCCAATATCAAGCTCAACAGGAACAACCATTGGCTTATCAACCACAACCGGCACCGTATCAAATTGAACCACAACAATACTTGTATCAACAACCACAACTTTTGTCCCAGCAACATCAACCACAGTACGATATATCGCAAATCCAACCAGAACCGAAACAAAGTGCTTTAAAATCATATTTTAATCAAGCTCCTCTTTTACAATCACAAATTAATCATGCTCCACAAATACAAGGAATACCAGCATTACCAACTTACCCTCCTGTACAGTATTTTGGTAAATTCGCCCATTCGTTGTTTGGTAATCAACAACATTAGTGTAAAAAACATCTACCCTACTTAATATACCAATAGATTTTTATTCATAATTTCGTTGAAAAAAAAGAAAAGTCACTGATTGCTTTACTCTTTTTTGATTGGCTTTAAGAATTTTTCATGCCATTAACATTTTTTTTAACCAGACCAAACCAGTTTAAAAAATACGAAATTACCTCAATGAGAGCTAAAAAAAAAATTAAAAATCAAACCTGTGATATCCTTAACTCTGACCAGCACGTATAAATTTTCACTGTACCATAATGCACTGCTTCATTATCAATTTTCAATGGTATTATTATAAAAGAAAAACGTATATTAAAATCCTTGTAAATATTAGTGTACCAAAAAGTCCTTAAGCAATAAGCAAAGGCGTGTATTGTGTTTACTTTAGTTATCTTTAATATTTAATTATGTTGTGTGTATTCTAAATAAAGACTGCGCTATTTAAAATAATCATTTTTATTATTCATATAGCATACATTCAGCTTGTAGCTGTATCCCGCACACAGCAGGGTAGGCAGAGGGAACCTAGTCCTAAAGCATTTCGTTCCCCATTTTCCCCCAAATTCTGGAGACAGCGAGTTGACTGGCGGACCTCAACTCACTTTTCCTGGACACTAGAGCGAACGAATGAAAATATAAATTTAAATAAAAAATTATTTTCCTCGACTGGGGATCGAACTCACAACCAGTAGAGTCTATAGTGACATACCTGTGATGCCACTCAACACGTAATATATCGGAAACTGTACTATGTGTTGGTAACGGAGTGTCTTAACACTAAGTACCTACCCTGCTACAAGGACACTGCGATGTGAAGCTAAAAAAAGTGTATAAAAATAATGATTACTACAATTTTGCGAACTGTAATTTCGCCAAAAGTAAATAAGTTCCATATCAGCAAAAATATTCTAATAAAAAGGTACGCATTCTCATAGCCCGAGTAAGATAGTACTCGTCCTTTAATATCACTTCTTTGTGCTGCGTTTAATTTAAGTATTTCTGGTTGAAAATTATTTTTCGTTAAGAAGTAAGAATAAGAAGGAAGTTAGGAAGAAAGCAGTAGCAGACTAACTGTAAACCGACGTTTGTGAGTTTAATTCCTGCTCGGTGGAATGCATTAGTTTAGTTCCGTTACTCAACACGTATTACTTCAAAAATGACCCTAGGTTACTTCTAAATCTTCTACATACTGAGTAAAAAAATAATTTTAGAGACAAGACTAAACATATCATAGAAAAAGGGATAAGATTAAAATACTTCAACGCTAATTACATGTGACCTATATATTATACTAGCGGCCCGTTCGCGGTTTCACCCGCGTGAACTATGTTATTATTATTTTCTGTCTCCATGACTACGTCCTAGTGACGTCTATGCAAAATTTGAGACTCCTAGCATTTAGTAACGAATGACAAAGACAAATGTCATTAGTAACGAAGTTTCATACAAACTTTCAACCCCAAAAACAACCCCTTAGAAGTCGAATATTACAAATTCCCGTCTTAGCGAGCACCTACGTCCTATAAGTAACTCCTATGGAAAATTTCAGATTCCTAGCACATGCAGTTTCTGAGATTTCGTGATGAGTGAGTGACCTTTCGATTTTATATATATAGACTAGCGGCCCGCTCGCGGTTTCACCCGCGTGAACTATGTTATTATTAATTTCTGTCTCCATGACTACGTCCTAGTGACGTCTATGCAAAATTTGAGACTCCTAGCATTTGTAGTAACGAAGTTTCATACAAACTTTCGACCCCAAAAACAACCCCTTAGAAATCGAATATTGCAAATTCCCGTCTTAGCGAGCACCTACGTCCTATAAGTAACTCCTATGCAAAATTTCAGATTCCTAGCACATGTAGTTTCTGAGATTTCGTGATGAGTGAGTGACCTTTCGATTTTATATATATAGATATAACAATCGTCAGTACATCGTCGTACAGTATCGACGTTATAATGTTAATTTATAATTTATAATATTTAGATAAAATATGCTTTATAATAAACTAGCGGCCCCCTTGCGGCTTCGCCCGCTTTTACTTCTGGATTATTCATATAATGTATGTTTGCAAAGCACTTAAGATAATGTGAAAATTAATTAAACCTTAATGCAACCGGCATTTTCGCAGTTTCAATAAGGATTTTCCAATTGTTTTACACAGCAAGGATTTTTTAGTAGGTACCGTAATTTTAAATCTGTGCTACTAATCTTTTCAAGTACTTATTAAAATATATTTAAATTACTATTTTTAGATAGTTAAATGACATTGGCATCTAAATCTTCGTTGCTATAAAGGCAGGCGGGTTTTTTTTTTCGAGCTTGTGGTTAATGCTGAAGAGGGTATTCTGTCCCTGATGAAAAGCAAGCACTACGTGGCTGCCTGTGACGAAAATTAAATAGAATGCATCGGCCGGGAATTGAACCCGGGCTGCCCGCGTGGCAGGCGAGCATTCTACCACTGAACCACCGATGCGTGTAAAGGCAGGCGGCCGCGGCGGACTCACTTGTATAAGCATAACGTCGCGAGGCGCGTTTCGCAGCAAGGATTTTTTGATATTGTAACAACTTCTAAAGTACTAATTAAAATGAAAAACAGAAAAGACAGTTTTGATCTACATTAAATGGCCAACGTAACTAATATACTTATTTATATGCTGAGAGTAAAGGATAAGTGAAACTTGACTCGATGCAGTTGATGTGTGAACGGCGTGATGTGTCAATAATTAAATGCGTTTTTCTCTAAAACTATTTGCAATTTCGAAATAGTTTAAAAAGCAAATTTTATCTTAGTTTAACGTAGAAATTTAATAAAGTATTTTAAAGGATAAGGATTAATACCATTATGGAAAAATATCCCTCACAATAAAAAATATATTGAAATTACTATTTTTAGACAGAAATATGATCACTACACGTTATCCTTAAAAGATACGAATATGCCATCGCGGACTTTTTTGTACATCTTATTAAGGGGAACAATACTCCAGTACATTTTTTTCATGTAGTACTTACCATTAAAGCAGCGCATGCGCGAAAGTGTTTCAACGGGTAGGACTTTAGACACATTTATCGTATTTATGTTAATTTACATAAGAATGTACAAATAATAAACTATATATAAACCTTCCCTGAGAAATACTCGACCTAATGGTGAAATCCGTATAAAAATCCGTTGGGTGGTTTAGAAGAAGAAGAGTTAGAAAGTTCAGACAGACACAAAAAGCGACTTTGTTTTATAAGATATAGGAATAGGATGAATAGATTTGAAAATAACGGTTACGCTAATATGTTTGCGTGGGTGTCACCCGAGGCTAAGCCTATTCCCACGCGCGTGTATAGACAAAGAGCTAACACATAAACAATTTAAGTAATGTTTAATAATAATATTATGCATATTATATACGAGAATTTGATTTTTTTTTTGCAACTTAAAAAAATAAATTATCTTATTTTTATCTAACCATATACAATTATGTCCATGCCGTTGACCGTGAGGTCATCGTGGCGAAAGGGCACAAGCGTATATAGACGCGGCATTTGTGGGTTCAATTCATTTCGAGACCTGCTTGCTCAATTCAATGCTATTGAGTCAAGTTGCCAAAGCGAGAATATGAAAATAATTCATTTCTCCGATTGGGAACAAACCTACAATCATCGCACGCTGGTGTCCCAGGGCTCGACTGGCCTTAATTATGAATTCACTTAAAGATTTCATATTTATTATTTCTATCTAGAAAATATTTAACGTAATATATTATATTTTATTACATATTATATTTAGTTTTTACTAAACGTTTACTTACTGTTAATTTTATAATATAAAATAACCGCTGCCTCCCGTACTACGCTCATTTACGTTTTGTTTATATTAACGCTTACCCGCTTTTAAATGGAGCCATCTCATATACAAATTGTGTAATACTTGCCGCTTATTTATTTACAAAGGAAACTATTATAGTATAAATCCCATTAAAAACATAAATGTAAAAAGACAGCCAAGTTCTGTAATAAAACGTATGCTTTCAGCGATAAAAGAAGTGAGATGTAAATGTATGCCAAGTTCAATGGTCAGTCCTGAAATTTATTTTTAACAATATAAAATATTTTATAACAACTGAAAATTCCCATTCTTCTTACAACTTGGAGACTTTATTTATGTGTAATATCTGTCTTGGCTAGTTTTCAAATTAATTTACATCGATATTAATGAATGTATTCAAATTCTATTCTATTGTATTCAGATTCTATTGTAAATTCATATTCGTTCGAGTTATTCGTTCTATGCCGTTTTCACAAGTGTTCCTAAAACCAGTAAAATCATGAAACCCAAGCCAAAAAAACCATTAAAATATGAGCGCCTTCATACAATAAAATGTATCTAATATAAATAGATATTTACTTTTTTTATTATAGTCAATAATATTATGTTTTATTACTCTTAAGATGATATTTAATTATATATGAATTTAGATTATATTTATCAATGAATCTCGACTATAGTTTTTATTTTGTTGATTAAGTGACAGTTGTCAGATTATAAAGTAATTAATGTATGCTGCGTTTAGAAATCTGATATATTTATTATTATTTTTTTCTAATGTTATTATTTTGTTGGAATAACTCAACACGCAATGCCTCCAGAGTTCGATGGAAAGAGGGGAACTGAGTGTCTTAACACTAGGTTCCCTCTGTCTACCCCGCTATGTGTGGGATACACCGTAAAGCGGATTTATTTATAGGAACGAAGTTCCTTACGGCAGGCTTGAATGGGATAGGGATTTCGCTGCGTGACCGAACTGAAAAAAATGTGATAGTAAAACCGTAAGAAAAATGCGTGGAATAAAACCGTTAAATGAGACGTGCCCAGGCGCGACAGTCGCATACACAGACGAGTAGTGTATAATACCTTTCTCTTTCTCCCTCTTTCTTTTTTTAGTTGATAATTTGAATTACGATGTTTTTTTATTTTAAGTAATTTATTATTTCCTAAAACACTGGATTTTCTAAATACTTTCTTGTACTTAAATAAAAACAAATCAGCAAAATTTAAGAGAAAAATCAAGAAAACCTACATAAAATTGAACACGACTTTTTTTACAATTTGTGTCGATTCTACATTAGCCGAAGGACTCGTCGTTCGTCGAACTTCGTTCCTACCTGGTGTCCCACGACACCACATTTTGGTTTTTTTTATTATTTTGTTTAAGTAATTTTTAATTTTCTCTTTTTTTCTCTTATTTTTTTATTAACAATTACTTCAATTTTTACTGTTAATAATTACTTTATAATTACTTCTGTTAAGATAGCTGGTAGGCTCACAATGTTTCAAAATAAAAATCAAATCAGCTTCACGCTGTATCCCGCACACAGAAGAGTAGACAGAGAGAACCTAGTGTTAAAACACTCAGTAACTAGTAACCAGTAACCAGTCAGGTTTTATAGTCACACTTTGTGCCCCTGTGCCTCGACTGACCTTACAGATAGTATATTATTATCAAATTTTATATATATTTCTATCAATATAATTATTTTTTAAAAGCTTTTATTTATATTTATTTTTTAGTGTATTTTTTTTCTGTTTTAGGATTCTGTACCTCGAAAGCAATAAAACAGAACCCTTATAGGATCTTATATAGGACTTAGTACTTAAATATTGTAATAATAATTTAATATTATTATCAATGCGACTATCATTGTGCCGATAGTGGTTTCGGTTAACGGTTTAATATCGAAAAGCCTCGACCAACACCTTAAGAGGCTATCGCTTAGCTGTTGCATCAAGAACCGGGTACAGAAGGCAGTATTACTTGAGACGGCACGTATTGTGCGGAGGTTCCTCTCTCTGGAGCCCTAGCCACCGATGGCTTGGACCCTTGTCCCGCCCTCGGAAAAGTGGTTTTTTTATATTTTTAAATGTATCTTTTTTATAATAATTTATATTTAAAAATGTAAAAGTGATTCACTAATTTAATAAAAGTTCTTCAGGTATTTAATATCAAATACGTTAATCGACTATGCAAATACTCTTAGTATAATAAGTACTGAAAAGTTTAAATCCCATCAAAAACATAAATGTAAAATGAAAGCCAAGTTCAGTAATAAAACATATGCTTTCAGCGATAAAAGAAGTGAGATGTAAATGTATGCCAAGTTCAATGGTCAGTCCTGAAATTAATTTTAACAATATAAAATATTTTATAACAACTGAAAATGTCCATTCTTCTTACAACTTGGAGACTTTATTTATGTGTAATATCTGACTTGGCCAGTTTTCATATAAATTTACAATAGAATCTGAATAGAATAGAATTTGAATACATTTATTTATATCGATGTAAATTAATTTGAAAACTGGCCAAGTCAGATATTACACATAAATAAAGTCTCCAAGTTGTAAGAAGAATGGACATTTTCAGTTGTTATAAAATATTTTATATTGTTAAAATTAATTTCAGGACTGACCATTGAACTTGGCATACATTTACATCTCACTTCTTTTATCGCTGAAAGCATATGTTTTATTACTGAACTTGGCTTTCATTTTACATTTATGTTTTTGATGGGATATCATTACTTTTTGTACAGAAATCATAAGTAGAAAGGTTTATAATGTAATCAAAATCAAAATATTCTTTATTCAATTTGGCCATTACAAGTACTTTTCCTATAGGAAGCTACTACGGCAAGAAACTCAAGAGTTGCTCTTTTTAAAACATAGTTTAGAGTAAGGGCTTCATAGGACATTTCTGTTCGCCGAATAAACCAAGTAGGACACCATTGTGATAATACACTTCTATCTATATCTATATATATAAAAGGACTTGTTCTCACTGACTGAGGTAAGACGCACGCACAGCCGTAGCCGCTGTGCGTAGGAACGTGAAATTTGGACAGATATTTACTTTCGTAATCTGGATATCCACTAAGAAGGGATTTTGAAAAATTTTTACCCTAAAGGGGTGAAATAGGGGTTCAAAGTTTGTATGGAAAAAAAATTAAATCGGCACCGATTTTTATGAAATTTGAAATTTAGATTTTTAAAAGTATTAAATTGAACACGTGTTTCATCGTTTTCCAGAATTCTCCCTCTAAGGGTGCAAATAAGGGGTTGAAAGTTTGTATGGAAAAATCTTTTAAACGCCACCGATTATTATAAAATTTTTAATTTATACCCTTAAAAATATTTAATTGAACATGTGTTTCATGGTTTTCTAGAATTCACCCCCTAAGGGTGCAAATAAGGGGTTGAAAGTTTGTATGGAAAAATCTTTAAATCGCCACCGATTTTTATAAAATTTGAAATTTAGACTCTTAAAAATATTTCATTGAACATAAGTTTCGTGGTTTATTTTAATTCATCCCCTAGGGGTGTAAATAAGGGGTTAAAATTTTATATAGAAAAATCTTTAAATCGCCACTGATTTTTATAAAATTTGAAATTGAGACTCTTAAAAATATTTTATTGAACACGTGTTTCAAAGTTTATTAGAATTCACCCCTAAGCAATAAGCAAGCGAAGCTGCGCGCGTCCGCTAGTACTGTACAAATCTACTGCAGCCTTTATTTCGGAAGTACCTCCGTACGTAGTTAAGCAAAGCATGTCTTCTTTAGAAGAGTAAGGATTCCCGTTTCGAGCGCTAGTGTAGATACTTAAATCATTCCAGTTAGGACATACGTACTCTACTATAGTCTCGCGCAATTTATTAGTTTGTTGTGTATCAATACGCTCAAACGAAGAATATGCAATAGCATGGAAGAGACAGCTCCCGTCGGGAGGCATTGGAACAATTCGGTGTAAGTTCTTGTTTCAACCACAAGCAATTCTATTGAACGACTCATTGTTCAACATGTCTTGGAAAAAATATAAACAATAAGTTTATTAAGTGCTGACGGTACCAATCTGAATTGATATGATCCCAAGGTCGACTCCGTTCTCTGCCGTTTTCACAAGTGTTCCTAAAACCAGTAAAATCATGAAACTCAGGCCAAAAAAACCATTAAAATATGAGCGGCTTCGTACAATAAAATATATCTAATATAATTAGATATTTACTTTTTTATTATGGTCAATAATATTATGTTTTATTACTCTTAAGACGATATTTAATTATATATGAAAATAGATTATATTTATCTATGAATCTCGACAATAGTTTTTATTTTGTTGATTAAATGACAGTTGTCAGATTTGAAAGTAATGAATGTATGCTGCGTTTAGAAATCTGATATATTAATTAATATTTTTTTCTAATTTTATTATTTTGTTGGAATAACTCAACACGCAATGCCTCCAGAGTTCGATGGAAAGAGGGGAACTGAGTGTCTTAACAGTAGGTTCCCTCTCTCTACCCCGCTATGTGTGGAATACATCGTAAAGCGGATTTATTTATTTTTTATTATTTTGTTTAAGTAATTTTTAATTTTCTCTTTTTTTCTCTTATTTTTTTTATTAACAACTAGTGGGCCCGGACGCGGCTACGCCCGCGAAAATATAAGCCTAAATCATTAAAATAAGTTAAAAAATAATAATAAGTGGAGATTTATTATTAGAAAAAATATCTGAGTAACCGAAATGAACAAACCAAAGAAGTAAAAGTAACTAAAGGAAATTCTTAATATTAGAAAAAAAAACCTAGAGTTTGCTGTGCGCGCGTACTAAACATTTTTCTATATTAAATAATTATTAATTTTTGCGAACAATATTAAATAAAATCTCAAATGATTAAAATTACGATATTTTAAGTGTATAACATCGGTATAGATAACCAAACTGAGATAAATTAATTATAAGCAGCAAATAATTACATAAAAAATAATAGTAATTCGAAAATCTATAAAAAATTACAAAATCATCAAAGTCATCCGCCCGTCCGCGTCGGTCATACTCATATTATGCCGCCCGAAGGCTAGGTCATTTGGAATCAGTCACATCTTAATTATTTATTAGAATGTTATACAGTAAACTATAATTTCCATCTAGATGAAATGCTAAAAGTGACTATTATATTTATTTTCATGAGGATGAATATCAAATTATAGAAATCATCTAATTTTTGTTAATGATTTGTATAAAGAGATTTGTATAAATCTATATCGGCGCGCGCCATGTATGCTTTAAGCAAACTCACTTTGGGTGACGTTTTCTTAAAACAGCAAACTTTGCAAGCCGTTGCTTAGCAACGCGTAGCGACGATTGTTATTAACATGGCGGAATAAATTCCTTGTCAAATTAATTATTTTAATATATTGGTATATAACGAAAATATTACAAATATGAGAAAAAAAAAGTATCCTATGTTCATCCCGGGACCCTCAAGTATCTCTATATGAGTATTTTATCACAATTAAATTAGCGGTTTGGCCCTGATTGCGGAAAAGACAGACAGACAGACAGACAGACAGACAGACAGAGTTACTTTCGAATTTATAATATAGGTATGGATTACTTAAATTTTTACTGTTAATAATTTCTTTATAATTACTTCTGTTAGGATAGCTGGTAGGCTGACAATATATCAAATTAATAATAAAATCAGCTTCACGCTGTATCCCGCACACAGCAGAGTAGACAGAGGGAACCTAGTGTTAATACACTCAGTAACCCCACTTTCCATCGAATTCTGGAGGCATTGCGTGTTGAGTCACGGAACTCTCCGCCGCGCCTTGCCTCGACACCAGCGCGAAGAAATGGAAATATAAGTTTAAATAAATATTTCATTTCCTCGAGTGGGAATCGAACTCACTACCAGTCGGTTTAACAGTCACACTTTGTGCCCCTGTGCCACGACTGACCTTACAGATAGTATATTATTCTTAAATTTTATATATATTTCTATCAATATAATTATTTTTTTATATTTATTTTTTAGTGTATTTTTTTTCTGTTTTAGGGTTCTGTACCTCGAAAGCAATAAAACAGAACCCTTATAGGATCTTATATAGGACTTAGTACTTAAATATTGTAATAATAATTTAATATCAAATACGTTAATGGACTATGCAAATACTCTTAGTATAATAAGTACTAAAACATATGCTTAAATTATAATAAATAATAATGAAGGATGTTAATCCATTTATTATATTTTTATATTTTTACGTGAAGCCCTTGAAGTCCACATGATGGCAGGCTTTGTCAGGACATAAATTAGAGGCATTTTCAGCTACAAATGGAGACATATCTTATCTTAAAATATACTTGAAAGCATCGTGTTGTTTTAGATGGCTTACGTAAGTAATAGTGAAGTTAGTCTACAAAACAAATAAAATATTTACTAACGTGTGACATAAATAAAAGCAAATATATATAAATAATGCATTGCTCTTATTTTGTTGGCAGGCGCTACACTATAAGTAAATGTTCCTAATTGAATCTATTTATTGAAAAATTATAAGAAAATGTTAAAAAAATACTAGTTTCGGATTTTTTCCTTTACATACACCCAATTACTTAACCGGATGCTAAATTTCACCATTCCAGGTCATCTGGAACTTGGTTAACATTAAGGTCTATAGGTCAGTCACCCCCCTAAAAATTAACGATTTTTGGACGTCATTATCTAAATAACTGTTTGAGCTGTGTTTATGAAATTTTATGCACGTATACAGGTAGGGGGTCTAAATATTTGAGCCAAATATGACAGCTTTAGATGGAATAGTTTTTGAGTTACGAATAGGTAAAAAGTGGCTTCAAATGGTTCGTGTAAAATAACACACGGTGCTGCTCGCCAGTTTTGTTTGTAAAAAAACTTGGCTACGCGCGGCCGCGCGTTTTAAATTATCTATATATATAAAATGACTTGTCCTCACTGACTGAGGTAAGACGCACGCACAGCCGTAACCGCTGATGGTAGAAACGTTAAATTTGGACAGATGTTTACTTTCGTAATCTGGACATCCACTAAGAAGGGATTTTGAAAAATTTTAACACTAAAGAGGTGAAATAGCGGTTCAAAGTTTTTATGGAAAAAAATTTAAATCGGCACCGATTTTTATAAAATTTGAAATTTAGATTTTTAAAGGTATTTAATTGAACACGTGTTTCATCGTTTTCTAGAATTCTCCCCTCTTATTATTCCTTCCTAGAGAGAACCCTTAGGGGTGCAAATATTCATAAAATTTCATAAAATTTGAAATTCAGACTCTTAAACGTATATAATTAAACATATGTTGTATGGTTTTCTAGAATTCACCCCCTAAGGGTGCAAATAAGGGGTTGAATGTTTATATGGAAAAATATTTAAAACGCCACCGATTATTATAAAATTTGAAATTTAGACTTAAAAATATTTCATTGAACACATGTTTCATGGGTTATTAGAATTCACCCTTAAATAGGCAAGCGAAGCTGCGCGCGTCCGCTAGTAATAAGTAATAATGAAGGACGTTAAGCCATTTATTATATTTTTATATTTTTACGTGAAGCCCTTGAAGTCCACATGATGGCAGGCTTTCTCAGGACATAAATTAAAGTCATTTTCAGCTACAAATGGAGACATATCTTATCTTAAAATATACTTGAAAGCATCGTGTTGTTTGAGATGGCTTACGTAAGTAATAGTGAAGTTAGTCTACAAAACAAATAAAATATTTACTAACGCGTGACATAAATTAAAGCAACATATATATAAATAATGCATTGCTCTTATTTTGTTGGCAGGCGCTATGCCTAAAAATCAGTTATCATTAACTTTGATTGCTATGCTTTCATTACAGGTGCTATAAGTAAATGTTCCTAATTGAATCTATTTATTGAAAAATTATATGAAAATATTTAAAAAAATACTAGTTTCGGATTTTTCCCTTGACATACACCCAATTACTTAACCGGATGCTAAATTTCACCATTCTAGATTATCTGGAACTTGGTTAACATTAAGGTCTATAGGTCAGTCACCCCCCTAAAAATTTACGATTTTTGGACGTCATTATCTAAATAACTGTTTGAGCTGTGTTTATGAAATTTTATGCACGTATACAGGTAGGGGGTCTAAATATTTGAGCCAAATATGACAGGTTTAGGTGGAATAGTTTTTGAGTTACGAATAGGTAAAAAGTGTCTTCAAATGGTTCGTGTAAAATAACACACGGTGCTGCTCGCCAGTTCTGAAACCCAGAACTTGGCACGCGCTACGCGCGTTTTAAATAGAAACGTATGAAATGTTTAAAATGTTGATATCTCTATTCTATATGATATAATCTATACTAATATAATAAAGCGGAAGAGTTTGTTTGTTTGTTTGTTTGTTTGTTTGTTTGTTTGTTTGAACGCTAAGATCTCTGGATCTACTGGTACGATTTTCATTGTTTTTGTTTTGTATGAAAGCTGCATTCTTCAGAAGTGCTATAGGCTATATAACATTACATTACACATATATACTAATATATTTTAAAGTACTTTCTAATTTGACATGCAATTTATTCTGCCATGTTAATAACAACCGTCGTTGCTACGCGACCGCTACCGCGACGTTTTGATATTCATCCTTATGAAAATAAATATAATAGTCACTTTTAGCAGATTGAAATTTTTTTTTTTATTTTTATTCTAGATTGAAATTATAGTTTACTGTATAACACACTAATAAATAATTAAGGAGATGTCACTGATTCCAAATGACCTAGCCACCTAGCGGGCGGCATAGTATGACCGACGCGAACGGGCAGATAACGTTGACGGTTTTATAAATTTTCATACATTTTCAAACTTTATTTGTTGTTTATAATTAATTTAAAATACACTTTGATTCTCTGCTTATTTTATTTGATATTGCCCGCTAAAATTATCCTGCTTAATAGAGAGAAATGTTTAGTTATTTCGTAGAGTCGATATCTATGTACGCACGAACGGAAAACTTTAGGTGCTTTTTCTAATATTAAGAATACCTATCCTTTAGTTACTTTTAATCCTTTTGTTAGTTCATTTCAATAACTCAGATAATTTTTTCTAATAATGTGTATCTACTTATTATTCTTTTTGATTATTTGAGCTTATATTTTCTTACTAATTCTATTGAGAATTGAAAATAATTTCATAAATATATTTAATAAATATTCTTATAGTTGATGCAGGCGTAGCCGCGTCCGGGTCCACTAGTAATATAATAAAGCGGAAGAGTTTGTTTGTTTGTTTGTTTGTTTGTTTGTTTGTTTGTTTGTTTGAACGCTAAGATCTCTGGATCTACTGGTCCGATTTACATTGTTTTTGTTTTGTATGAAAGCTGCATTCTTCAGAAGTGCTATAGGCTATATAATATTACATTACACATATATACTAATAAATTAAAATACTTTCTAATTTGACATGCAATTTATTTTGCCATGTTAATAACAACCGTCGTCGCTACGCGACCACGTTCGTTACCGCGTCATTTTGATATTCATCCTTATGAAAATAAATATAATAGTCACTTTTAGCATTTCATCTAGATTGAAATTATATTTCTATAGAAATTATATTCTTATTTTCAAGCAGGCGTAGCCGCGTCCGGGTCCGCTAGTGATATATAAAGAAATTGTAACCGATCGCTGTCTGTACGTAGAAGATAAATGAGAAAACTTAATTTTGGTGGGATTTTATTAATGAAATAGAACCCAAAATACTCTTTTTGTCTTTGAGTTTGTGCACGGTAATCTCAAAAGTAGCTTAACCGAATAAAGTGCAGTTAAACATTTAGTGTTTGTTTTTTTTTAACCGACTTCTGTAAAAAAAGGAGGTTATCAATTCGACTGTATTTTTTTTTTTTTTTTTTTTTTAATGTTTGTTACCTCATAACTTTTGACTGGGTGAACCGATTTTGAAATTTTTTTTTTATTTGAAAGGTGAAACTTCCCGAATGGTCCCATTTTTTTTTGGTCCATGTCTGACAATGGTATCCATGAGAAAATCACATAAGTCTTAAATTTGCATTAGGTATGTGCGCGACAAATAGCCGAATAACTCAATGTCACGCTAACCGATTTTGATGATTCTTTTATTTGAAAGGATACACTTCAAGGATAATTTGGTGAAAGTTTGGTTAGGTTCCGATTATGGAATCCGGTGAAAATTGAGAAAGTTTGTTTTTTTTTGGTAAAAAATTGATTATATTATAATAGTTACAAGCAAAAACTTTTTAAATTGATGTCAGAGGTGAGATTCCTGATCGTTGCATTTCTTTTCAACCAATCTCAAAAAAGAGAATGTTCTCATTTTCAACCAACTTCAAAAAAGAGAGGTTTCGAATTCACCCGAATACTTTTTATGTATGTTCTTGTCAATATACCAAAATGTAACTTTGCACAAAAATAATAGCTAATTAAATGAAGTTTTACATAGAATAATCACAACCACTCGTTGACAACCACTACCACCACCATCACCACTCGTTCAAGAAGCATCATTTTAAGATCTACCCATCACTAAAAATCGTAAAATAAATTAATTTTTAACAAAAAGAAAAACCGACTTCTAACAACGAACTAAAAAGTGAAAAATAATTATATAAAGATTTTGTAATTTTGAAGTCGGTGTCAAACTAATGCTACAACACCCTTACTACAATATCTAATTACGAAGCCTGTTTGTTTTACTTGGCACCGACTTGAAAATTACAAAATCTTTATATAATTATTTTTCACTTTTTAGTTCGTTGTTAGAAGTCGGTTTTTCTTTTTGTTAAAAATTAATTTATTAATCGATTCACTAATAAAAAAACATTTTATCGATATAAATTATTTTTTGACAAAATTCTTACAAGATAATTGTGTTATTGAATTGGCTGAAACTTTAGTTTTCAATATATATGGTTATCATCCATGTAAAATAATAATGATTATCAGAATACGAAAGTAAATCAAATTAGTAAACTAAAAAATAATAGTAGTGTAAGCGGGCGAAGCCGCCAGCGAGTGGCTAGCTGTTTATAATTTCTTACTTGTATTTATTTTTTCTTTCTTTTAATTAATTATACATATTAGTGTAATCTAATAAATAAATGTGTAGTGAAAGAATTACTTAAAACATTTTTCATCCATTACTAAAATTTAATAAATTATACATATTTGATACTTATTAAAAAAAGCAAAATAAGAATCCGTTGCCATATGCATTTTATACTAGCACCTAACGCTCTTTCTAACACTTATTATAATATTTGGCAAATATTCAAATGCGTGTACTACTGAACTATAACGACCTACACTTGGCCTTTCCTTTCTTATTTACAACTAGCTTTTGATTAAGATTTTGGCAGCGAGGTTACTGGGCCTAATAGAGCCTGTTTTTAAGGCTATTCCAAGCAAGGTTTTTATATTTCAACGATACTTATCTTTATAATGATGGATTATTGTAGCGTGTTTCACGTGTTTTGTCGTGTTAAGCATAGTTTACTTCCTTCTGGCCAATTTACATATATTGTTGTTTTTGTTGATGCAGAGAGTCAAGCCATTTATAACAAGATTCTAGACAGTGCATATGGAAAGGTTATACAAAAAAATATAATAAAAGACTATTTGGATTTTTTAAGATTTTTATTGGATTAGGATTATTGAACCACGTAATTTTTAATTAGGATTTAAAGTTTGGGAATTCTTCCTGTTGTTTTTTTTCCTCGCACTAATATAATCCCTAGGTTTGCCAGGGACAGTGTTTTAAAGCTGAATTAATTATAAAGACCAATTATTATTTTTTGATTATGCAAGTATCTCCAAACCCGGCGTTGAGTTCCGTCACTCCACATACATTGCTTTGAAAATTTCGGCGGAACGGATTTCGGTGGGGAACGGAGTGTTTTAACACTAGGTTCCCTCTGATTAACCTGCTGTAAGCGGGATACAGTGTAAAGTCGATTTAATTTAATTTTTTAGGTATCTCGTCGTCTTGTCCGTCGTCGTCTTGTCTATATCTACTCCAAGGTTCGCTGGTAGTGTATCCTCAGGCTGACGTTTACATTTCATTTTGGAATAAGTAATTTGATTAATTAAGCTTATATATAATTTGTTTAATTAATAAAAGCTAAATGAAGTTTTTTTTTTAGTAATTCCGCGGGAAGTGGCTAGCGGAAGTATCTTAACGGGAACAGAGTATCTTAACACTAGGTTCCATGGTTCCTTCTGTCATCCTGTTCTTTTATTTAGATATATATTTCTTAAAGCCCGAGTATTGAACCAAAACCACAGCCGTCGTATTTACTTACAGACAGATTCTGAGCCATTGAACTATGGGGACCTTAAAAAATATATCGACATAAATGAAGGATACCTATAAAAATATCTTATAATACCGTTAAATCCGTTCGGATTTTTAAAAAAACATAGTTAATGTATAGACAAAACAATATGACATTGATAAAAACTGACATGATGACCCGCCGCGCCGGTACGGTGACATTAGAATAAAATATAAATATCTCGCCTTATTCGAACCTGTTACCTCTCTATACTTATTTATTAGGTCTCGTGTGTATAAAGCCACGAAATTAATGTTAGAATTGAAATAATTTTATTCCATTTGCTTACAATATAAATAAATAAGTAAGACGAAATGAATGAAAATATTATTAAATAATAATTAATTCCCTCGAATGGTGATTGCGACCCGTACCGTTACAGTGACACTCTTGTACCACTGCGCCATGAGGGTCTTAACTCTTAATCGTACCATCGATAATGAAAGAACTGTTGAATTTCTTGCCGGCTCTTAACGGAACTGCCTTCCGAGCTGGTAGTAGATTTATGTTCATTTAACCGTGCTTATTATAATATTTTTTAATAAATCATACTTTAAAATTTGAATTTGTTACCAATTGACTAAAAAAGCAAAGATTTTCTTTTATTTTCTAGAAACAGTAGAGATCTATAAATCTTTATATAATAAATCACAATCGCTAATTTCATAGCCATATTTTTATAATATTGGCCAGTGTCGCCCAAACCCAGTGCATACGCGACTCTACGTCTCTAATACTATTTATATACAAACAGACCGAGAAACGTATTTAGTGTTATCAAGAATGTGAATGTGACATGTGCTTTACTGGATTATAATATATAAGGTAATTTTATTTAAATTTATTTTTCGATTTATTCTCCTGAGTGGGGATCGAACCCACAGTTCGTTATGATCTCGATGCATCACGGTAGCCTAATTTAATAATTTACTGAAAAATATATTGGTTTAATTTTTTTAGTAGTGTTAGGACACTCCGTTTCAATTAAGGCACTTCCGATCTTCTCTTTCCGTAGCATTCTGGAGGTATTTATATGAATATTAAAATATTTTTTTCAGAAATTATACTTTCTTATTCTACATATTATGTTATACCTTATTTGAATAACTATAATTATACTCACTTACGCGAGTTAATAATAATCAATAATTAGATCAATAATTTTAACGTTTTCTTAGTAAATTGAAAACAGAAATTATTTGTTTTTTAATAATTAATTTTTAAAATTGAAATTATTCAAATTACACATTTAATTTAGATATTATTATTTTTCTGATACTTTAATATTGAAAAAGGAAACAGATGGGTAACGGATAACATTTTCGAACCTATAACCAATTACGTTTCAGTAAGATATTACGCTACGGTGGCGTCCAATTTAATGATATAATTTATTACAATTTATTATATTTGTCGTTGTTGTTGAGTGGCGGAAATTAACGAAGCAAAGCACATCGTTAATTTCCGCCACTCAACACGTAATGTTTTCAGAATTCGGCGGAAAGTATTCTAATGGAAACGCAGTATCATAGCACCGGATTGCAAGGTTCCCTCTGCCTCCCCTACTAAATGCATACAGCGTGAAATTTATAAAAAAAAATATTATGCATTTATTTAAAATTATGGATATAATAGAAGGCCGACATGTATATGACGAAAGTACATTACATTCGATACAGACTAGTTTGTGTAATACATATTATATTATGCTAATTTTGAAATAATGTGAACTCGATATCGATTAACTATCTAATGACCTCAAAAACAAAAGGTCTAACATATGTACATATATATTTACTTAAATAAATTTCCATGGTAGAATAGAAATGTATATTGTACCGTATAAAGTAAAAAAAATCGGTCAAGTGCGAGTCGAAATCAGCCACCGAGGCTTACGTACGTTAGGATGGTAGGTCAACGGGAAGTACTGTGTAGAACTTATAAAAGTTGACACACTTAAGTTTGAGGGCATATGCAAGTGCATATATTTGTAAATACTTATTTTGTATGAATTAAATTACAAATATAGTTTTTAATATTTTTTTTCTAATGCTTTACACCTAGTAACTTGACAGCCTCACATACTTCTAAAAAATATTAACAAACTTTTCCACTCGCAGTTTTCGCACAACTCCCGAATAACTATTTCAAAATAATAATAATAATAATAATAGAAAATCCATCAAGAAGAATGCCAAAGGAAATAAAATACTTCGCACGCTAGATAGGTAAAGTTAACGTCCCAAAAAATTATGGCCATACCGTACCTTTACCTACTTGAGGTAAAAACGGTTTTTATGAAAACTTATTGTACACGTGCGCCGTTCGTGCTGAGATTTGGAACTAAATTGGGGTTAACAAAAAATAATGATGTATTTTTGGTGGGTATTTACATTTTTATAAGAATATTAGTAACCTGCTCATGTAATAAACATATTTATGTATGTATATTATGTATTTATGTAAAATAATATCCCATCAAAGCAGGGACACAAGCACGACTGTGAGCTCGACAGGTTGTGGGTTCGATTCCCACTTGGGAAAGGAAATGTTTCATATTTTCACTGCCTTTCTCTGGTAACGAGGCAAAACGCGGCAATACTTCCGGGATTGAGCAAGGAGCAGTGTGAAACAGGAGAGACAGTACGAAGTGTATTAATACGAGGGAACGTAACAACGTTCCCTTTGGCTACTCTTCTATGTGCGGGATGATGCTAAACAAAAGTGCATGGTTTATTTTAGGCAGTGACTGTAAACAATGTAGGTTCGATTCCCGCTCGAGGTAATTAATTATTTTCTTTTCCCTGCTCTGCCAAGATATTTTAAGATTCGATCCGGTGAGTTTTGACGCTAGGTTGCTTAATGCGAGATAAGACGTGAAAATATTATTAGATACATACACACTTCTTAAATAGTTGACTAAAACGTACGATTTTTTCTTTACAATTTTTACTTGTAAATCTATTTATATTAATCTTGTAGAAATTTATGTATGGAAATATGAAATAGAAGAATTTCTTGTTTTGTATCTGTAACCACACTCGGCACTTTCCTTTGATTAAAGGAAATCATGCTCCATTCTTTCATCCATACTGAATGTTAAAAAAGTAAAATAAATGATTGATTTTAAAATTTTCATTAATTAAATGGTATGTTGTAGTAAAAGGTATACTTTCTTTTAGGATAATAAATGTTATATTTATTTATGTTAGTTATTTATTCTAATAACTGCCAATTCATCTTCGAATCAACCATACCATCTTCCGTCCTTTGCACGACAACGACTAATGTCATTATCTACTTACATTGGCCTGATTAGAATTCCAAAAGGCAAATGAGATCTGACGTCCACCTCTAATCAAGGATTCTAGGAGCGGATTAAAATCTGATGAAATTTCCGTTAGGTCATCAACGGAAACCTATGAATATTTGTCGTTTAAGCTGAACGGTGATTGATGAAGATTAATTTGTGTGTATGTGATTTGAATGTATTAAATATTGTATAGCAATTTATAGCTCTACCAAGGGTATGTAGATGAGACGTAATGTTAAAACACTCCGTTCCCCATGCACCGACCAATTTTTAAGAATTTACTCTCTCTCTCATTTTCTCTCTTACAAGAGAGAAAATAATTCATTTCGCCGCTTGAGAATTGAACCCACAACCGTCTCTTTAACAGTGTTGTGTTACTGAGCCACGGCTTCATGGCCAATGTTTGTTAATATGACTAGTATAACATGGCTAGATCATGTTATGCCGGCGTACCTCAATGAGGCAAATTCTACGATGATGACGACATACTTACTTGGAATTTGAAAATTCTGATGAAAAAAGGAAGACAGACCGTCTACCCTGCCCTGTTATATGGAGGATATCGCATAAATCCGAAAAAAAAACCCTCTTTTCAAAAAGTTGGTTAAAATAAAGGTAGTACAGAGTTAAAACCATCAATCTGTCTCCATATAACCGGGTTTCAGGTGCGGCTTAATGAAGCCCGCGATAATTATCCGACAAGTGATTTGTTCCCGTTTTAATATGGGAAACAAATAGAAATACGTACGTTGGAACATTAACTTTAATGGCATGTAATATTACGAATTTATTTTATTTTAGTTGCATTATAAATGTATATTTATGTTATTTTATTTTTTCTTATCATTTTTCATGTGGAATGTGATGGTGTATGTGTCTATTAAGTCTAAATACGATTAACTTACATTATAAGGGAAAATCCGAAAAGGAAAAAAACAGAATCCATATTAAGTACTTTGCAAAAGAAGTGAGAACTTACAGTGCAAGTAGAAGGAAAGACCGTAAAATAATTGAAATTATTTTTATATTACAGAAAAAACTTTTGCAAACTTATAAATGTAGTTCATTTGAAGTAAAATAAGTATATATGTAAGCTTACTTAAGTTGGTCAGGTTCTATAGTGTCCTACAATCCTGTAATTGGTACGATGGCTGGCTCGATGAGCGAATCCTTCTCGCACTTGGCCGGTTTTTCTTAATAGAACAGTTATTTTAGAATAACCATAACATACATATATTATTAATGTAGTCACATAAATTATCTAACTTTATTCCCACCAGTCAAAAAACACTTTATCTATCTATATAATGTGTTCTACACTTTCTAAACATATCTTAAAGACAAGTCTACCTAAATAAAATATTCCACACTATATTTCCCCACAATACCAAACACACTCCACCAAGAAACAAAACGAATGTCGGCAAAACGTAGAAAATTTGGCCAAATTGAATAACAAGCGACGTCAGTTGTCACTTGTCAGTTGAACGGCGCGCCGCTTGAAGATGTCGAAAAATGTATGGAATTTTTCATTGAGTTCGAGTGGAATACAATTTTTATATGTAATGAGATAAATCACATCTTCCCACATCCTTTTATGTCAATCCTAGATAGGAACTGGTAAATCGCTGTGTTCAAGGTTCAAATCTGTTTGTTTGTATTGTTTTTTATTGTCTAAACGACACTTATCGACGATTCCTTTGCCTAAGGTTTGCGTCCTAAGTATAGACTGCAGGGGCTTCTGTACAATGCTTTAACTTACGCTTTTACAACTCGAGATAAATATAGTTAATCAATTAAATAAACAGTGTATATATTATATTCACCGTAAACCGTTACCCATTTGACCATTAGAGGATCAACTAAACTAAAATATATCTAAAACAAAATCTCTCAGCGGCGTTGAGACACTCAACACCGAACTTGAGGAATAAGTGTCTCAATAGGTACGAAGTGTCTAATTACACTAAGTTCCCAAATTCTCTCTATCTACCCTGCTATATGCGTGATACAACTTGAATATAAAAAATCTATTACTAGAATAGCATCTATTTATAGGTGCATGTGCCTGTGTGCACTCCCTCAACACTAAGTCTCCACGACAGACATCACTAACCTCATGATTTTTTATCAAATCTATTATCTTCATCTTTTTTAACCTTTAAAATGTCCGATATGATATCACCAGTAACCGGTTAAATTCAGTTTATGATCGATCTTAGAGTCTTCTTAAAATAATCTAGCTATCAGACTGCTGATTTATTGATTATTTGAAGAGGGCATGCAGGAAAAGCGTGATTATCACTAATCGGGTTACAGTTACACTAAAAAAATCTATTTTTGAAATGGATTTTTTTTGAATGCAGCAGAGGTAACCTAGTGTTAAGACACTCTATCCCCCATTTTTCGCCGCAATGTTCTGGAGGCATATGTTGAGTGGCGAAACTCAACGCCGCGCTTTGCTTCGACACCAGAGCGAAGTAGGAATCGAACTCACAACCTGTCGCATTTATAATCACACTTTGTTCCCCTGCACCATGACAGACCTCACTGGTATACTAATCATAATTCCTTTTTCAGATGTGGAGAAACATACTGGTGCTATTGCTAATAGCACATATTAACGCAGTCTTTAGCTTTCCAAGTCAATCTAAAACGTCCAAAAACTTGATCCCAGTGACTCACACCCACGAATCAACAGTTCACCATTCTATACCAACAAACAGAAAGAAGAAAGGACCCAACATACCTTTGTCTTTACAAACACAATATCAAATTTTAGTACCAAATTTACATGTTATACCCTTATCGAATGTCATTCCTGTACTAATACCTCACAATGCTCCAGTCCACGATTTGACAGTTATTCCCCTACATAAAGTGAGTGAGCCCATGATATCCTATAGGGTCCACAATGATGAGGAGGATAGGTATAGGAACCCTTTAGGAGGATATGGCGTTGGATGGCAGTTCGGAGGTCATGGTGCTGGCCATGGATACCATTATTCTTATGGTTAAAATAAGTCAATAAATTATTTTTGTATAGTTAATTTGTAATTTTATTTGTTAACCTTTGGTTTTATCAGTGAGTAATTTTTATCAGTGGCACTAATTAAGCATATGCTATTTGACCTTCAGCCTTCAGCATAGCTAATGTTTATTTTTTTTTTAAATTCACGCTGTATCCTACGCATAGTAGAGTAGGCAAAAGGAATATGAGAACCTAGTGACGAGATACTCCTTTCCCTTTATGACACTTCTGTTCCCCACTTTAAGCTTCGCCTCGTTACCAGGGCAAGAAAATTAAATATTTAAAAAAATAATTAACATTTCCTGTAGCAGGAATCGAACCCACAACCAGTCGTGTTTACAGTCACACATTTCTGCTCCTGCTTAACAACTGGCCAATTCAATGAAAATAAGTATAAAAGTGCATTTAATGGCTACGTTCTATATTTTATAAAAAAATATTTACATGTAGGTATATATTTAAAAAAAGATTTTTCATAATCTACTTTTAACGTGAGATGTTCATATGAGCCCGGAGTGACAAGATGCGTCGCAAATATAAAGCGCTTTTACGTCTTCACTAATGCACTTTTCTTTAAAGGCTTGTGCATATTATGAAGCGATACGAGTATTTTGTTTTAGTTTCACGTTTTATCCCGCATATAGTATGGTAGGCAGAAGGAACTATTGGGAACCTAATGTTAAGTCACTTCGTTTCCCATTAAGACCTTCAGTTTATATTAGATATTTCATTTCTCAGAGTGGGAAATGAACCTACCACATTCATGTTTAGAGTTCCTTTGAGCCATCGGGACACAACGAATCTAAATCCAAATGGGGATTATATATAAACCATTTAATTCCATGTTTTTAACAAAATTCTATATTTTTTTAGCTTCATACTTTATCTCTCACATAGCAATGTCGGCAGAGGAAGTCTAGTGTTAAGACACTCCGTTCCCCACATTCCGATTTCCTTTCCCTTCCTATCCTGCCACATGCGGGATAAAGCGGGAAAAGCTTTTTTTACAAATCATAATGTGTCCAAACCCTAAATCTGCAGTCTTCTCAGTACAGTCATGTACATACACGATACAGCTGAGACATGCTTAGGAATTCTTTTGATTAAATTTTCAACGTTAAATCTCTTTCTAGAAGACAACAGACATTTCGTTGCGCTTTAAAATATTCTGTCTTTTAGCTTCGGTCAATATCTGTCGAGAATTAAAATGTACGATTTGGGACTTGCCTGTCTTAAATTTTTAAGAACAAAAGCTTGGTTTACTTGTTGGAATGTAATTTTAAAATGTTTCAAACAGTTTCGTTTCATTTTAAACTTGCTTTGAAAGTCTTGGGATATATACGTCGTGGGATCAAGCTTAATATATTCTTAAAAATAAATAAAATATATCAGCTTCACACTGTATTCCGCAGGGAAAGCAGAGGGAATTTAGTAAGACACTCTGTTCCTAATTTTCCACCGAATTCTGGTGACAGGTTTCCGATGCTTCAAAGGGCACGGCAAGGTCATTAGCTTTGTGAATATGTTAATACATATTGTAATATATAATTACTTTGCGGTCACTCCCAACATAACTATATACAGTTTCAATAATTTGCTGAATTCTATATTATTATACTAAACGCTTACGAATGCAAGAATTAAAAGCTATAATTAATTATTTATTGGTCATTTTAATTACATATACGCTGATTCGATTTAGAATTACATACATATATTAGTAAATGGTATGCTAATTTAATAAAACTAAAAAAAATGTTTCGTTGAACTCACTAATCTCAGGAACTCTTGGAAAGAAAAAAAAAATTGTGCTGGATGGTTCATGTGAACTAAACCATGTTGTGGATTTCAATTCTTTACCCTATAAAATACATCATTTCGATATAACCCACTGTACTCCATGGTTGAGCCACTGCGCCACGAGGACCTCTAATAAGAACCATTTTTTTAAATAACCAAATTAAAACTATTTTCTATTAGTACAGTTTTATTAATAGTAAGTACTGCCTTTTTGTTTCTGTGTTAATTCAGTCCATTTATCGAGTAAGGTTATAAAGGCATTACATTAATCGTTCCCCTCCAGTAACCCGCTGTACCTTCAGAATTACCTCAGGCACTTACAATATATCACAATTCTATTAGTTATATCCTTTTGACTACGGCGCGGCGGCCGAACCACAGGTAAAAATGTTGTCATTAATATTTTAATAAGAAAAAAGAAATAAAAAATTATATAAATTCAGAAGATCATACAAAATAAATATTTTTTTCATATTAAATATTCCTTTCTATATATAGATAGATACGAAATCCATACATAAAGATAAAAGAAAATATTTAATCGACACCGTTTCAAAGTACCGTTGCATTACACTATAAATACACGAGCAAACGTAGTAACAGCTCTGTCGCTTAAGAGAATACACATTTCTGTCTTTTTTTAATAATTATTGTGTGAAATAATAGATTAATATATTATTATTATTATTAATAGGGTTTTATCATTGTTATATTAGTGTGTGTATTTATAGTGAATGTGAACTATATACATAATATTTGTGAGAGAAAGTCGATCTATTCGATAAAATATGTCATTTTTAGGGTTTAACATGTAAGTTGCATTTTATTTTTTAGTAATATAAGGTTTAAGTTTCATAAATATATTAAATAAAAAATTGTAATAATTCAATATATAATATAACACATACGACATTTTAAAACTAAAACTTTTTATACAAGTTTATTCGAAATAGTATTATTGTCTTTTTACGAGTGTTTCTCATAAAAATGTTTATATATAATTTTTTTGGACTTGTAAAGTTTATTCAACCAATAAACATAATATTGGACGGAGTGAATGATCACTAGATTATACATTTGGCTCAGACACTGTCTCCAGCCTACAAAATAGAAGACATAGGTATCGGTATATAAGAAGAAAACTCAAAATGTTATTATAATTACAAATATTTCGTAACACTAAAGATTATTGACCGACATCTAATCTAGAATAAGTCAAGGGTGGATGATAAGTTGTTATCAATATAAACTATATTCACGTTTAAATACACTAAGGTCATTTGTAGTAAAAACATAATATTGCAAGTTACAAAGAAGATTAAGTCCTAAATTACTTTGTTCTCTTACACATTTCTTATAAAGATATAAGAACATTTTCCACTGAAATATTTAATATAATAATTTTCATTTCTTCGCTCTAGTGAGGCAAAGCGCGGCTTTAAGTTCCGTCACTCAACACGCAATGCCTTCAGAATTAAATTACTTAATACAAGGTTCCCTCTGCTTACACTACAACGTATAATCATTTTCAACAAGTCATTTTGGAAACCTACAACCATCCCACTCGGCGTAATGAATTATTATTATTTCCTCGCTCCTGTAACAAGTCAAAACGCGATATTAAGTTCTGCTACTCAACACACAATGTCTCGAAAATTGTATGAAAAGTGGGGAATGAAATGTCTTAACAGTAGTATTACGCAAAGGAAATATTTTTTTAAATACTCAACAGAAAAGAATTAAAAAAAATAAGCAAAAAAACACAAAACTAGTGTTGCCCAAATGCAAGAACAAGACGAGACTTAGCCAGTCTTGGTCTTGCGCCAATACACCTGGTCTTGGTCTTGGTCTTGGTTTTGCGCTCCCAGTCTTGGTCTTGGTCTTGGTCTTGGTCTTGCAGCAAGAGTCTTGCAAGTCTTGCAATTACCTATTAGTCTATTACTATTTATTAAAGTTTACTTTAAATCTTAAAAAACGTATTAGAATTGGAACATTGTGAGCTTGAATTAACATAGCCATAGTAAAGATCAAGCAGATTAATAACTGAAGATTTGATAAGAAACTAACTACTCAGTGAAATAGCGCTAAGTCCTAGCTGCAAGACGCAAGAGCCTTGCAGGCTATGTCTTGTTCTTGCTCAAATCTTGCAAGGTCAGTCTTGGTCTTGGTCTTGCTAAAAATACGCGGTCTTGTTCTTGGTCTTGGTCTTGCAAAAACGCAAGAACAAGACCAAGACTGCAAGACCAAGACTGAATTTGGGCAACACTACACAAAACTCATTATATCCTCATTAAGTTACACGCTATTATCATAGAAATAAAAATAAAAGGGAACTCTGCAGTTTTGTCGTCTGATTGCAGGCGAGCTACGATTGTCACATTCTTTATTGCGCTGACCTGCATCCGATGCGAGGCTCCTGACGGTAAGTACTCTTGTACTGTTGACATGGCAATTTAGTTTAGTTTAGTTTAGTAGATATGTGTGTTAAAATTGTAAGTGACAGACTAAAATTAATAGTCGTAGTAGTAGTAAATGTAAACCTGAGAGTTTCGAGTTCGATTATAACTCGAGGAAATGAATTGTTTTCTTTTTCTTATTCTTGTAAAAAGACACGGCGTTTAAGACTTATTGTCTCAAAATTTCGTATTTCAAAATTTGAAAAGTGATTTGAAAAGTGAGTGATACAGTGTGCAGCTAATAAAACCTTAATTCAATTCAATTTTAGCTATTTTGTTGTAAATGTATTACAAAAAAGTATTTAAAAAAAACTTCGCTTCGATGAACTAAAAATAAATAATATATACTTATTTACTTTTAATTAATGCTAATATGTCACATTTACTTGTTGACGCTACTAGCTTGTTCGAAAATATCAAGTTCAGACTTTAAAGCGAACAAAACTAGTGATTTTAAAAGTATAGTACGCGTCGTTTATTCGCACTTTTTACTGCTCTCACTTTTAGCAGATACCTAATAAACACACTATCTTTACTATATTAGATTTTGCATTTATTTCAAGAATATCTTTAATAAGTAATTTATATCTGACATATAATAAAAAAATATTTTTTTTAGCTCCAAGCTGTCAGCCTGAATATAGCACGGTAGGCAGAGGGTACTTGGGAACCTGGTGTTAAGACACTCCGTTCCCATTTACATTTTTCCGTTACCCCCTTTCCGGGCGAATCAGTGATTTAACAATAATCTTGGAATTTTCTGATTATATTCCGGAAAAACTGGTGATGCGTTTCGTTTTTAAATACATTTAACACATACATCACAATTAGATAAGACTTCGTTCGATTGTTAAATATAGCGGTAAGATATATCGTTCCTCATTTTCCGCCTTTCAAGACTGCGTGGTGAGTAGCAGATCTCAACGCTGCACATTGTATTGTTACCAAGCATCGAACCCATAACCGCCATGTTTTCGCGCTGAATCACGACCTCAATATTTTTACTTCTTTCATAATATTTTTTTTATTTACCCCCAAATGTAAACGTGGCAATCATTTACGTATTTATACGAGTACGCTACAGCGACCATTATTTTTTTTAATTCTTTTATTAATAAAAAGAAACCTTAACCCTTTCAACATTTATATTTTCATAGTATAATTTTCATGAAATGAAAAAGTAATAATTTAGACGATCATAATATAAAATGGAGCTCAAGTCTCGTAAATTTCCAAAAGGCTTTTATTTAGTAGGTACTTGAATGTTTCTTTATATACCGTATTTTATGCTAAGCGCCCAATATAATTGTTAATTACTTATATTATATATCTAAATATTATTTTAAAGCATATAATCATGAATTCTTAAATAGCGTAAATAATTCGGTTTTTAATAACGTAAAAATATATTAAATCTGGTTGTTATTAATATTTATGGTGAAATTAATGATTAGTTTTCATTGCCTTGCTCTAGTAAGTATATCAAAATAATGAAAATATCATAATTTTATCTGCTGTTAAGAATTCTGAATATATTCCGATATATTTTTTATTTTTCCGCTATGGCCAAAATAAGTTATTTCTGTTTAGAAAGTAGATAAGAACATTTTCTTAGCTTTACGCGATATCTTGGTAAGCACATATCTGGATAGGCAGTGGGAATCTGGAAACCTAGTGTTATGATACTCCATTTCCTTTAAGACACTTCCGTTTTCCATTTATCGAAAAATTAAATTAAAAAAATTAAAGTATCTACACTATTTTTAATCTTAATGTAAATAATTTTGTATTTTAGGTTACATTGTAGATGAAGTCACAGGAATAGGCTACAAAATCATCTATCAATCACAAACGTGGTTGGTTGCGAAAGAAAGATGCGAAAGAGACGGTGCCACCCTTGCTGTACCTAAGTCTTTGGTAAGTTTTACTGAGAAATAATTCCATATTGAATATGTAAAATGGCTTAATTTTTTTTAAAATATAAAGAGCTAAATTCCATTTGAGGCCTTCGTGGTGCTGGCGACGATTGACGAGCTCGTAAACGCGACAGTTGTGGGTTCGATTTGCATTTGTGGGAGAGAATTATTTGACATATTCATTTTCTCGCTTTGATAATAAGACAGCGTAGTGATGAGTCCGCCACTTAACCCTAGGGGGGTTGTTTTATGGATATCAAATGAAAGGATATCAAAGAAATATAATTTAGGTACCATTAAAAATTTAGAAAGTGTTTCTATAAAATATATATTTTTTTAATTCATTTATGTCAAATATTTCAGTGACACTATACAAAAGTATAGAAACTAATGTTATATATTATTTTTATAGGAAGAATTCAAGTTCATGCAGAAGCTAGTGCGCGCGATGCACTTGCCTAGCATAGATAGCGATTTCAAACTGATTGTATGGTTGGGCATAAACAACTTGGACAACTATAAAGTATGGAGAAATATTTATGGTACGCACTTCACATTATTATTTTTTTATTTATTTTATATTATAGGCATTGCATATACTTATTATTAATTATTTGTTCACAGTTTAGTTTTTTTTTTCTTTAATGTGTAGAATTAGTTGAAACAGCCAAAGTAAAAATTTCGAGTCATTGTTGATTGACGGAACCTAACGAATCGAATACACATTTACATCTGTTCTTTTATGTTCTTTTCGAGTTCGAAAGTCCATTTATCGATGAATGCTATAGGTTTTATTAGGTAGGTATATCACGTCAGTTTCGGCGGAATAAAAAGTGTGAGGTTCTCCTGGTCAAAAGTTCTGAGGTAACAAACATAAAAAAATACAGTCGAATTGACAACCTCCTCCATACGGTACTTCCGTAGTAGTTCCGTAGTTAAAAAATATATTAAATACAAATTTACTTCGAAAATATATATATCAACAATCATTTTTAACTTAAAAAGTTAAAAGATTTCCCTGGATAATAACAAATCATTTTAATATCGCAACCGCCGTAGCAGCAGGTGGCAGATACACTTCAATTACAAAGTAATTTTTATTTGAACAACTTGTGCATAATTAATCAAATGTTACGACAGTAGTATTTTAGATGTAAATAAATATCTTAAAATTGTGTATTTTTTGTACTGAGATATGAGAATATTAAGAAAAGGAATGAGATGGTTGGAGAGTTCTATAAACAGAACAATCTTCTCTTCTTTTCCTTCTAATAGCTTATTAGTCATGTTCATTTAATTTGAATGGTTGTAGGTTCGATCCCCACTCGAGGAAGTGAAATATTTATTTACGTTTATATTTCCATTTCTTCGCTCTAGTGTCTAGACAAAGCGCGGCGTTGAGTTCAGCCACTCAACATGCAATGTCTCCAGAATTTTTACGTTTATCCAAACGAGGAAAGATCGTCTCGAAAGCAGGCGGAAAATGGGAGCAGAGTGTCTTACCTTAAGACTAGATTTTCTCAATTACGCAAATACAATTTTAGTATTATACTATGTACACTGTACATAGGTAACATATATGTATCAAAATAATAAAATATTTTGTATATTTTACACATATAAATAATAATTAATATCTATGATTTACAACCGATACGCCCCGAGCTCTTTTAAATTAAAGTGATTTATTTATTGTCTGGCACATTTTCAATGGTCCCTTCGGACTTCGCCGGTATCTGGTAAGCGGGCGCTATTTGTTATAATTACGTTAATTATGTTTTATATGATATGAGAATCTTTCACTTGGGGAATAATGAGGATAGGTTTGGCTCAGGGGTCCAACGTGTGGCTGTAGACGCGGCTGGTTGTAGGTTCAATTCTCATTCGAGGAAATGAAATGTTATCAAAAAACTAGCTATTTATTATCAAAAAGGAAAATAATAATTTCAATTGGTTAACTAAGTAAATTATTTTCAGGTGAAAATATAGACGAGACAGGATTTCACGAATGGAGTAATGGAAGCGGACACGGTTACAGGTAACCTAATATTAAGTTTGTCTACATAGATTATGAAAATTTATTTATTGATATCAAGATTGCTTACATAAAAAGAAGAGGTAAAATATATATATTTTTTTAATTTCGTGACGCTATGCCCACAGACTATTAAATGTTGAACCAAAAACACACACAAATTATTTTTGTTAATTATATTAAAGGCGTCGTGGCCACCACTCGGAGAAATTATTTATTTAATACAGGCTACACTCCCTAAGAATCATGAAGATAATTCCAAATTTCAACTTTCTAAGTCCAGTAGTAGCGTCTGTGCATTCTCTGTCTTCCACTCGACAAAGAGAGTTTTATATATAAGTACTAATATTTGGCTGTTTCACTTATATTTATAGTGATGAGCCTGCAGAACCACATTGCGCCGGAATGAGTGCCGTCAACTGGCTCCGAGATTTCTGGTGTCATCGACGACAGCCATATATCTGTCAGCTTAAATTAAAAATTGAATAATTTTAATTTAACCATGTATGTTATTAATTATATTTTAATGTAAGATAAGTTATTTATAAAAATAAATATTTTATAATTGGTAATCTAATTAACTTTTTTATTCATTCTTGAAACTTAAGATAATTTCATTATATTTTACTTCAATGTTATAATATATCAGATACATATTTTACTTTTCCTATATAAATATTACTAAATTGTGATGTAGATACATACATACGAAAGTATAAAAATAAATAAAATCAGTATCATCTTACTGCACGCGACAGTCGTGGGTTTTATTTGCAATGGAGAAATTAATTATTTTCATTTTCTCGCAATGGTTACAAGACATACGCGCCGTTGAGTTCCGCGACTGAACACGCCAGGTCTCGGAGACTGAGCATATGGAAAACAAAGTGTTTTAAAAGCATAAAGAAAAATAGGAACATATATTATTAAGTGGAAATATAATATCTATATAACACTGTGAAACTTTATAAAATAACATTTCTGAGTTAACTTCAAATTTTGGAATAATATTCAAGAGTACCGCACAATGTCAGTGCGAAAATTGTTAAGTGTTTTAGAACGAGTTTCTCTCTATCAATTTAAATTTCACGTCTTTGTGCCTTAAATTTTGCTTTTAGTTATAACAATAAATTTTGTTTGAAATTATTACTCATCAACTATATTTAATTACTAGTGACTCACTTGCGGCGTCGCCTGCTTGGAATACACAATTATTTAATTAACAACCTGGATTATTTTCTTTTAATAATATCAGTTTAAAGACAATATCTGTTCAATAAAAAAGTTTCAGCTAGTTCGAGAAAGCAGTTATTATACACCAATTTCGTCGAACTATATTTTATATTGATATAACTTAATATAATATTGTTAGAAAACGGAAGCGGTAAACGTTTTTAAAATAAACACGTAATACAAATAAAATAAAAATACATACCGTCTATATGTTTCCAACGTACTCGGACAGAGGTTCCACGTAATTACAATAAGTGACATGTATCACTCAATAACAACACTACACACTAGATACCTTCCAATCAGGACTTCCGCCTACAAGCAACTGTTCCCGTTTGACACAATTCCACTGCTTTTATTGTCTTCACTTAAATCTACCCATTTTTACACGAATATGCTAACAATATAATAACTTCTTCATTTGTGAGTCAATTGAAATAAACACTAAAAATTAAGGGAAGTTTTCCATAAAACAATAGTGAAAACTACATTTTACCGCCATTTCTTAGATTGGCGTGCACAAGCCCACAGATAAACAGACAAAAATCCTGTCAAGCCTGTTCAGAAGATACTAATAATAATGCGCTCGCAAGCGTGTAAATAGTATAGCATTTGTGAAGGATTGGAGCTCATAGACGCTTGCCGAAACTTGGCAAATGTGTAAATGTACCACAAAACTTGAACTAAACAACTTAAAAATAACAACGCTACCAAATGCGAAATATTTCAACAGTCCTAAATATTTCAATATAAATTTCCAAAAACACAAAATCCAATAATACCCGAGATATCAAAATACGTCTTCAAAGATTATGCTAAAACCGCCATATAAATCGTAAAGTATTTGGGCTCATAAAACTTGGAAGATTTAAGATGAAGTTTTAATTCAATCACACTGTATCAGCCACTCATCGTCTTATAACTTCTCGTTTTCAGGTAACATTTAAGTTGAACAAATTGTGAATTTTATTAACGAATTCTAGGGTAGTACCTACTTAACTACATATTAAAGAAAATATTTAATTTGTTCTAATGTGTAATTTAATTTTCGTAATATTAAATGTTTAGGTATACTTAATTTATTTTGGAGAAGTCTTCAAGGCTACTAGAAAATTTATTTTTAAAATATTTTCAGTGTTTAATAATAATAAAAAAAACGTTTTCATTAATTTTAGAGCATTTGATTTTTTTTTATTAATTCCTTGGCGTTATAAACACTATTTTTAAGCTGCACGCAATATTCCGCATATACTTAACAGAAATATTCTGTATTAATTTTAATTTATTTATTACATTGTAATACAACGGGATAAAGCTAGAGCCATCTATCGCTCAATAGCAATAGCAGTTAGACCATTCGACATTTGTTTCTAAAATATTATAAAGTAAATAAAGCATATCGTAATAACTATAAACAAGATATTCTACTAAAAAAGCCTCAAAGAATCTAAAATAAACTTTTTTAGAAAAGAAAAGAATTTTGATTTTTAACAAGTGAGTGAACTTTGTTAATGAACGACAACATCTTACGTCACACCAAATGTCAAAATACTTATTTTAGGTTATGTTATGATCAACATTACTTATTAGATTATTTTGAAAGTTTTTAACTTAAATAAAAACAAACAATTTCAAGGTATGTATATTATTATTCATAAGTGTTTGAATTCTTCAATATTTATTTCATTTTGATTTATTTATATAACCTTTTTTCATATTTTGGTTTCAGATGAATTTGCTTAGAAAAGGAATGTCTATGTTAACTATCGGACTTAAATCTCAATGTTCATCATATAGCGGTAAATAATATTATTTCTTTTTATGATAATTGAATAAGTCATTGTTAATTTCTTTATTCAATCATAGTGAAATTAGTCATAATATTTTACCATTCGCTCATATAAATTAATGGTTATGAATTATATTATTTATTTCTTTTTTCCTGTTACGCCGTATGAAGTTGACATATATTTTATTATGAGTATTGTTGTAGCTCTTTGTATAACATACTTTTCTTGTTACAATTCAGTTATCTAACATAAAAGATACTTGTCTTACAGTTTTATAACTAATTAATACTGAAAGGAGGCTGTGGTACATTGGCATGGATTCTGACTGGAAATCCAATTGTGTTATATTTCTCATAGGAATAAATTATTGTCATTATCTGTGCTGTTAAAAAGGCTGTTAAAAATAGCAAAGCAAAACATTGAGTTCCACTTCCACAAAATTCTGACACTCAACATGCAATGTCTTGAAAATTGGGTGGATAGTAGGAAGTTAAAAAAAGTGTTTGTATGTTATTATTGTTACTCCGCCAGTTGCATAGGGGTTCAAAATATTTTGTACTTTCAGTATTTTTTAAAGAATACTATCTTTAGATTTCAATCTAAATATAAGAATGTTTACATAGGTGTGGTAAGTAAATAATAACTGAAATAGAATGCTGAAATCTAGCTTTTGACTAATACTACTGTTAATCTTCCGACTGTAAGAAAGTAAAAACAATCCTAAACATCATAATATTGAAGGACTATAATGAATTTGTGTAAAACCTTTATATTTTAAAAAAATAAATGCATCTATACAAGCACTATACAAGACTTGGGAAAAAAGACAGAAAGATCTAGCGAAACACTCGATTTAAAACAGAACATCAATTACACATCCACACATGTGATAACACCTCCACATGTTCATGTAAAGCACTTGATCATACCTTTACACATTTTTTAAGTCTTTTTTTATGTAATTATTGGTAAAGTTTTTGTTTCTTTTGAAAATCTTTTTTTTCCACTGCAATATTTAACTCCATGACCATTCAGTTCTTAGTTAACAGAAGTGTCTTAATGGGTATGTAATATCTTAACATTAGGTTCCCCGTTTTCCTCTACATACCCTGCTATGTGTAGGATACAGCGTCAAGTAAAAGAAAAGATATCATCAATGACTTGCTCACAAATGACTGAATTAATTTTCGTTAGCTATTTTTTATTACTAGTAGTAACTTGTTTTTTTTAATGTTCATATGTAATAAAAATATTTAACGCATGTACATTATTGTGTATTGTACATAACTCTGCTTTGATTAGCTTATAATATATCCAAAAGTGACTTCTCCTGTATTTCAACAAAGAAATTAAATATATTATAACAATAACCTACACCCACATCTCACATATCATCTTATTTCTACATCTTATATTTCACAATAATTAGCGTCTCCAAATCCAAACAAAATAAATCCACCAGTAAATAGAAAACTCTATGTATGTATATAACTGTCAATTTGGTCAACATGTCATCTCCATCGACATCTGCATCAAATTTGGCAGCTGCGTACCAAATGTAAACTAAAATATTCTTTTGGGGTAAGAAAATAAAGAATATATTTGTTTGTTGAAATATTTTAATAATATTTGCTAGGGATTGCGATCGCGCCTGTCTTTTGCGTGGAACCCTTCCGCGTGGACCGGGATTATGTCCACTGGTCGTACAGTCAGCAAAATATTTAGTTTTTTGGTAATATTTTTCTTAATTATTAATTCTCTTAAATATTTGTTCAGTTACTATAGTTAGAACAAATCAATTGGTTCGTTTATTGTTTTTCACCAATTTCTGTAACTTATTTTTGACAAAATCCTTTCAGGATTTCAGCTTTAAGGAAGTTTTCCAATATTCTTATATTAATTCTCAAAACAATCTTCCAAAATAATATTATATTAATATTTATCAAAAACGTATTGTATGTTCGTCACACCTAATAGTATTAAAGAAATACGAGACTTAAATATTAAAATTATTGATGATTTTTACGATATTCCTAATAACAACTATTTTACAATAATTGTAACATTTTTTGTTAATAAATTATTATTCTATATTTTATTTTATCGCCTATTACGAAATAAAATATTAAAAACAAAACACACAACTTACGTTTTTGCGGCCACTACGTCGAAAATCCGTAAACAAGGGTTGAAAACGTGGCATGAGTCAGCGCTGACCACTGATGAAGATCTCATTCACACCCATCCTTTGTGCATATTGTCGCACTTTGCGTTACTTGCAAAAATATATTATTATATATGTACAAAACCACTGGACAAAGGCTTGGCCATTTCATTTTGAGATAAGCTAACAGAATGCTTGGAATTTCTTTCATTAAATTGACGTTGTGGTTTATTATGAAAAGTTATATTTTGTATTCGAAAAAAATCATATTCTTTCCAATATTTGAATTGTATGAAGTTTTTAATTTATATCGGCTGGCTGCTTTGGAAGCTATTAGGGTTTTGAAATAACTCAATATTTATTATTAAGTTTTTAGTTGAAGCTTTAGTGCAGGGGCAGTTTGGTACTGTAAAAAGCGACCGTTTTAAGACCATTTCTTTTTCGGAGGAATTAATTATTCAATGCCTCTAGGTTCCTTCTGCCTACCCCGCAATATGACTGCATACAGCGTAAAGCTAAAAAAGTTTTTAGTCATTTATAATTAAGTTGACCTAGACTTCTATCGATACCGTTATGTCGCAGAGGAACACCGTCGAACTGTAAAGGCGAATGTTATGAGTTTGGTGTCCACTCGTAGTAACGATTATATTTAATTTATTTCCATTTCTCCGTTCTGGTTCATAGATCAATGTCTGATCAATGAAAAGCTCAATTGAATGAAGTGTTTTGACACTAGGCACATAGCAGAGTATCTAGGGGATGACGTAAAACTGAAACACGCTCAACACGGAATCTCTCGAAATCTCTGCTTTAAAATCATAAATTGTAAAGAGTGACTTATTTCTACGCTGTCTCGGTCGACCCTACTATATGCAGATAAACTGTAAAAGTGGAAAAAAATATTAATATCCGACATAAGGAAAAACATATTAATCATTTACTTCTATTATAACGTAATATGTTATTGCTAACAGTTACATTTCTCCGCGTGGGACCTCCCCTGATCAAACTTTCTCATAGAAAGTATCAATTGTGTCAGTTTTGATCGCTTGGCCAGAGAAGCTTAATGGTTTTTTCTAAGTTTAAGACGCGGAAGCTTATTTCATGCTTAGCCTACTGAAAACTGGAAACCGGAAATATTTCTTTAATAATAGATCTTTTTCATTGCGTATAATCGTTTTACCAAAAAAGGTTTAGCAGTTCAACTTTTTTCAGTTTTTTTTTTATCATCATATCCCGAACATAGCAGAAGAAACAGAGAATCTAGAAACTTAGTGAATCTAGCAAATTGCTAAAACCTTCACATTGTACTGAAAGCAGAAGGAATCTAGTATTAAGATGGAGTAAGAAGTGAGTGGAGTAAGGAGTGAAAATGGAATATTCTCCACTTTCCGCCGAATTTTGAAAAGAGAAAAAGAAAATATAAATTTAAATTTAAGTAAATATTTCATTTGTCTCTAAGAACATGTTCTTCTAAGAAAGTATTATGTACCAAAAAAATATATTCCTGTCTTGGATTAGTCGATCTGATGATAATATGCAGTTATTTAAAGTAACCAGAATGCATTGTATAACATGAATTGCAACTGAAAAGATAAAATCTATCTGTGATATAGTTGTGCCATTTCATGTTATTCTTATACAAATATGATTTACAATGTTTCTGGGAACATTTCTATGTTCAACTCTTGCCTATTGAGTTTGCCAGTTTTTATATAGCATTGTATGGGAAACGTTGTCATAAAGGATAATTTTAAATCTCTGTGTCCGTCATCTGCGGACAATGCCCACTATTAGCGGGTTCTAATCCGCAAAAAGAGCAGGTACTGTTTCAGTGGAGTCGCGAGTTTCGTACTTCAGCGATTAGCGTTTTATTTATCTAGTTTCAAAAAGACTTTTTTAGCACGCTGTATCCTGCTTGAAGCAGGTCAGGCAGATAGAGACTAGTGTTAAAACACTGTGTCCCACTTTCCGTTGGATTCTGGAGGTTTTACATAGAATCTATGTCTATTAATACTATTTTTTTTAAACACAAAAGCTTCACCTTTATATAAATCTAGAGGTACTAAACATACGGTTGTTTCAAATTCAAATTCAAAATATTCTTTATTCAAATAAACTTATAATAAGCACTTTTGAATCGTCGAATGAACATATGAACAAAAAGCTACCACCGGTTCGGAAGGCAGTTCTGCTGAGAAGAGCCGGCAAGAAACTCTTCTACCAAACAGTTCTACCTCTACCTCTCAGTTTCTCAGTTTCTACCACTACATTAGCATTATCATATATACACTCTATCTTAACCCTAAAACCCAAAACGTATTCCCACTTATATCAATAGATAGAGAAAAAACCTATGGCTCCAGCTCCTCGCTTCGACCATACACTAAACACTCGCTTGCGCTAGACAGATGCAAGTCTCACGAGACACTTGGCGACGTTTATCTCAAACAATAACAGTCCAACGGACACTACGTGATGTCGCCCCTGTCCTAGGAATACGTTTATTATTTTAGTTGCTAGTCAAATAACACTAACTTCTGACTTTTTACTTCCTAGAAAATGTTGATTAGGTAGCTGCGGTATTTATTTTCTGTTGGTTGGTTTCAATTCGGTAGTATTCTTATGATAATTGAATGGGTTACTAAGCCGGTATGTGTGGGTGACGTCCAATTTGAGTTTTTTTTGTAGTTTCACGGTGTATTCTTCGCAGTAAAGTAAGAAGATCTTAGTTAGGCACTCCATTCCCCACTCTCTGTCTATTTCTGGATTCATTTTTATGAGTGGTAATTAAACTTAAAAATTAAAAATATGAAAAACATTTATAAAATTATTTAAAAATATAACACAATGGATTTAGACATTAAAATTAAATCCTTAAAGTGTTTCAAAAAGAGTATTACGTAACCTAAATCAAAAAATCTTCCACGCATTTCTGTCTTCACATTTCTGATACAAAAAAATGGAGGAGGTCTTCGATAATCAGCAAACATATGATATAAAACGTATTTTTTTCTGTCTTAAACTATAATCAACTCAAACTGTACCTACTTATCTGAAATAAAGGCTATTGTTATTATTATTAAATAAAAAAATATCTCTAAAAATAAAATAGATTTGATTGATTATATAATTTCTTTTGCAAAATTTTTATCGGTCCCAAGCGAGCACTAGGAAGCTACCAAAGGGTTTCCAACACCTTTACCAAAAACCCCTGTAGGTACCATAGGTACCATAACGGGACCACACTTGATGCTGCCACTGTATCAAATCGCACCTTGAACATGTCAATCACGTAAGTCCCGCTAAAGCGTGACGCCCGCGGTGATCGGCCACAATTGACACAATTGAAGGAAACGCCTTCAAACCTCGCTATTATAATATTGCAAAATAACGGATTCATCTAGCCCTTTAGGTAGCGTTTTGAAATTTTATGAATATTTCCCTTTTTAATCCCATGCCCCTTTTGGTATACCTATTCGAAATTTGTGAAAGATTACCCATCGACAGGATTATCTATAGTGTTTCTTTTAACACCTGCTGTTTTGGTCGTATTGTCCTTATTTGATACCGTTATATTTAACATTAGTTTCATTTCTCCTTATATTTGCAAATTAATTTCTAATTGTTATATAAAAATTTAGTTTAAAGATAGTATTATATTTTTTTAAGAATTGTTCAATAAATAAGCAAATAATAAAATGCTTATTATATTGCTTAGATTGATGAGGCATTCCTTTAGGCCTTTATTGAATATGAATAATCTAACTCTACAGTAGGTATTTTTTTAGCAGGGTAGGTAGAAAAAGCCTAGGAACCTAGTGCTGCACTTTCGTTTCCCATTTTCTACCGAGTTCTGGAGGCATCACGTGTTGAGTGGCAAAGCTCAAAGCCAAGCTTTGCCTCACTACCAGAGCTAATATTACAACGGCCATATTAAATTATACCTCTAAAAATGTACTACCAATAAAACTAAACTTTTTTTACAGCCATATCTACCACACCTTTGATCCGTCATCTAGCTCCTATTTCTAGTATTTTAAGCACAAATCTTCAAGTAACACCATCGTCAACAGTAATATCAAGAACAATGGCATCTCTCGCACAGATGCACAAAACTGGGCCACATATTAAGAAAAGAAAATCTAGGAACCCGCTAAATGGAAATCCCTTCGCTAAGGTATAATATAAGTTGAATATCAAATTTTCTTTTCAGTCAGTATCTTTAATATTTCTATTTTGTATCTTTTTAATTATTGAGTTTTCATTTTATCGAATATTAAGCCGAATATAGAAGTAGGTAGGTAAGTAGTTTATGCTGAACAAGCCAGGAGTTTAGACCACACAGCCAACTGCTCTAAATGTATTAAATTAACAGTTTTTGTCACACATATTGCAGAGTAGGGAGAGGAAACTTAATGATAAAACACTTTCCACTGAATAGTGAAGGCATTGCGTGTTAAGTAACGGAAATCAACGTCGCGCTTTCCCTCGTTACCAGAGCGATTAAATGGAAATATTAAACATACCATTTCCTCGAATGGCAATCGAACCCACAACTCGTCGCAGTCACACGATTATGCCCCTGGGCCACAAGTGAACAACAGTTTTAAAATTTCGAACCTAAAAAGTTTTTAAAACAGCCAATACCAATTCGACTTTATTCACTACATGGAGTTATCCGAAATGGCATTCATTTTCATTTGACGTTTAAATTTTTCAATTATTTTCAGGGTGTAGTACTGAAAACATTAATCAAAAAGCCGAAAAAGCCGAATTCAGCTAATCGCAAATGCGTACTCGCCCGCCTCTCCAACGGACGTGAGATGGTCGCGTACGTGCCCGGCATAGGGCACAACTTGCAGGAACATAACATAGTGCTGGTTAGGGTTGGCAGGTAAGATCTGTTTTTTTGTAGATATGCAGTTAATTAATTTATATTAATTACAAGGATTCAAGTGTATGGTAAATTTCAAAAGGAGTTAAAATTTCCATATCTCAATAGGTTCTTTCCGAGTCCAGTCCAGTCTTGTGGGGTAGCCCAAGTGTCCGATTGTAAACGCGTTAGTATTATATGACGAAAGCTAGTTTTTTTAACTCTACCCTACGCCTTACTTCGTTATCAGGGCGAAGAAATAAAAATATTTTATATCTCCTTTCTTCCTAGTGGGAATCGAACCTACAACCTTCGCGTTTACAATCGTAACTTTGTGTCCTTGGTTTCAAAAACGGTTTCAAAAATTAATGGAAATAGCGTCAATATAAACAAAATTAACAAAATAATTATTATTTTAATAAAATTTAGTAAGAGAACACTTATCAAGATTTAATATTTATTTAGTTATTTATATTTTTCTTTTTTTCTGTTTCAGAGTAAAAGATTGCCCCGGTGTAAAGCTGAAGTGTGTTAGAGGCAAGTTCGATCTACCTCACGTGGTCAAACCGAAAGCGTAATATTTATTAACGTACGTATCGTATACCTTTATGTATTTGTAGCGAAAATAAATTTAGTGTAAGTTAGTTTCATGTAGTTTTATTTATTCTATTAAATTTAATAGTTTATAATAGGTAATTATAAAATCATTTTTCCATTGTGGCAGAAGAAGGAACTTCGTTCAAATGTAATGACTTAATTTTATTTCCTAGCTATAGCATTGAGTTTCGCTACTTATCACCTAATGTCTCCAATCCGGGCGGAAAACAGAGAAAACAGTGCCTTGATACTCTTTGACTACCTTGCTATGCGGGAACACGCTTCAGGTTATGTCGGTTTCATGTCTTAGGTATATTTCAGAGTGCTTTTGGTACATTTTTAACAATTAAAATATATCTACTATTATTACGTAAACAATTCGAATGTCGCAATATTTGAACCGGCGCCTGTTGGATCATCTCATAAAACATTAAGAGACATTTCATTAATATTTTACGACAAAAGAATAGAAATAGAAATCTTTGAAAAAATAACCAATACTTATTTAAACTAGATTAGGTATACCTTAATCTTTCTTTAAGAATCCAAATATTTCCGCTAAAAACCCCCCTTTACATTCAACGTAAAAAGATTAAAAAACAAATTCGATTTGATTTACAGCCACTGTAAAACCGTATACGTTAATAGCCGTAATTGTGGAAGCTAGGATTACGATTGGTCGGCGCGATACAAAGCGCGTGCGCAGGCCGCGCCCCACTACCGCGCACTACACACTGTATTATGTATTTGTACCTACTGGTGACTGTAGAGATATATTTTATTTCATATATAATCGGTATCAAAAGATTGTTAACTATAAAATTTTATTTGTTTTGCATATTTTGTAGTTTATATTTTTAAGATAAATAATGAAAGAATTTGTATTGATTTGAAATATTTTACTATTTGCTTACTATTTAGATTAAAATTTAGTACTTTTTAAAGTTTTCGTCTGTAAACATTGTGTTGATTTTTGTTTGTGTAATATTAAAAATCGTGAAGGGATATATCCCTATTATAATAAAAATAAGATTAAAATTAAATTCATATCATTTATTTCATTTCATATTATAATAATTCGCTTACAAAAATTCATACAAAAATATAGATAATAAATTAACTAACTCTACATATTTACAACATTGCACGCTCACTTAAAACTAATGACTCGAAGTAATAAATAAGTGACAGATAAATAGTTAACAAAGACAAGACTGATGACATTTGATACAAGTGTTTGAGGCGAGCATTCCCTTCAGTTTGGACAATTCATTTTTCAAATAAGTAACTTTTAAAGCGAGATGAATCTCCCGCAGCTTCCTCCTATCCCGGCTCTGTTTCGCCGCAAAATTATTCCTCTCTCTCTGTTTTCTGTAAGAATCGTCAGCGTTTTGACTGGTTTGAACAGCGCGTCTCATTCTTGGGTTATTTCCAAGTAAAGTGCCACCGTTCTTCTCGGCCATGGCTCTTAATGCATCGCGCTCAAACGCCTGGAAGTCCGGATCATCAGATAGAGTGTCAACATCCATCATGTAGCTCGGGCGCTTCCTGTCGTTGATGGAAACTGGCGATTCCGGTGGCGAAATAACACCATTTCTTGGTGGACTGACTGGAGCATATCCTGAACATGATGATATAGGCGACGTTTCAGCCAAAGGCACGAACATCGGCTGGTATAGATACGGATATTGTACACTTTGGGGCACTGCATTCGGAAATTGGTAAGGCACTTCTGTATAGAACTGCTCGTTTTTACACTTCACTGATAAATCTAAGGCAGCGTCTTCTGCGTAAGGCGTCCACAAAGCCATGTTGTTGTCTTGTACAGAGATGGTGGGTAACTAATGGGGTTGGAAATGGCCCTTGTCTTTTTGTATGTATGCTAGGGGGCGTGGCCTGCTACCCTTCCCTTTGGGTAAGCTACCTGTCATAACGGGGTGAGTTGACAGGATTTTATTGCCTTTTTTGTTGAGATTGTTTATTCATTTGTTGTTTTTTAACACTTTTTATTGTTAGGTGTTTATGACTTGTGACGTAATTGTGATAGTTCAATTTTAGGTAGGTATCTACTACTGTGTATATATCAGTAAGGGAAACGCAACACGATTTTTCTGTTTAGGGTAGTTCCAATATAATGTTTTTTATAAACATCTATACCAATGATTTTTGACTATATTTTATATCATAAATAAAATATTGAACGAATGAAATTTCTATGATATTTTCTAAATCAATAATTATCAACAGAATAATTTTATAATTAAAGTTGGTTTCAACTTTGTACCTACATATACTTTCTATGTTACATATTGTGCTATTTTGTTGTTTGCATGAATATTTTTAAATTCTATTTATACAAAAAAATATGAATTTATAGAGTTATAATAAATTATATATACAAATATTTAATCTCATCATGAAAGTATCTTACTTAAGTTGAGGCCAGTCGTGGCGTGCTTTAAGCATTTGGCGGAAAGTAGGGAATACAAGTGTTGGGAACGGAGCAATGGGAACGGAGTGCCTTAACACTAGGTTCCCTCTGCCTGCTCCTGCTGTACCTATTCAGGATACAGCGTGATCCTCAAAAAATAAAACATCTTACGCATCGTAACAATCAAAACAAAACAATTAACATACCATCCATTAGGAATTGTAAAATTTAGAAAGAATTGAATGCAATAATATTTATTTTGCACTTAACTATATATCGTATATATAATTAAGCTAAGTTGTTTTCGAGATGAGGATTCATTAGATCATCTTTTGTTTATCATTTTGTTTTGAATCTGTGACATTAGTTAATGAAGGTTTATAATCTTCTCGTTTACGTATCTCATTTGTTCGTTACGATACATTTACATAGGTATATTATTCTAAAAGTTATTTGATAAGTAATGACGTCTCACATTTTGTCTAGTGGAGAAATATATTTTTAAGCTACGAGTATGCCGCTTAGAACAGAATAGGCACAAGGATCCTAGTGTTAAAACACTCCGTTTCCCATTTTCTGACTAATTTGAGTGGCGGAACTCAACGCCGCGCTTTGCTTTTTTACCAGATCGAAGACATTAAAATATTAATAAATAATAATCCATTCCCTTGATTGTTAACTGAAACAACAACCGTCGCGTTTACAGCCACATATTAGAGCCACTGCAAGAAATTAAGATAAATAATAAAGACATAAAAACAATTCCAATTTTAAGCATCATTCCAGAAATCTCGCTGACAATCATCCCCAATATTCCAAGATTACCTAACTCCACCACAACGGCTTCCCAAAACTATCTACTAGCAAAATCAAAAATTTAATACAAACACAAAAAAATCCCGTTCCGTTAAGCAGCTTAGCTAAAACAATAGTCTACGTAATCCCGTATAAGACTGGTGCTGTAACGCGCTGCCGCTGCGCAAGCTTTACGACGCCAATAAACGGCAGGTACGCGGCGCGTGTCTGTGGGATTAGATAGTCTTATACGGAAAGTTACATTTTAACGGTGAAAATGGGTTTTTTTATAAATAATAAGATGAAAAAAATTTTATATTTTAGGTTTGTAGAATTTTAGAGATACACATATAACTTCTATTTTTTGTAAAGAAAATGTTTTTAATTATATTTTGTAAAAGTTATAAGTACAATTGATGTGTTTTTCAGCTTTACGCTCTTTCTCGATCATAATCATAGTAAACAGAGAGACTCTCTCTCTGTTTACTATGATTATGAGAGAGAACGTAGCGCTTCGACAGTCCGTTTCTTACCTTCTATTCGATGCCTTCAAGCCGAAATTGAAAATAAATAGGCTAAATGCATCGCTAAGTACTACGTACAGATTTGATGGTATGTACCTACATATGTATGTAGGCACTTCTGTATAGAAAAATGTATATTTCTAGTATAAAATCTATATTATTACATAATTTTTTATAAAATAAACTTACTAATTTAATACCTAATATGAGAGACGAGGAACTATACCAGCTCCAGCTACGGAAGGTGACATTTGCTTCCTATAACCGCTTCACTGACTTCAATGAATGGCCCTACAAAATTATGCTCCATTATATACAGATGACTTATTTCAACAAATGTTACATGTAGAGGTTTGATACAAATTGTTCTATATCTACGAAACTTAAATATTGCAGGGCAGGGCTTTAAAAAATCAAATATTCCATTTCCTCGAGTGGGAATCGAACTCACAATGCCCTCTAAAAATTAAGAAACGGAATGAATAATTATTTAATCATTTGTCTAAAATACGAATATTGGATAGGGGGTAAAAAAAGGAACCTACTTATTATATTTTCAAGAAAAATCTCGAAATCTTATCTTATAATACTTAATATTAATCCTTCAAAAACCTAATAATAAAACTCATAGATTTGGTTACTTTATTGCCCTCATTTAAAAGATCTTTTAGGGATCTCTAAAGGATTAAGTAATATTTATATAACTTTTAATACCACTTGCGTGCCGCCGTACCCGCATATAACTAGATACGTTATTTAAAGAAAATATTAATAAAATTTTACCGAATTATATTCTGTATAGATATCATTAATTTAATAGAATTTATAAATAGTTTTATAGTACTATTTAAAAATTAAGAAAAAAAAAAAAAAAATAAAAAATTAATTTATAACTATAGAATTTAGTCTCGATTATGTTTTGTTTCATATCGTATTTAAATATTTATACATAGCTAAAGTCAATAGAAAAGGTTTTTAGTACCCTCATATTTGTCGATATAGTTCTTAAGTATTTTTTCCAAAATATTTACGACTGGGACGGATGTTGTTGACACTTACAACGGAGCCCAGTGAGTAGTAAACGGAGATTGATGAATTATATTCGCCACACACGAATAAACTCGTATTTATGAAAGTTGTAAGACGCTGCTAAATACTAAAATGTTATATTTTTTGTTGAGGCCGTCATACCGCAGTGGAACAGCTCCTGACTGCAAACGCGAGGGTCGTGGGTTCGATTTCCTACCGCGGAAATAATTAAATTAAAATTATTTACGCTCTGGTCGCTCTGGCAAGAAAAGCCTAGCGCTGAGTTCCTGCTGCCCATCTCGCTTTGCTCAAGTACCTATAAATAGTTGGTACTTACTATAAAAAGTACTTCTCACTTTAGAACTTTGGGAAATACGATAGTATATTCATACTCTACAAGAATAATCGCGGTTAAGTTGCGTCACGCGTTGCTTCGAATTCATTTACTATAGGTATTTCTTTGAATATCCATAGAGCATAGGCACTTCTATATAATTTTTCAGAGTATGCTCTATGTGTAATGGGAGGATTACACATAGATCACACTCTTAAAATTTAAATCCTTCCACATGTTAAAATAAAAAAAAAATCAATTCTTTTATATTTACTATGGCAAGTGACCAAAATGAAATTCTACGCCAATTTTCGTATTGTTGCACATTACGAGTATGTCCCAAATTTCAACGTGTAAACAGACAAACAGCTTTACCAAAAAGGGTGCTATGCAAATATTTTCTAAGAAATATCTAACGGTTCATCATAACTTTGGATCTTAAAAGATTAACATTGTTGACAGAATATTGCATTTTGTACAGTTTTTACTGTAACGAATTTGATAAGATTTGGTCTTTAAAAATTTTGTACTTAATCTTGGAGACCGTATAAATAGATTATCTTCTCATACATCGTAAAACTAAAAAAAAACTATTAATTTAACTTATTAATAAATAATAAAATTTGGAATAGAATAATTATTTTTTTGTTATAATTCAAGCAATATTTTTTGTTAAAAATTTCTACAAGACTTCAGAAACACTGAAAAATCACATAAAACTACAAATTTCTATATCAAACAAAACCTTACAAATTTAATATACCTATCCACAAAACATAACTTAGTTATCTAGCACGGTCGATATTACATAATAGAGAGAATGAGGGGTCGCACCCCTATTACATATGCACCGCCCATACCAACCCCAAGCCCCATATTAGAGACCCTCGCCTGCGCAAGTTTAGGCAAGGGGAGGATTTATACTATCGTAATAATTGAGATTTAGTGCTAAGCTAGATGGTTTGTACGGGTTTTGTCTGTATAAAAATATAATTTTATTTCATAAGTGTATTTTGCAAATATAGATTTTTGCTACATTTTCGGTAAAATGTAAGATGAAGTGGTGAGACAGTTTAAATGTTGAATAAAATTGGGTCTCTGAAACGACCTCATATTTAAATACTAGATACCTATACAATATCATAATTATCTGACTGAAACATATGGCGCTTATGAGATAGTATCTGGAATCTTGCTGAATAGGTGGTGGTGGTTCTAAGTTCGTTTTTCACTCGTGAGTATCATATTTATATTATTTACATTTCCGTGCTTTCACGTTAAATTCTAAGTAGAAATGTCTCAGAAAAGAAATAAAAAAGGAGAACGAATAACATAAACAAAAAAAAGCATATTAAAATATCGATGTAAGTTGATGAAAATATATGGTTTAGAGAGCTTGGATACAGATGCTTAATAAACCAAGAGACGTTCGAGTCTCACTACTGCCAATTTATACACGTGGCTTCTCTGCCTGTCCTGTTACCTAAATGCCAAAGGCGAAGAAAAAAACATTTATTCCTTACATAAAATCCGTCTGTAAATGTTTTTGGCCACAAACTCATGCAAGACAAGCTGCAATATAATCCTTTACCACATGTTCCAGTATCACACAGATCTCTGTTATCTTAATACTCCACGGTCCACGTGCCGTTTAAATGAGATCGATATCTTTCACAGTTTAACAAAATACAAAGGTTGATAATAATGTCAAAAGATTCATATATATTCTACTTCTTGTTGAGTAATAACTGTCGTAATTTGTACCTATAAAAGAATAATATGGACCGTTTATTTTGAGAGTGGTGTAAGTCCATTTTCTTTTCTATCGAGAAAATTAAAGGTTAGTGTGTTGATGATTATGCAATTTCATTTACCGACCGATTTTAAGTTGTTCAAAACATGGGTTTTTTTGAGAAATTAAACACGGACTAGTTATACCTATATAAAAAAATTACATTAAATTAAGCATGAATTACGTGATAGCTCATTTTTCTCAAAAATGGACTTACACCACTTTCAAAATAAACGGTCCATATGTTCTTATATATTACATTACGTATAGTACTTAAACTCAAGAGTAATTTAATAATTATGTTTTTTTTTAGTTCATAGATATACAGAGAGGCCGTTGTGGCGCAGTGGCACAACGACGGTATTGGGTTCAAAATCCTTACTGGGAAATGAATTATTTTCTTTTCCTAACTCTGGTTAGAAAACATGCACGACGTTTAGTTCCGCCACTCAATACACAGTGTCTAGAAAATTGGCAACGAAGTGACTTAAGCCTGGATTCCCTCGGTCCTTGTTATAAGCATTTCTTTGGTCTTATTAAGCTTATTTAAATATTGGTTATACCTAAACAAGATACTAAAAAGATAATTGACACTAAAATAACATATTATGTACCTATAAAAATATAACAGCCATGAGATCGTTATGAGCGAAGAAAAAAAAGAGCACGCGACGACACGCGTCGCTGTCAAGCTGTAACGGAAATACATGATCGAAACTTTTTTCTATGTAGATATTTATTTAACCCTTATATTTTTAATTTAAAGAAAATAGTTAAAAAATATTTTGAAATTTTTAATCTAAAAATGCTCAACACTGAAATATGATAGGTTAGATATTTGGGAAGATAGCGATATTTTTTACTTTTAAAATAACTAAATATTTAGTAAAACATTTTTAAATTTTAAAATAATTAACGATAGGTAGATCTATTACATCTAAAACAAATATAAAAGTATGAGAAATTAAGATTTTGTAGATATCTACATAATTGTGGAATTTAAGATAAAATATTTATTCATCGAACGACTATTACAGTAAGCTTATCTTTAGATCATTATCGTAATTGAGCCATGTAACGTTACTCAAAAACAACATAATTAACCGATCTAAAAAGTCACATGTATTGTGCTAGTAAACAAATTTGCTAAGTAATGACATATACCAGTTCAGTTTGTAATATTTCAAATTAATCCTTGTATTTTTTATATTTCACTTCAAAATAATAAAAAAAAACTATAGATAAATAATTGACATTTTTAAAATTTATTATTTGCATTAGAAATGCATCATGCATGCATCAATGCATAATCACAACCTTAAAAAAAATACATCATCAATACTTTTATATAAAAAGTGATAATATTTTAAAATTTAATAAAATTGTAAACATTATGGGCGCGGCCTGCGCACGCGCTTTTTTAAAAGCACCAATGAGAGCGTAATGGCGTTACGTGTGACTGAAACGCATTTAGAAAGATGATTTTAAACCACTACATGAATAAAATTTAGTTTTGAAATATTATTATTGTACACATTCTATTTATTATTAATATTAAACATCCAATTCTTAAGATTTTTTTTATATTCTATTAAAATTCTATAACTTATTTATATTCTGTTAACATCACGATGTAGTAACACACTGAAAACGTATTTTTAACTCAAAATATTTGCTATATTTCTTATTTTTGCAAAATATGTAAAAAAATGTGTATGTAAGGGTTTATGTAAAAAATACTTGAAAATGTCTACATAAAGGGTTATAAAAAGAAAAGCACACAATGTTCTTAATCATAAAATAATTTTATTAAAATTAATTGACACTATACAAATTATAAAATTAATTCTCCTCTGCTTTGATACATCTATACAAATCATATAATTTTCGAATTACGACAACTTAATTTCAATTAACATCGATTATAAATATTTGGCACAAAATATCACAACATTTAATTAACATCTACATTGCTGATGGCATCGTAAGCACACTCGTTCGTCTAACCTGGTCCTTAAGTCCGCGATCTTTTTCTTCAAATAAGTCACTTGGAAAGCGAGTCGAACTTCTCTTAATTTCCTTCTGTCTCTACTCTGTTTTGCTGCAAAATTATTTCTTTCCCTTTGCTTTCTATATGAATCGTCCGCGGCCTGGTTAGCTTGTACGGCGCGTCGCATTCTAGGATTATTTCCCAACAGCGTCCCGCCATTTTTCTCAGCCATCGCTCTTAATGCATCTCGCTCAAAAGATTGATATTCCACATCATCTGACAGAGAATCTGTTTCAAATGAGTCTGTAGAAGGAGGTGGTGATGGTACTTTTCTGTTCCAACTTTCCACTGGAGAAATCTGCGATGGTGGCACATTATATCCGTATACGTAATTATAACATCTGTCTTCTTCTGATTTATTATATTCCGTATATTTGTAATCAGGAACAACCATTTGTTCTTCCCGTTTATCATTTTTGGTTAAGTCCAAGGCTTCCTCCGCGTATGGAGTCCACAGAGCCATGGCGTGTGCTACTTGTGATGCTAAAACTATGATTGCAAAATTTTTGCAATGATTTATCCCAAAATATGGGCGGAGTCTTGCTGTAGTGGTAGGGTTAATCCGCTACCTGCGGTACTCATAACGGTACACAAGGCGACATCAATATTAAATTTCTTTTTAAACAATAGTATTATATTTCCGTATTCTGATCTTGTTGCGACTACGGATTTAGCAATATCCGTAAGATGAAGAAACAATAATATTTACTCTTTAAATTATAATACACCCGTATGTAAAATAAGAAGGGAATTAAATTTCTTTTGCAAATCTTATTTTTAAACATAGATGAATTAATAAAACTAGGATTATGACAAAATGTTTTATCTTTATTTTGGATTATTTCTCCGAATTTATCGGCCACTATCGATTGTTGTGTGCGTAATAAAATCAACTTAACGCCATGTCGTCCTATCAAACGAGGATGAATTTGTATATAATATAAATTTTATTAGACATGTATATATTTTTATAAATGAAATATATTAATAAATTTCACTTTAGTGATTAAAAGTAAAAAAATCTCATTCTTATATGTATTACAACATTGTAATGTTGTAATATTATTTTTGACCTAAAAACTAGAATAACGTAAAAAACTTACCATGCTATTCACCAAATAGTCTTAATTTTTTTCAATTCTACAATTTCCATTATTTCACATATTCACTTACAAGTAAGTAATTTAATTTATACTCGTATACCACATTGTAATCCTCAGGACAATAGCGATTTTATTCGACGAAAGCGTATAGACTCTAGGTAAATATAACTTGTTTGGCACCAAATTAAATCTGAAACCTTTGCGTCTCGTATACAATGCGACAGTGATGAGAGAAGTAAATAAAGATTGAATACTAGTAGTATTTTTTTGTGTTTCAACTTATTTATTCGTTATACCTAAGGTTATAAGTACTTCGGTACGTAATATGTACATACATATATAGAATTCCTTTTTTATCACCTACAATGTTAAGTTAAATACGTTAAATACTCATTTTACACTATTATTATTCGAACATGTGGATAAGTCATTATACACAATTCAATTAATATCTTAGACAATAAAAGCATAATTAATAACATATACCTACATCCTTGTGTATTTCTATTAATTCAAAAATAAAAATACAATCCACAAATTGAGAGTGTTAAAAGGAAAACAGTTTACAATTTTTCTCGAAGAGTACGGGAACGTAGTAATAAAGTGACGTAACTTAAAGCGAATATACGTCTGCTTATTATAAATAAAAAATATATAAATAAATAGAGCATCTCTATAATACAATAAAATGTTATATTTAGTATTAAAAATTAATATTAAAACAATTTTGAAAGCCTGTACCAATTTAGGACATTATCCTAAGACAATAGACTTAACTGGCCGCAAACTACTAATCCTACATGGGATGCTGCAGTATAATCCGTTAGAACTCGACAGAAACAAGAATACAATAGGTGCAATTTATTAGAGAACTACCTTCGCAATAAATATATTGAATATACTGTAGTAATTAGTCTTTTATTTTGGGGGTAATCTTCTTTGATATCTTCTGACTTTTATTTAATTATACATAAATAGAACGATATTATATATAGATCTTTATATATTATATATAGATTTTTATATATTTTTATATATATTATATATAGATTTTTATGTATAATAAACAACAAAAACAATTAGTGGTTAAGAATTAAGAACTAACAATTGCAAGTTAAAAGACGAAGGTCTCCTCCATTTTGTACAATAATGATTTAAGAAGAAATTAAAATTGAACATGAAAATTACAGAAATTGTAAAGACGACGTGATCATTATTAAAATTTGAATTTTCACATTTCCGAGTATACAAATACAAATGAAACGTATGACCATTACCGTTAAGAAGTACAAATTCATAAATAAAAAAAAGATACACAAAAAGACATATTATAAAACTGCATCTCAATTGAAATATAACTTTTCATGGTTTCGCTTAATCTATTCAGTAATTGTAGAAATGTCACTTGAAACGATTAAGGCATTATAACTCTTTCCTCAAAGGAGACCACCACCGGATATACTCTAGTGAGAATCGTAAGAATCGCAAGGATAGCCGGAAGCTCAACAATGCGCAAACGACAGTTGGTTTTGATGATGCTTCGATGATTTCTATGAAAGCACGCGCTGGACATCATTATATGTTGGAAAAAATCTATTTAGGTTACTTTGGATAATTTGAAATGGGACCCAAATTATAATTTAGATATTGAAATTTATTACGCTAGCTTAAGTAAATATGAATAGATTTGACGCAGTATGGCGTTTTAGAGGTAAAATCCAAATTACAATGTCATTTTATTTACTAAAAACACCTCCTATAGGCATAGATATACTTATATTTTACTGACATGTTAAGCTAACTTAAAATTTTGTTTTTCCATTACCGACGAACTTAATTTTTAAGTATCAACATTTATTTTGCTTGCAAAATATCAGTAAATATGTTTTAAACTTTATATCATCAAAAAATAACACAAGTATACAATTAGGTATTAAATATTAAGGCTTATAAAAACTTATTCGAGTTTGTAGAATATAATAATTATAATTTTATGTAAATTATAAACACTTTACAAATTCGTTGTATCTACACCATAGAATTGTCATATGGTGAAGTGAAGGTTTTATAATGTAACATGTGCCTACATCGAAATATTTTATTGTTACATTTATAACAACTGAACATTACCGCAAGCAAGAAATAACGGAAAATAAAATAGATATCAAACACCCATTATAGGAAACAGCTATATCATCCATCTTGAAATATGTCAACATTACAAACTGTCCCCGATTGGTTTCTAAAGGGTTAAAGCAAATGGCAGGCGCGTGGGCATTTAAATAAAATGTTGAACGACTTTAAGCCTTAATACAGCGAGTTAAAGCTTTAATTGTAATAAAAGTATGCATCAAATATATTATCTTTACAATGTATGTATAGTTTTAATTGTCAACAAAATGTTGGGTGTATTGCAGATGGTATTTCCGTATTGCAATTTTATAACTGTTCCATACAGCATTAGTTCGCAAGATGATTATATAATTTTATTTGTTCGTAAGCATTATAATTCTAAAGCACTGCCAGACTGACTTAACACTTACTTAGGATTTTTAATAAAAAAAGAACATAATTACGCCGCGAATATTAATTTATAAGAAAATATTTTTTAAAAGTTTGTTTGTTAATCCATAACGACAAATGATTAAGCGCAAAAATAAATAATAGAAATTCTACATTGAGCAGACATTTAGACATTTTTTTTGATGCTAAATAAATTGTGTACAACTAATTTTAAGAATATATTCTAAATCAGTTTCAGTTTTCACCTATGTAGTAACTAATATATACATAGGTATATAGATAGTTGAGGCCAGTCGTGGCTCAAAGGCCCTTACGTGCAATTGTCAACACGACAGGTCATAGATTCGATTTCCACTCAAGGAAATGAAATATCTAATATTTCCATTTCCCTTCCTCTGATGAGGAGATAAAGCACAATTTTGAGTTCAGCCACTCGTAGTGGGGAACGGAAGTGTCTTAATAGGAATGGAGTGTCTTAACAGTACGTTCTCTCTGCCGACACTACTATATGCGAGATACAGTGTAAAGCTAAAACAATAAGAGTTGTCCTATTAAGCTCATAAGTAAGTATAAGATCCTGCTAATTTAACTAACTTACTCGTATAGAACACATAATCATAATGATGCTCTAGTTACTCAGCAAGATGTTATAAATTAAACTAGAAGATTAAAAATCCATCTTTTCAGAGAAAAGTGAATTTCTAATACTATGTTTATTGTTAGCCGAACGTAATCTAGCCATAAATTCTGGACTTACAGGTCCATTGTTGGCTTCAGTTGCGGCAACTTGTGACTTATTACATTTATTATAGAGATTTTGGAGCAGCGTCGTAAAGGGAACGTGAATGGAAATGTTTCTTAAGTAATTAGCAAAGGAAACGGTTGTTCTGCTCTATGATGAAGTATCGTTTTATGTTAATTAATCGAACTCGTGACTCTAAAAGCGGGCAACGAATGCATCTTAATGGGAACAGAGTGTTTTAATACTAGGTTCTCTCTGCCTACAGTGCTGAGTGCAGGATGCAGCATGAAGCTATAAGATTGAAGTTAAAAATCATTTAATATCCGAATGTTTTGATTGGTTGAAAAGCTTTCATCTGTGCATGCGCACGCCCCGCCCATATGTGTAGGTGGAAGAAAATTTATTTCCCTTGCCTATGACTTATAAAACACTTAATAAATCCATAGCCACAATTTTTTTTCCCATAAAATTGGTATAAACTATATCCCACAGATTATTAACTGGTGTTATAAAAGAAATCGTTTATCTCTGTATTTATTAATTCTTTTATAATAAAAATATTATCTATAAATATACAGTGAAATTATAGATAAAATTTTATAATATACACTGTAAAATTTTAAATAACTAAATATACATATACATAGATCTATAATAGCATTTAAGTTAATTATTTAGATAACAATAAGTTTTATTGCATTTGGGTGTTTCACACGTGAATCTTGCAATAAAAACATTGGCACGGGGCCTTATAAAAATATTAGTGCACGAGCTCGTTTAAGTGATATAGAAAAGGGTAGCGTATTTAATAGAAAATGTGAATTGTTATTATTGTAACATGTATATGTATATCTTAAAATTTTATGAGTTTTTATAAATAATGTAGCTTAGACATTAGTGAGGATTTTTCTTTTTATACTTATGTGATTTCAGCAGCTTCCCTTTTATTCCTGCAATGGTTTATTAAGCTGATAAGACCTAGTCTTCCCGTCTCTTACTTTCCGCCTAATTTTCGAGATAATGTGTGTTGAATGACAGAACTCAAGGCTACGCTTTGTCTTCTAAAGCGGGAAAAAAGAAATCATTTATTTAAATATAATCATTTTCTCAAGTGGAGATCTTTACTTAAAAATTTTAAGTAACTGGTCCAAGATGATTTTAAAAATACAACGCAATTCACAATTTTCAACGCAACACATTGTATAATTTGCATCTCGATTGGCAACAAAGGGTTATACAGTTTTAAATAATACTTACATAGAACAAGCCCTACTTTCTCCCACTACAATGGGTTTTTCTTTTGTTTAATATTTCGCAATAACCCATAAAATCGGCGGGTGACAATATGAAACGATTTTGACAGTTACAGTTTTTTTTTATTGTTTCAAATTGACATTTACAAATGATTTGCTCTCTTCCGCCTTTCTCTGATGAGGCATTACACAATTAGGCTTTTGCCTCTTTGAAAAATATTTGCAATGTCATTTTAACTAGTCATTATTACTACAGATTGTTTTAGTGATGTAGTCTTCTGTCCTTCTCATCCGAAAATGTACCATAAAAACTTATTTACGGCGAAGTATTTTGTTTTGACACGATTTGTCGAAATATTTTCATATACTACATAATTTGAATGCCTTCGCCTCAGAATAATTAGCTCAATTTGTTTATTATTTTGAAAAGTACTAAAATGTATAATGGCGCATGATTCAAAAGCATTAGTAAAAATACAGCAGATTATTAGATACAATCGCATGGAATAATAGAGTCCACGAGTCTAGAGAGTCTAGAGAGTAGAGTCTAGAGTCCACGAGGAGTAAGCTCACTTTGCATTTGTATAAATTATTATAAAAAAGTAGAGCCGGAAGAACTTAAAATAAAGTTTATTATCAACAATTATTATTATTTTTTTAATATCCTTAAATATCATAAAAACTAAGGCCATTCGTGGCGGAGGGGCACAAAGTGTAACTGTAAACACGATACACGCGCGAGGAAATTAAATATTTATTAAAAAAAAATCTTCGCTCTGATGTCGAGGTTAAGCGCGGCGTTAAGCTCTACTACTCAACACTCAATGATTCAGAATTCGGCGGAAAGTGGAAAACGGATTGTCTTAACTCTGGGTTCCCTATGGTACCCGTCTGTGTGCGGGATAGAGTGTGAGGCATGAAATTTGCTGTACATAAATTTATTTATTAATCTGTACCTATTAATAAAAAATATTTTTGTTTAGAAAAGAAGTAGAATCAGATGTAATATAGGTACTTATAATAGGTATTTCAATAAACTTTTAATAAATACAACATTTACAACAGAATTTATCCTTACTATTATTTGCATACTTTTCAGACATAAAATAATAAACATGGACATTACATTTTGAAGACAACAATGCGAGACACTAATCCCCTTTTGAATGATGCAACTTACCTTTAAGCTCAAAAATATAAGAACAGAAATCTGCATACATTTTTTTAATCCATGAGTGGACAAGACCACCATGGATTTACGAAAAGGAAGACAATTGTACAATCTCAAAAGAAAAAGGGACACTAAGTTAATACTTTTGTCTGTAAAATTCGTTTAGCGCAAAAAAAAATCGTCATCAGGAATATAATAATGTTACGTTACCAATGACTTCTTAAATATACTTATATAAGGATGGATTACTTTACTTCTTTTATCTTATATTTTAAGAAGAAAATAAAGAAAAAGATTTTCTTCATGTTTTGATGAAGAAAATTTGATCATAATATACATAATATACGTAAAGAATACTATAATAATGTCTACTTGTGTTGTGATACATTAAATAAGAGTTTTTAGTTCTTGTTATTAATCATTTGAATTAAACAGTAAAATTTATATCTTATTTTTAACGGACTTCTGTAAGAAAAGGAGGTTATTCTATATTTTATTCTTAGCAAAATGTTTTGAGTTATTTAAAAATTTACGCCATCTGTTGTCAAGTAGAACATCTATTTCCCACTTCAAGGTTTTTACTCCCGCTTTTAAATATTGATATTCATATTTTACACGATATTTATAAGCTTATAATATATTAATAATAAAAAATAACAACAATAAAACTAAAATGAAAATTATAAAACTTTTGATTTTGACATATGTATTTTTTGTTTCTAATAATAATCTGTGGTCGGCCATTTTGGAACTTGATAATTTGACTGTCCGTCGAATAAGAGTTGATGTTATGTTTTCAATCTACCTGCAAAATTAATAGAAAAATTGCACATTTCACCAAAACGGACGCGTGGTCGCCATCGCCGACGCCTTTGTTCAAAACACAGATTTAGCGAGAACAATCAGCTGTTGAACACAAACAAATCTTATTTAGAAGGTGCTATGCTGTTGGCAAGATGAACGGGACATTTTACGAGCAGCTCGGGGGTGTGGCGGGTTTATTCGAGCAGTGGGGCACATGTGAGCGTACAGTAGTAGCATGTGCACTGGCTCGAAGAGTTCCGTGGCCAGGACTACGCCTGGTACAAAGGGCGGTGGAAGCGGCTCTGCAGCATCACGTTGAAGATGAAAGGCTAGAGATAGACGCTAATGATGAAACACTTTTAGCCAGCCTCCTAGCTGCTAGGGCTGATGACGATGACGAAGAAGGTATGTTTTAACCCATTATTTTTGAAATTAAATTTAAAAAAATATTATTGCCTAATAAAAATATATAGAAGTCAAGATACATATTATGGCCTTAAAATCATTTCAGGCAATCATTCTAGAAGCTAGAATCTTAGTCATCACTGAATTTCAGTTACACTTTGAAACTGCGGTCTGAGATGATAAGTGGATTCAATAACAAGAGGGCAACAGTTCCTCCAAATTATTATATTAATTTTCCAGAGTCAAATTCAAATTATAATTACTTAAATCAAATTATTATATTTTTGTACTGCAATCAAATTTTAGATTTCTGTTTTTATAAAAGAATATAGTAAAGTTCTGACAATATGTCTAATTATAATCACTATGGTTCTAATATCTAAAATTATTTAAATTAGTGAAACTTGTGTCTTTAAGGTATGCAGCATATTCTTTATAGATGTTAACTTTCTATTTAAACATTAAATACATAAGATCTTTCATCAAACAAAGTTCAACTCCTTTGTGTAGGACAAATCATCAATATCTGCTTTCTTGTATATATATTTATATATTTATTGCTATTCATAATAAGATTTATTATTAAAGCTTATGAATGAATGATTACTAACCAAGTACATTGAATAAAGCAATGTCATGCTTATGTCACTAGAAAATATGAGAAGGAAAAAACATATTTATGAATTTACTATTAATGCAATATAATGCAAGTTTTTTTTTTGCCTTCACGCACATTGCAGGGTAGGCAGAGGAATCCTGGGAACCTAGTGTTAAGACACTTAGTTCTAAATAAAACAGTTCCACTCCCCACTGTCCAACTCAACATCACAATTTGCCTTGACACCAGAGTAAAGTTCATTTCCGTAGCAATCAAACCCACAACCAGCAGCATTCACAGTTTTATCCCCATGTGCCTTAAATTAAGTTAAAAAAAATATATAAAAAGTAACCTATTTGAACTTTATTAGCATTGTATCCACCCACATTCAGTTCCATATCTTAAAATTATACACATATAAACACATATCAATGACCCCAAACGTGAGTAAGTTGTATGTATATTATTTCATAAATAAACATGCACAGAAACTTAAAAAGATTTATCAATCAATTTACAATATCTCATTGCATTGCCATGTTGAGTGGTAGAACTCAATATTGTTTGCTAGGTATAAGGGCAGAATAATCAAAATATGTTCAATATAACCATATCCCCAAGTGTGGTTGAACCCACAACCATCACATTTATATCCAGATACTGACCCACTGAGCCATAACAGCTTAATTTAGGATATTGTGTAACAATTTGATACAACTGATATATTAAGTAAAGAACAAGGTCAGCATTAATGTCTTTATATTTAAAAAAAGAGATAAGCTAACATTGATTAACTTAGATAGATATTATTATCTATTACAATAATTGTTTTGATGGGTTTTTTTGCATGGATGCATGGTGTTTTTATCTCAAGATGAATTAGCAAATCACTAGTATCATAAATTTCAATAAAAACACAAATTTCCTGTTCTATTTTTCCTCTGAGATTATCCAAATGCTAATTAAAAAATAATAATAGTTAAGCAATAAATTCTTATCATGTTACAATAAAATTTTGTTTGTTGCAATTTACTTTTTGTCGTGAGCATTTCTGTAAGGAGTTTTTAACAATATTCCATCCCAAACCCCACTTCATAATTTTTCCACATTACATGGACATTCTTTTCATCATATTCAGCTCAATATTTGTAATATTTATTGAGGGCTGGAATTCAACGCAGCTCTTTATCCAACGGAGTAGGCAATGGACATATTATTTTAGATTCACTCTTTTTCCCGCAATTAGTACAGTAGGCAGAGGGAACCTGGGAACCTCGTGTCAAAACACTCCATTCCCATTAAGACACTTCTGTTTCCCACTTTTGTAAGGAATTTTGGAAGCATTGAGTGCTTAGTAGCGGAACCCAACGAATGGAAATCGAACTTACAACCTGCCACGGTTACAATCGCACGCTTGTATCCCTGCGGCACGAGTAGCCACTAAAATATTTAAAAATATGACAAATATCCACTTCCAGATGGCGAACGCCTCCGCCAACTCCTGACCCTCCTCCCCCTATTACGTACCGACAACGAGCGTGCCAAGAATATCTACGTGACGGCGGCACCAGCGCTGGTGCAGCGGTGCGTGGACGCACCGCGGCGGACCATTGCACCTGACCTGTGTCGACAGCTGTTGTCGTATCTGCTGGTCCATCCTGCTCTTAGTATCCACGATCAGAGGTCAGTATTTTTTTTATTTATGTTTGAGATGGAAGTATTTTGGTTAGAAATACTTTTTTTCGTATCTATTGTCAATTCATAGTTTTTTTTTACAGCTTCACGTAGTATCTCGCATATAGTAAGGTAGGTAGAAAGAAACTAGTGTTAAGACACTCCATTCTCCGAATTTTTAAGCATTGCTTCTTGATTGGCGGAACTCAATGCCGCGCTTTTACCTTGGTACCAGAGCGAAGAAATGAAAATATTAATCAATAATAACTCATTTCATCGAGTGGGAATCTAACCCACAACCGTCGCGTCACATGCTTGAGTTTTCTATAAAAAGTCGGAAAGTTTTAGCATAAGTCTTTACTAGCATAATATTTTTTTATTATTATCAAGGCTCCAAGGTAGCATGTCTCTTGATTATTGGATTACTAATAAATACCATAAAATGAGATGAATGGGTGGAGACATTATATGCTTAATGTTTTGGTATGGATGGTTGAATACATAAATAATTATTTTTCGTCCACAATTTTTCCAGAACATTAACGCAATGGCTACGCTATCTAGAAAATCATATATCCGGAAACCGCAACACGGAATCCGTGTGGCAGCAAAGGATAGACCCGTGCCTTTTGCCCGACACAAATATTTGGGCTAACAATAACACATTCAGAAGGACAATCGGCAAAAATGTTGAATTTCGAGGAATATTGGATTCGGACCACTCGTCTTATACGGACATATTACAAGAGTCTTTCTCGAAAAATGGCCGCGACGTGGACTTAAGTTTGGACGAAATGCTCAATTTGGATGTAGCCATAACCCAGCCCAAATCGCAAAGATCTAATAGCTTAACACCTCCTTCAAGTAATTTCATGCAAATGTCTTCTTCAGCTGAGAATTTGAGCGATGAAGCGTTTGTACAGAAACCTAGGAGCTTTTCTCTATCGAGTGAACATAGTTTGAGTCAATTAAGACCCATAAGTATAATGTATGGGACGACGGGCAGTGAGACACGATTGGACGATCTTAGGTGTAATAATTATACGGAACACCCCGGTATGTCCACGGTGGCTCAGTGGTTGAAAAGTCTACGTCTGCACAAGTATGTGTGGTTGTTTACGAATGTAACGTATGAGCAGATGATGGCGATGGATGAAAAGTATTTGGAAAAATTAGGTGAGTGTATTACAATACTTAGTAGTGTATTACAATACTTAGTGTATTATAATTACTTTAGCTTTAGAAAGCTAAACAGTACAATACTTAGTCTATCTGAACAGTTTTTAATAAGGAAATTTGTTCTTTCCTCATTACCAGGTGTAACAAAAGGCGCACGCCACAAAATCCTACTCTCCATCAAAAAATTGAACGACCGCAATTCAGCGCTTGAAAGCGCTCGCTCTGAACTAGCAGCGGGTGGTGCAGTTTTACGGGCGCTGGAACGTGTGCGTGCAGCGCTTTTAGCACCGATGCCGCCTGTTTCTGATTTACCGGGAGCTATTGTGGAGGCTTTGGACCTTGGTCAGTGTTGAAGGAACCTTTTTGTTTTATTTTTTGTTTCCACTTGTTTGCACTTGAAAACACTTGATCCACACGTGCAGCAGGCGATCCAGGAGCTTATTTGGTTGAACACTATTTTTATGTATATGTCACATTTCAGCATCAAAGTGTCTGAGTAATAGCAACGGGGCGGGTGCGAGCGCGGTCGTCGACGGGGAACCTGAGCCCGTGGACCCCATGTCGTTACATTGTTGGCTTATTGAGAAGGTACTTTATATTTTTTTATTGTGTACTTTTGATTTGTTGAATGCTCTTTCTTTTTACTTTTACAGAGTGAAATAAAAAATATTTTTAATATTTCAGCATCCATAATGAAATATTTTTATAATAATGTTATTATACAGGATGGAATTGTCAGCGCCACTTTAAATGAAAGCACAGTTTTAACTACTCTATAAAAGCCTAATATAATTCGGAAAAAAAATAATTCTCAAAAATGAAAAAGTTTTTTTTTCAAACAAAATAAATAATAAAATTATCGTTTTAAAATAAAACGCCATTTGTAAAGTATTACATAGGCACGCACACACTTACCTGTCAAAGCGGCAACGTCGCATACGTATGTGTGCGTGACACGAAATACAGGTATGGATAAAAATCGTGAAATGAAAAAAAAATCCTACGTCCAAACCGTTGAGGTACCTTGATTATTTTTTTTAATTCGGGGCTTGAAATATTTTACCCTATATGCAGTTTCAGTAAAAGAAGCGCTGCCTCTTCCACCCTGTATATACATTTCCAATAATAAATTAAACATATTACTTGATTTTATTTTCGAGACTGCACAATAAGTGGCGGACCTCAACGCCGCACTTTTCGCCGAAATTGAATTATTTGCATTTCCTTGTTATAGTTAAAAGTTATCATAACAAGAAAATGCAAATAATTAATTTTCCCGAGCGACATCCAATCCACAACCAGCGTATATATGGTCAATAGCTACGACCCCCTATACCTTCAGGTCAGGTCTTTGTATCTAAAAATAATGACCATTATAAAGGTTTCGTTATTTTATTACCATAAAAACAATAACAAAAACACTATTATTTTCAGGCCCTCCATCACGAGGCTTTCAGCAGTCCAGAACTTCAATCGGCATTACGGAGACTACGTCATCGTTTGCCTCCGAGACAGTTCTTCCATTTGGTGGGAGATGCACCTCATAGACGGCTTAAACATAGGTAGATTTTTTTTCATATCACTACTGTTTTAAGGAGGCCGAGCAGTATTTGGGCGACCCAAAAATTTTACATAAACTAGACTCATATTGATGTTTATTGAAGACTTTTCTTTTGTTTTTCTTATTATTATATCAGTTTTAAGTCAAACTAGCAACCCGCTCGCAACTCTGTTTTAGCTAAACAATTATTTATCTACTTATCTAAATTATTTAAAAAAAAAAACGATATATATGAGTTTATCGGTACGGTGTACCATGTGATCTAAAATTCAATTTGTTCCATTCAATGTGCAATAAGGAGTGTTTATTGTTTTTATCTTCCAGATGGCGTGCCCCACAATGTCCGCGCCCGCGTCGCTGGGCGCCCCCCCCTCGGGGCAAGTCCCACTCGTACCCTCCGTTCCCCCCGGCGCACTGCCTACCACGACCCCCGCCTCCCCCCTCCGCCGACGACTACTCCAGCTTGGACGCGCTGTGCATGCAAATGACTGAGCAGGCTATTAATTAGACATACTCTAATGTATGGAATAAGGGAACAGTTTACCATTTCCCACTCCGTTTCCACTGTACCTGTTGTTAATGGTTAAAATAACTATATTATGTCCCATCCTTCCATCTCAGGACAAGTATTATATTCCTTCTTACCACCAGGATTATTGCAGTGTAGGTGATATGTGTGTGAAAGAGACTGAAACGGGCAATCAATTAGAATGTGCAATATGGAAAAAAGAAGGAATAGTCTTAAGTGCAAATTGTTGACTGTTCAACCATTCCCAGTGTTACTGGTTAACTTTAATGTTAACAAAAGAAAGGTGTATCATCTAAATTGTTCCCATTTTCTCTTACATACTCTCCCCCTTTTTCCCCTTAATTTTCCCGATGACTGCTTCAGCCTAGATGCGCTGTATGTACAAATGACTGAACAGGCTAATAATTAGTGGTGAAAAATTTACAGATTATTTAACCATAGAAAAATGTATACAGTTTACAGTATACCGTATACAAAAATAATCTATGAATAAAATAAAAGAAATTATCAAGAAAATCGAACCCACTAAACACCCACACAACAAAACAGTCACTTGCTAAGTGTATTATTGTTAACTGAAAGTTTACAAATCCCATGTGATATGGAATAATCAAAAATTATTGAAATTAGATAGGATATCTAATTAATATATTGACAAGAATTTTCTTATTCATATTGATTTCACGAAGTACACTTTTATTTAACTTGAAAATAAATATAAAGTTTTTTAAATATGCAATAAAATTTTAAGATAGCAGTTTGCACAATGACATTGCTTAATGAAATAAAAAAAATGAGCAATTATACTATCGGCAATTTGTGTTTTTTCGAAAAAATAATTAAAATGCATATTTGGAAATTATATGTTTATCACACATAAATGTATTGTTAATTAATATTATGTATGGACGTTATCTTTTTATTAATATTATTATTTATTTTAAAAGTTATTATCATTAAGTTATATGTTATATATTCATTTTATAATAAGGAAGCACATTTGTGAAAATATTGATAAGCTATAGACTAATAAGAAACATTGACATCGACTCTATCCGCCTCTGTCGAACATAGAAATAAATGGAGACGAAAAATGTTCATACATTTTAAGTTTACATAAAAAAAGGAATTCACTTTTTACGTGAATTGTAAATAAATATCCTAAGATTCTTTTAGCTAATTGTACAATTGCCTGTGTCCTAATTTGTTTGGTGCTAAGCATTTTTTTTTATTTAGTCATTAGTCGTAAAGCTAGGTCTAGATTTTAATTTACATTTAGAACACTGGGTAATATAGCAGAGCTTATAACGGGCACAAGTCGGCCTAACAATTAGCTGGAGGTTTTAATGTAGATTATATTTGTTGTCTGTGGAGTGTTTGTTGACATTTATTATCTGTTACAAATCACTCGTGAGTTAGAAATATAGGTGAAATGTTGACTGACTGCATAATTTATAATGTTAGCTAATTCATTTCCATAATATATTTATGATTTTTATTTCGTTTTTAAAATATTTATTATATAATATAATCGTGGCGCAGCGGCACAAGGGTGTGACTGTAATGCGACAATTGTGCGTTCGATCCCCACTCGAGGAAGCTAAATATTTATTTATGTTGGTATTTCTATTTCTTCGCTCTGGTGTCGAGGCAAAGCGCGGCGTTGAGTTCTGCCATTCCACACGCAATGCCTCCAGAATTCGGCAGAAAGTGGGGAACGGAGTGTCTTAACACTAGGTTCTCTCTGCCTACCCTGCTGTGTGCAGGATACAGCGTGAAGCTGACAATATGAAATCTTTGACTGGATCAAAAATTTTTGATTGTGCAATTTTTTTTTAAGGATTTTTGGTGTATCATAGACCAATATAAATAAACATACACAATACCAATGTACGTTTATTTTTTTTAACTTTAATGAAATTTGTGTTGACATAATTATGTATTAAGCATATTAAGAAGTGAAATGAAATAACCATTCACTAAACAAATTGTTTTATTTCTACTATTGTCTTTACTTTTTTCTTTTTCTTATATTTAACTGTAGTTTCATTGCTTTTTAACTTATTTTCTGTGATACCTAATGTACTGAAACACAGTACTGAAAATAAATATATAGATTGACAGTTGTTAATGTTTTATTCATTGACTAGTTTGGCCTTAAAATTATGTTTTATAAAAATTACCGTAACGGGATTTGAACTTGCGCTTTGTGCAATCCGAAAGCTTTACTTACTAATTTACTTTACTTTTGAATCAGCCATTTGTTGTTATTAAGTTATTAAGATAAAGGACTATTGAAGTAGCCCAAAAATAATATGGCTTATAAACTCACCACTACACTTTGTCATACCAAAGAGCAATAAAAAATTATTCATTCCTACAAATGGAGATTGAACCCACAATTATTAAATAATGAATTATATAGTATTTTTTTTAAAAGATCAGAATAGTTTTTTTTTACAGTTATGAGCTATCATTACCAGTAAATAAATAGTTTACATATAAAGAAATGGTTTTCACAACATATTCAGGAATTTCCTTGTTCTACAAGTATTAGAAACAAAAATAATAATCACAGTCTGCTTACTAAAAATTTAGTGTTAATAAATTTATTTTGAAATATGCAGTTTGCACAATGTTAATTATGATATAAAGAAAAGTTCCACATTTTTCATTACCAATGATCATAAAAAAACCCAAAATTACCGATTAAGAGAAATAAATTAAGTATTGTCACATACATAAAAAAAACAATTTGTCTCTAACATATAATTTTTCACAATATTATTTTTAAATAATAAAACATTAGATTAGTCTATAAGCCTTTCTTTGTGTGTTCCTGTCTTATGTCTAACTAAATCACTTTTTCTATAGAACCCCCTAGAACACTTATCACATTGAAATGGTTTCACAGTACTATGTAATTTTGCCACGTGAAAATCTAACATTGGCCGCGATGGAAACTTTAAAGGACACCCATCGAAAGTACATTTATACCTATCTGGTTGCTTGTGTCTAAAATTAATATGCCTAGCCAAAGAGTTTTGGTCGGAGAAGCTACTTGAACATAATTCACATTTTAGAGGCCTTTCCCCAGTATGTTTCCACATATGGACTTCCATATTAGATACATTTTTCACACATATATCACAATAACCTGATTTTGATGAATGCAACCTCTCTATATGCAATTTCAAATTACCTTTCATACTAAAATTACGACCACAATAGTTACAAATAAACTTATAATCTTCTGAGTGACTTCTCACATGTTTTCTTAAGTTATTTTTAAACTTAAAGAGAGCATTACAAATTGAACACATAAATTTTTTAATTGTTGAATGAACTGCAAAATGTGAATTTAACTCATCTTTAGTACAAAATTTTTTATGACATGTTAAGCATTTATGTGTTTTTACACCTGTGTGTCGGAACTGATGCCTTTGTAGGGCACTTATTTGTGTAAACCTTGCGGGGCAGTAAGCACAAGCATACGGAGTTTCTCCAGTGTGGACTCTCATATGAATTTTAACTTCATTTTTAGAAAAGAATCCTTTACCACAATTTTCACAAATAAAGTTGCGTTTCCTTTTATCTTTTAAGTGAGTACGCTCAGTATGCCTCTTAAGACTACCACTGTCTTTATAAGTCTTTTCACAGGAAGAACAAGCATATGGCCTTTCATTTGTATGAGATCTCATATGTATGACAAGTGTAGACGCATTTGGACAAATTCTTCCACATACATTACATTTTGAAATTGTTGAACTTTTTCGTTTCTTATATAGTTTTACCCTTTTCTTTTTTACAGTGTCTATCTTATCGTCGAATTCGTGTTTAATTTCTTCAGTAGGTGATTCATATGGAGTTCTAGTAACATCATCTATGCTTGAATTGTGATCGATTTCCGTTTCTGTTTTTATTTCAATTTTTGTATTACATTCTACATTTAAGTAAATAGGATGAGTAAAATGCAACTTTTTATCAGATTCTTCGCATTTTAATATAAAATCATAACACTTTTTAAGTTCACACTCACACAAGTTACAAATATACGATGGTAATCCGTCATTTTCTTCAATATTTATGTTGCTGCAGCAATATACAATTTTTTTATTTATTTGTGTTCCCTCACTGATACTATATATTGAAACTTCACCAGGGTTTTTAATGCATAAGCGGCAAGACCCGTTATTCATCTTAATACTTAATTCTTATTATTTATTTATTTTTTCTATATACATTATTCCTACATGATCTTTGTAATTTTCATTCAACTGTAGTGTTATTTTATAAAATTGTTATTCATATTCAACTTTATATGTACGAAATATAGATTCTTTCTAATTTGATGTTTTTTCTAAAGAAAATATAAACAATTAACCGAAAAAACGATACGATACAATAATGTCAATTTTTCAATTTCCTGACATGAAAAAAATACACAAAATATAAATGCAAATGACAGATCACAAGCAGTTTAGTAAGCCTTTTGAATAAGTTATTACAAATGTATTTTTGAACGGTTTTAATTTCTGGAATTTAACTTGGTTGTGTTTCTTTTGTAAGTAACGAGATAAATGTCAATTATTGTGAATATTATAATTATTACATGCATTTGAAAAAAAAAAACACTTCTTTTTACTTTTATCACATTTGACATTTTTTTGATTCCTGTCATGCGGCTGTCAAGTGGCCAATATTGTGAAAATTTGATGCTATCTATAAATTTACATATACAATGTTTGTTTATCATCCGAAATATATTCAATTGTACGTTTTTTATTAATTCATTTACAACTGGTAGTCATATAACATAAATGGAGTCACTAATCTGTAGAATTTGTCTAGATAAGTCCGGGACTGTATCTGTTTTTGAACATGAGCCGGATAATATACAATACAGCGCGAAGCTAATGCGTTTAGTGAACATAATGGTTTCAGAAGACGACGGACTACCCAGCATGATGTGCGACAGCTGTGCAAATGAACTGTCTTTGTCATATCAGTTTGTACAAAAGTGTGAAGCCTCGGATAAAGCTCTCAGGTGTTTAAGCGCTCCTATAGAACTTTACTCCGATTTGCACACAGATATCGATTTAAATATCAAGGAAGAAGACATTAAGCATGAGTTAGACGATTGTGATATTCAGAATGATAGTTTTACCAATAATTTCTTATTAGATGGATGTTCTAAAGAGTATTTTAAAGATAAAACTGAGAACCCTGTGGTACTAGATAATACCGGAACCAACATAACTATAGGAATTGAGAAAATTCCAGAATGCCTGACAGTTGAAAGTATCAATAACATTCAAATAGATCCTTGTGATAAGACTGATGATAAAGACTGTGAGGTAAATCCAAGAAAATTTCGCAGAAAAAAAATAAAAAGAGGGAAACTTGGGCCAATACAATGTGTTATTTGTGGGCATATGGCTTCAAGTCCCTCTGCCATGGAGATTCACATGAGGACACATACTGGAGAAAAACCTTTTGTATGCAACTTATGTGGCTCAAAATACCCTACAAAAGGTTCTCTTAAGAGGCACAATGAAACTTATCACTCGAATAGAGAGCGCAAATTCACTTGTGAGACGTGTGGCAGTAGTTTTTTCAGAAAAAATGATATAATAACACATTTGAGGGTCCACACTGACGAACGGCCATATGTTTGTTTGTATTGCTCAAAGAGGTTCCGTCAAGTCGCTTCTAGAAATAGACACCAAAAAGTCCATACTGGTGAAAAACCATACCCTTGCCCAATATGCAATAAAAAATTTGCTCATAAAAACCTAGTTAAGAAACATCAAAGTGTACACAGTGATGAGAGAAAATATACTTGTCATTTATGTAATAAGTCGGTTAAGTCCAGAACAGCTTTAAATGTTCACATAGGTCTTCATACTAATGAGAAACAAAATGTCTGCAGTTTTTGTGGCATGGCATTCGCAATGAAAGGGAACTTACAAACTCATATTCGTCGGATTCATTCAGAAAAGTCAGGTCAATGTTCTGTATGTTTAAAGACATTTTCGGACTTGGAAGTGCATATGCGTAAACACACAGGTGAAAAGCCTTATATATGTGGACTCTGTAATGCAGCGTTTGCCGTTAAGCGGAGTTTAGCCCATCACATGATGTTTAAACATGAAAATACTGGCAAATTCAAATGTTCTATTGGTGACTGTGTTAAAACTTTTCCCACAGCCACCATGTTGGAATTTCATTTATTAAAACAACACACTAATCATACACCCTATATTTGTCAGCATTGCCCTCGTCGATTTTTCCGCATGAGCGATCTTTCCCGCCATTTAAGGGCTAGTCACATGGATGTTACTTTTAAACCGACATTAAAAATGTTGAGGCCTTCGTGGCGCAGTGGCACAGCATCGGATTGTAAACGCGACGGTTGTGGATTCGATTCCCACTCAGTGGAATGAATGATTTTTAATTCTCCATTCTGGTAACAAGGCAAGACATGGTTAATGCTGTAACTCATAGCTATATAATCATCGCCAAATCTATAACTTATAGCTAAATCATAAAAAGTCTGAAAAGTAATTTGAAATACTAGTCATTAGTATTAAGAAATAAAATAACTGTAAGTTAGTATTATATTCGTTTAGACGTTAAAAAAACATCTAAAAGTAAAACAATCTAACGTTTTCTTCCAATATTAGGTATATTATCGACATCATAAGTATATTAACAATGTTTATGTAAATCATGGTATATACTTTGTAAGAATTAGCTATTTATCATTTAAAAATGTACAAAGTCCATTTTTTTATATATCGTAATGCATAGAACTCTCATAGAAAAATATTTATTAGCACATAAAATAAAAACACTGCCGATGAATCACGAACTTTTTATTGATTCATTAAACTTATCTTTATTTATTATTACTCAATAAAATTTTATTTAATAATTTTCCTATTATTTTTTAGATCATTTAGATAAAAAAATTCGTTGTAGAGAATTTGAACATAAGTATTTCTATAAAATGCAAGTTAAAGTACGTACCACCTACATTCAACATTTTAATTGTATAAGATATACGTAATTTGAAATTTAGTTATCATTTTGAACAGTGTTGATAGCATTTTGAAGTATTAAAATTTTAGTTCTTTTTTGTTTCGTCTCACCTGGTTTCATTTAACATCCCGAAACAGCCCTTTTCCCTTCCAAATTCACCGGCGCGTAATTCCGCGCTCGAGTTTCAAACGATGTCGGTAAAACAGTACTTCGAAGTTATCGTCGGTAAAGCAGTGTCAGGTGAGGTAAAAACTTTGCTATAGGTAAATTGTGTTGCCAATGTTAAGATTTTACCTTACACTTGGACAAATTAATGAAGCAAATATTTTGAGAACGAATCTTTTCTCTTATTAGATTTTGAGTTTACTTATTTATTTAAGGATAACTCAGGTGTCGAATGTTGATGCATATATACATGTATGTGTTGAGCGGCGGAACTCTGCGTTTGTCGTGTAAGTAATGAAGAAAAATGATTCCAGCATATTTTTTTATTTCATTCTGAATCCCGCACATAGTCAGATAGACAGAGGGGCCCCAGTGTTAAGATATTCCGTTTCCCACTATGATACTTCCTATCTGCACTTTCACAACGCTGAAGGCATCGCATTGACTGGCGCAACTCAACTGCATGCAATTATAGATTTTTTTATTCCCCTGGGCAACAATCAAACTCACAACCATCGCTTTACAGTCACACGTTTGCGCCCATGCGGCACGATGACATCAACAGTTCTTATTTTAATTGTATTAAGTTCCTTAAAAATAAAGTTTTATTATAATAGGCTATCATAGCATACCATATCTAGCAACACAACAGGTAACACTATCTCTTTCGCGCCAATTAACAAAACGTAGCAGAGGACATTAGCCCGCGAGCGGTTCTTGACGCGTTACTTATTTTATAATAAACTCCAATCGCTATACAATTTTAAAGCCGTGGCAAGAGATAAACTAGTGATGTGTGTGTAACCGTGGATATTTCGCTTTATCGGATTGTTAAAAAAGTTTTAATCATGGGCGAAGTAAGTATTTCAAAGATTTTAAGCAAAAACTTTAAAGTGTAACAAATGAGTTCGTAGGTCATCGTTCTGATGGTCACTAGGTGGCTCGTGTCGGATTTAATTACTTTCATACATATTTCATTTTCATTTAGGTATATTAATATGGCAAATAAATGTGCGAGTTTCGGAATGTTAGAAGCTAGAAAGCTTTTTTTTATGACCTCGAATTGTGATCGAGATTAGCCATTACTGTTATTCGTCTGATAACGTGTTATATCTTCGGTATTTCTTTTAGCTTCGCTCTGTATTCGCTAAGCAGGGCAGAGGGAATCTTGGAATCTAGTGTTATGATACTCCGTTCTTATTAAGACTTCCGTTCTCCACTTTTCGCTGAATTCTGGAAGCATTGCGTGTTGAGTGGCGCGGAGCTAGACGTCGCGTTTTGCCTCTACCAGATCGGGGAATGAAAATATTAAATATTTCTTTTCCTCGAGTAGGAATCGAACCTATACCTGTCGCACTTAGAGTCACACGCTTGTGCCCCTGCACCACGACTGGCCTTTATTAATTGTGCTATAAAATTGAGCGGACAATGTCTTGTCTTATCTTTCTTAACTAACGCTAATAATTTATAACGTGACTATCGATTGTTTCCATTTCACTTATCAAGACCACTTAACATTTTTCCAAGTAATATTGTATTCATATATACCTACGTAACAATATACATATATGATCAAACAACTGCATTTTTTTAAATATAAGAAAAATACATTTTACACAAGAAAATATACAGAAACTACATTAAAAAAACTCTTACTGTATTATATGTATGCGCCATCGACCGCCGTGGCGTAGTTAAGTTACTTTTTGCAATGGTTACAAGTTTAATACTATCATCAAATGTATGAAACTTCTAGAATCATAATTAATATAATATTTTCGCATGCAAATATTATTGGTCTCGTCCTTATTTTTGTTCGAACATGTTTACGTTTTTAATACTTACTTACGCTGCTATACAAATGTAATAATAAACTACCCACCAAATCTATAATATTCTTTATTGCACAAAATATACATAAGAAAACAATAAAATACATTTAATTCACAAAGGTGGACTTAACTCTATAAGAGTCTCTTCCAGCCAACTTGTGGAAGTGGATGAGTTACAAGTAGCGGGTAATCTAATTATTATTTACTAATTGTTGTAATTTTTTTTGGATAGTTTTTAGTGTTGTTTTATGTTTATAACTAACTCCGGGGCTACCACGACTCGTCGATTGTACTAAACATATACCTATATAAAAAATCGTAATTATTTTCCAAGGAACGCTCTTTAACGCAAACCTTGGATAAAAAGAATTAGATAAAGAAATAATTATTGTATTCAAAAAGAGCTATCAAATCACTTAATCAATTTAAAGGAAGGCTGTTTAATGTTTGTAACTGACCATTAAATTTCTATATAATATACGTTCTTGCCGTACGCGAGGCACGTTAATTAAATATTCGTTGTTTAGAAACAAATAAAATTGCTGGAACTATAGTTTATGTTTATTCTTAAAGAATAGACAAAATATGAAACTGAAAAAAAATATATAAAAAGGTTTTTTTTACCTATAAAGCTATATTTTTGCGATAAAGTAAATGTTAGTATCAAATGTAAAAATTTGCAAATTGATAAATATAATCTAATCTTATACTTTCTCATACATATATCTTAATGCATCTTGAATTGTATGAAGAAATATATAAAACGTAGTGAGAGTTAGACTTAGAGTTGTGTCTATAGGTCGATCTATAGGTCCTACTTCGATACATGGACTATCCAACAAAAAGAACAATTCAATTCTAACCAGTAGTTCCCGAGATTAGTGCGTTCAATCAAACAAACTCAACTTATATTATATTAGAATGTTTTTAATTTTAATATCATAATATTATCACTGAAGTAGACTTAAATAAGTAATCAAGAATCGGTCTTGTACATTTATAATTGATTTTTCAATAGCTGCTAGATATTTGATCTTATGCTTTAAAAGGAAAATAATGATTTTCCTTGTTTTACACTAAAGTATGAATTATGTATTTAAGTCTTTTGAATCTTAGTGCTGAATTATAGCTAAGAAGAGGAAGCCTAGTGTTAAAACACTTCGATCGTTACTTTCCGCCGGATAACTTCTAAGACTATGCTGAAGTGTAGTTAAATGAAGAATTTATAAGTTTACTATTTGACTGAGGCCGTCTTGGTGCAGGGGGCGCGCTGCTGTAAAAGTGTCGGTTGTAGGTTTGTTTCTCACTCGAGGAAAAAAAAATCAAATATTTAATTCTGGTAACGTGATAAAGCGCGGCGTTAAACTTTCAGCACTCAATGCCTCCAGAATTTGGAAAGTGGCGAACGAATGTTTCGTAATGGCAAGTGGAAGTGGCAAAACGAAGTGCCTTAACACTAGGTTCCCAAGTTCCCTCTGGCTACCTCGTCATAAATAAAATATCCGATTACATATGATCTATGGTCCAAATCACCCGACGCATTCTGTTTAAAAATATACATTTAATAATAATGTAGTTTACAGATAAAATATATTTTTTTATATGATTACTAAGTACGTAATAAAGTAATAAAAAATCGTGAGTGGAAAATATAATTCCGTATAGACGAAATGACTCATTATATTAATCATTTTCCAGAACAGATGTTCAAATTGTTTAAAATTGTTATGAAAATTTCATAATTACAAGTGTGTTAAATTAATATTTAATTGTAAACATTTTATGGGCACTTTAAAGTTATTTTAATACTACATATGTTATTAAATGTTAAATTGAGATTTTTTTATAGTTTTGTAAGTAACAGCGAATTGAAAATACGGTACAGGTAAAGCGAATTTATTTTTCCCTCACGAATATATTCATTTCTTAGTGAATATACATGTAGTATTTATTTTTTGAGGACATATTAGTGAAATTGGATAGCATCTAGCTAGCGTTTCAGCGGTGTTGAGTTCGGCCACTCTATACCAGAACAGGCAGAGAACTGCCAGACCTGCTATTTTCAGGATAGACTGTGAAACTAACCCTTTATACGAACCAATTATAGTTTAAATCTCTCAATCCGATCACCGTTTGGCATTTGCTAATTCGTTCTAAGTGAGCTGAGATTGAATATAAATAAGTCTTAATCATAATTACTCATCTATTACCTCTATGACGTCAGTTTCCACACTTCATGACCGTACAAATTAATAGCAACATAAAATGTATAATTATTCTTAGTTTTTATGAAATAGTTGCCAACGTAGATAAAACTGTTTTGCCCGATGTTATATGAAAATATAGGTATATTTAATTTCCTCGGATGGGGATCGAACTCACAAACTATCTATATATAGCTTTTACATTAATTAATGTCTATCTATATTAATATACACATGCATACATACATACATACATACATTTCATATAATTAATACCCCTATAAACTGCACTTATGGCCAACCCGAGACGGGTTCTTGTATTTGTGTCACCCAGTAAGGTCAATACAAACAAGTACAGCGTTAAAGGCGTTATATTGTATATATCTTAAAAAATATTACATACTCAATACCCACAAGTTACTTAACTAGGTTACGGACGAGTTTTGCGATGTTATTTTCATTTCTGTTCTGATAGTCAACTATGTTTTTTTATTACATTTGTTCTTTTTAGTCACGTTGCTCTTGTACCTAGATAGATTAAAAAAAGACTAATTCGAGGTATAAAAACCAGTTGTACTTATAGACGATGGCTATTTATCGCTATTTTAAAAATGTTTAAATTCCCTATAAAATGTGAACATGAATTCGTAGCTACCCCATTATTTCTAATTACTACACTTTACATTTCTTTTCGATGATTGTTGTCGATGCTAAAGTGTTCCAAATATCGAATTTTTAGAAATGTATAATGGAAACTAAGATATATTCGGTCGACCTTGTTAAAGTACTTTCATTTAAAATAAACTACCTAGGTATATCGTTATCACCCATTTCGTTTATAATAGAACAAATATATTCAGATTAAACCAACATTTTAATCACTGTTTTCAATTTTACAGTCAATGCTGAAGGAGGATCCTTTGTCCAGAATCCAAAGAGAAATAATCGAAGTGACAGAAAGGGAACGGGAATTCAAGGAGGGTCACTTCAGAGTCAATAGGCTGTTTTCCGAATCCACTATTGACGTGACAAAACAAAATGGCCATGTCAACGGAAACGCTGAAAGGCCAAAGACATTGAATAGGGCGGTCTCTACATCCCACTTACTAGGGCCTATCGCTCCTTCGCCTCCTCCTACGCCGACATTACTAAGCACTAATGGCTATACAAGGCGATTCACGCCCCAGACTGGTACAAAAGGAATAATGCAAAGGTTTATAGCTAACAAAGGCAAGTTGCCCGTCACCTCGCCAGGAGCTACTACTCCACCTGCAATAATACAGCAACCCATTGTTTTTACACCCAAAATTGAACCTATTATCGCCCCAGCGATCATAAGTCGCACACCAGAAGGTAAACCAGTACGCAAGGGCTACGTGCCTGTTGAAGAGAAAATACAGAAAGAATTGCAAGAGATGAAAGATAGAGAACACGAGTTAAAGAAGATGCGGAAGAAGCAGAAGCCTTTCGATATAGAACTAAGTGATACAGAAATAACCTCAGAGTCTGATGAAGAAGACATTCCTTTACCAGGAAAATTGAAAGCAACTAAATCTATAGGAGAATTATACGAGGCGTTGAATGATGATTTAAGATCGCCATCACCTAGGAACAGTTCTGGCCACGAATCTTTGGGTAGTTTGAAGCCAGCTAAGTCGTTGGCTGAACTTTGTGAACTAAGTCCAGGCCAAGAGTTCCTAGCACCAAGTTCAACGCGTCTTATAGCGCAATGGGAGTCAATTATCCAACAAAAGCAAGAGGCTGGAGCCGCTTAGTACCAACATAACGGATATAGTGTGACGTCAGTTCAAATCGCGAGTTAAGTGTAACGTCAGTGTGACGAGTGAACCGTTTTTGCATTACAACGGATAATTGGACGGATTTCAACGGACACTGAGCCCGCGTCCGATTGATTTGCGATCGTACGGAACGATAACGATTCGTATATTTAAATAGAATATGTTATACACTAACGGATGCAAGTTTAACAGCATGGGTACCGTTTTTATTTACTAATGAATTTTTATCACTATTTTAGCCATTTTGGATGCAAATTACTTAGTTTATTGTAGAGAAATATTGTCTTACATTTTTTTTATAACAATGCAACTAATGGTTACTTATCTCGTGGAAAGCGACACACGTGAGTAAAATTTCTTCCTATTGTCTAGATATTTGTTGAAATTGTGTTTTTTGCGGCACTCTCGCGTAGTTTAATTGATTCACACGTAGCTATTAATTTCCATGGGAAGCTGTATGGAAAGAGTATTTTTTTAGAGAAAAATCGATATCTAGAAACTTTATCTTAGTTTCCCTTATCGCGCTTTGTTTATCTTATTATCTTCTCTTGAAAAGTCATTCTTAAAATTCGACTGAATTTGTTTTAAGGTATTTATTTACGTTTTACAAAATAACTGCACTGCTTCTAGAGGTACTGTAGTGTTTAATTCTTTTTTCATTTTTTTAAACGTTTTTTTAATTAGATTTTTATAATGAATATTATTAAACGGTCAAATTAAATCAAGAAGTCTTGTTTTATCAAAACCTAGTTTCGCGTTTAGACTTTCGATTGCATTTAACTTACTGTCGGCTTCTTTAATTTAATTATTGAACTGTTATATTATATGTTAAAATAAAATGAAACTATTTTAATAACATTTGTAATATATTTCTTATTTATTCAAAATCATGGTTTTTTAAACAAAACTGTAAGTACAAAAGTACTTTTTAAATAAAATAACATTATTTACAAATTTCATTATTCTATACATAATATGTTAGATTTGATACAAAAATTGCATTTTAATCGAGGTTTTTTTTTAATTATCAATAAAATAAGTACATGAACGTGATTTATTTAAATATATATGAAAGGATTATTATCGAAGTTAGTATAGTCGCTTTTTGGTAGCCAAAGCTTATAAAATAATTCAAATTAATTTTCTCAATGTATTCTTGATGGTAGAGTTTGCCTTTTTAATACCAGAAACATTTATAGCTAACTACAAAATTAGTAAAATTACAAATAGTGTAGTTGAAAATTTGGTCGATCTATTTATATATCTATCTACAGTATCTGATAATATTTTTTAAAATTAATTTTAAGTTATTATATAATCTGTGAACTTATAAAATGAATTTTCCATATATCTATCGTTTTATTTAAATATTTCTTAAGAGCTGTTGCTGTTTCAGAAATATTATTTTTTTTATAATAATCTTTTAAAATAATTAAAAAAAACACTGGGGCACTTAGTGTTGTTTTGTATATAGTTGTTATATTACGCTTCATAACGTACTTAACCAATGATTTCATTTTTTAACCGACTCCAAAAAAAGAAGGTTCTATATATAGGTAATGTTATCGTTAGTGTCAATAGCATGTGCCTTATTGAAATAATTATTTTAAAGCACAATTTTAGATATATTTTATAATTACATACGTCTGTCACTAATTTTTTATATAATCTTATATACATTTATATGTTTATGTAAATGAAAAATTATTTTTATGTAAATACGTCTTTATAGTAAAAAATATTGTTATTATAACAAAAAAAAAACGAAATGAACAACTTCACTGTTTTAATTATGAAATCTTAAATGAAAGTTAATTTAAACACAATTAAAAAATACATACTAATAATTAATACTTATACAAGTAATTTTTAAAATATATGTACATGTAAAATTCGGGGAGGACGATTATATCTAAATTATTTACATTTGCCCGTTCTGATAGACAAGACGTAGCTTTAGGTTTCACCATTTAAAACGCAGTCTCGTAAATTAGTCGGAAAATAGAGAACGGAGTGTTTTTTTTTTTGTTTTTAATGCTAGACTCTTTTTCTTCTACCCTCCTAAATGCGAAATAGAGGATGAAGCTGCTTTCTCCCATACAAGAGACGTATTTACATAAACAAACTCTCAATTTAAGCATAATACAAAATATAGTCAAATTAATTATATTATGTAATTTTATACAATTATGAGATTAGTTGTTGCGGTTTAAGTGTACTTTAAGTTATTTTAGAACAGTGCCAGGGACATTGCCGTTATACTTGCAATAATACATTTATTTATACATGTTAGACATTTAATGTGTGTATAATATTGAGAAGGAACATTTTGTGTACTTGAATTGTATAAAGTCGCTTTGGTGGAGAAGAGAGTCAACCAACAACAAAAAAAAGAAGTTTGTCTATAATTTTAAAATTATAAATAAAAAATTTAATAAACGCGCTTTGTTTTCGTGGACTTTGATACAGAATGAGAAATCCTGTTTTTCCCTGTTTCTATAGAAATTTCGAGATATTTTTTCTTAGTTATATACCCTACCCTATCTACAGCATAATAATTTGCGATTAACGAAAGATTCTTCTCTGTCTCTCTTCACCACCAAAGAGATAAATTTTAAGTAAAAGTTCTAATTTCACCAATTTTAATGTTTTAATCAAATTTTTACTTTACTTACATAAACCTTATGGAAGAAAAGAGTTCTAAAAACCAATAATGTGATATGAGAAATGCCTTAAACAATTGTATTTTGTATATTTCGAAGATTCCTATTTAATTATAAATAAGAAACAAATATAAATATTTATAATATAATGATAGTTTATAGTTGGAATGTTAATTTGTTAAGATTTTCGCAATAAATAGATTGTCAAAGTACGTGCCTTGTTACTCATTTACGCAATTCCTATAGAGTTACTTGAAACTCATACCAAATATGTTTAGTTGTGACAAAATTTAAGTAAGTACCTAATGGACAATTTTTTTCCAATTATCATCCTTTATAATTGTTTTTGCGAGTTTTATTTAAGAAAAAAATAATAAGTTGAAGTCGAAGATGACATTTACATGTAGAAAAGGATAAAGTTAAATAAATTATAAATGTAAAATAATATTTATAATAAATGGCCGTAGGGGCGCAGCAGCACAGCATCTGGCTGTAAACCGATGGTTGTGTATTCGATCTCACTCGGAAAGGCCAATTATTTTATATTACTCTTTTAACACGACACTTTGCGGCGTTTACTACCGCCAGTCAACACGCATTATCTTCAAAGTAGTGGAAACGAAGACTTTTGCAAATAAGAATTATAGATACCATATAAAGAAAACAGATAAATCTCTATACGAGATTCAGCATTTGAGTATGCAATTAAACTGAAAACGAATAATCTATTTTTCAAGCAATTTGATTATACTTTATTATAGAAGTAATATGAAAAATGTCGTAAGTTTGCTTCAAATAAGCTTGTTAGCAAAGAATAAGCAATACGTGACAGCAGTGTCGGTCTACTTTCAACAATATTAGCACAAAAAATTGTCGTGTACACATTTACTTTTAATTTTGCATAGGAATGAATTATTTTTTATTTATTTATTTAGAAAAGTTTCATTATTAATTTAACTAATTCATTATATTTATGAGTAATTGCTTATTAACATAACATTTAAACTGCATTATGTAAATAAGTTAAGAACATATTCGTAGTCGTCGCGAACAACGTTACTTGAATTACAATTAGCAATTCTATTATCTTTTCAAACTAATTAAAAATAAACTTTGTAAGACAATTTATACATTAATTTCTTTGTAATATAGTTTTATTTTTTTTGTAATATTTATCTATTAATTTCATAATGAAAATTATATATTAATCTGCTTTTTTACTTGACTATGTCTTTGTGAATTAAGCTTTGTAGCTTAGTGTAATGATTATATTTTTTTTAGCTTCACACTGTATCCCGTATATAGCAGGATAAGTAGAGGGAAAATGGAAACCTAGCACTAAAACGTTTCCCATTGAGACATTCCGTTCCCCACTTTCCACCGAGTTCTGCATGCTAAGTGCTAGTGAGGCGAACGGGCACAAGCGTGTGACGGCAAACGCGCTGGTTGTGGGTTCGATTTTCTCTCAGGTAAGTAACGAGGCAAGCCCGGCGTTGAGTTTCGCCACTCAACACACAATGTTTATATTTCATATAATTTTAGCTGAGATTAAGGAGCTAGACAGTCAAAGTCCGACATACATATTATTATTTGAATAATATATAATATATTATATTATCGTCGTTTGAACGATAGTAGTGTAAAAGTAGATATGTATATACTCGTACTATATCTAGAAATCAATTAACAGTACTGATAACCTTCCAGCTAAGGGCTTAGATTGGAATGACCTTCAAAAATGCTTAAGTATTTCATATAATAATAACTATAATTTTATATCTTCACGTTTTATTCCTAGCGGGTTAGCTAGAGAGAACGGAGAGCCAAACGCGCGGTCTCCGCATATCTCTCTCGACTCTCCCACTGCCATCAATTTTTTCATACGTGCCCTCCGGGAGGAGCTCATGCTTTTTACATGACATTCCTCCGTAAAAATTTACATTGTAAATTATTTTTGTCTGTAGGTTACCCTTCGAAGACTGGTTATGTGTTCACAATATTTTATATTATAGTTATAAATTACGCAAGTATAAATATTTATTTAATTACTAAAAATTAACGCATTAATTGCAAAACATTTTTTTACATTTTATACTATGTGGATATCGTAAGAATAATTGAAGAACTCTTATCACCTATCACTATGTGTTTTCATAGATCCCAAAAAACCTGTTTTAGCGAATGTAAATGAAGTCGAAATAAAAGTGTATTAAAATTATGTATTATTTAGAACCATCTTCATAAAAAGTGTTTATTACTTTCACATGTATGTATGTATGTTGGAATTACATTATATATAAGGAGCTATAGGTACTTAATACTTCTTAAGTGTATGTATGTTAGTTTACAAATTTCTCGAAAACCAAAACTCATATCGATCGTATCCTTTTTTATGCAAGATGACATTGCCACTTTGTAAACAAACAGTAGGTCATCTGTCAATGTTATGTCATTATTTATGTATTCTTTACGCAAGGCAGGGTAAGGCTACGAATTTTGCATACTAAAACACTATAGCCCATACATATATGGCTAGTTAATTTATTGTCAGTTTCTTTAGCTTTTATGACAACATAGTGTTAAGACACTTCGTTCATCATATTCCGCACAATTTTTGAGTTATTTTTTTGTGTTAAATGGCGGACCTCAACGCCGCACTCTGTCTCGTTGCTAGAGCGAGGGAATGAAAATAATTCTCCCGAGTGGGAATCGAACCCACAACCGTTGGGGATGCAGTCAGACGCTAGGCGTATATCTTATCTTCAAACAAAATAATGGAAAATTTAAATTTCTTTCGACAATATAGAAATAATTACATTTTGACAACAATTTCAATCTTAAATGGAATTTGACATCACTACCACCTCATACTCACAATTTAACTGAGTCATGATGGTCTTGATAAGCATTTAAATTTTTGTCTACAAAAATATTTTTATGTGTTTAATATCTACATAAGCACTTTCTAATTCCATATGAATGTATATGAACACGAGTAGGTAAGTTTTTTATTTTTACAACGAATGCATATCAAATTTCATGCAACTAAATACATCCGATTTCTAATTCAAAAATATGAATTAATACGAATTTCTAATGTTTTAACGATATTATAAAACTGAGTTGGTTTCATTTATTTATCAGTATTGTAATTTTGGTGAAAAATATTTTTTTTGTGTTAAAAGCCGCAGTAGGGAAAGTTTTTAGGTTCAATTCCGAAATAGAATTAGTTATTTTCATTGCAGGCCATTACGGAATGCTAGAATTTGGACGGAAATTGGGGAACACTAGGCAGAGAAAAACTGGTATTTACACCTAGTTAACACCTAGTTACAAAGCTAAGATAGGGCAAATATAATGTTAAGATTCTCAGTTCTCTATATATTATTATTACATTAGGTTTTGACGTGATGCAGAGATAGAGATAAGGAGATGGCTGTGAGTTCAATACCAGCACTTGAGAAAATGATATATTTTTATTTCCTCGCTTAATACTAGGTTCCCAGGCTCCCTTTGCCTACCCTGCCAGGTGAAGGATCTCTAATATATTAGAAAGAAATGGAGAGAAACGGAATTTTATATCTTAAAAGTTCACACAAACAAAGCTAAGGGCAACTAATAGTATATAAAACACAATATTGCTATATACTGGTAGCTGGGTAAATGGGCCGCAAAAGGGCTCGGCTGTGACCGACCTCGACCTATATAGGGTAAAACCTTTGCAATATCTGCAATGTCTTATACAGGTAGTAGGTATTTAGTGTCTTGCGGTATATGACATCATTGTGGGGGGATTTTTATACTTTATAGATATATAAGGAAAATTGTATCGTAGTAAATGTATGTATGTGTTAATAATATACCTACTTATGAATTTTCTTAGCCTTGTAACTAGTTTTTTTAAATTTGATAACGACAAGATTTTTTTTTGTTAATGTTTATATAAGTGTCACTCTCTGTTGTTACCATAACGAGAAAATGTAACTATTAAATATTTTATTTTCTTGATTTGAATTTACCTAAGCATCACGGTAACTATGGTTGTGCGTTCGATATCCACTCTAAAAAATGAATTAATTTCATATTTCTCCACTTGGAGAAATGATTATATTTAAATTCCTCCCGGCTTAGGTAAAATTATCCACCAGTTAACATGCAACGTTTCGAGTTCGGACGGAAAGTAGAGTAGGGAGTGCTTTGGAAGAATTTTAGACTTTGTCTATACTGTTGAAAAAAGGAAGAATAAATAAGACTGTAAATGAATTATTTACGTCGATTTGTTAAACAAACCCTTCTGTTCCATTTCTTCTTTTTGTAATGTTGTATTTATTATCACACAAATGGTCTTAATATTATAAGTATATTTCATGTTTTCATTAAAGGTGTTAATGTTCAATTCTGCTTAGAAGACTTTCAGTGTGGAAGTCCCACGTGAGAGACCCACAGGAAAGGAAAGGAAATACAAGTAATATTAACATTATTAAGAATACAAAAAGGAAAGGAAATAACTATCACATCACGAAAAGACCATATCAAACGCCATTTTTACGAATATTGCATTTGGAAGTGTTTTTGCTGTAACATAAGCCAGAAGCAGAAGTATTGTGTAAGTAAATATATAAAACCTATGCCGTTTGAACTACTTGAGTACAACATCCGGCTTATATAATACATAAAATAACAATATCAGGATATTGAATTTCTTTTTATTATCACTTTCCCCTTTTTATAAGAGCAGCATAATCGTAAAATTTATTCAACAATATACGAATATTATGTAATAGAGATGTTGATAAAAAATATAATGTTGTTTATCTTGTTTATTTTAAACATTAAAGTAAGAAAAGATGTGAGGCCAATGTCTGACTATAAACACCATGGTTTGGGGTTCGATTCCTTCTCAAGTTCGGTTTAGTCTTTAGCTTTACACAGACACGTTCGTGTAAATGTTGTTTTTTTTTTATTTTTGGGGCAATTTTTTTGGAACCAAAATTTCTAGGATGGACATCAGGTTATTCTGAGCTGGGCACGGACCATCCGTCTTACCCGCATCATGGGCGTAGGTAGATGGGGCTCTCTCCCATGGTGCGGGATACAATGTGAAGCTAAAAAAAAAAAATTTACACCTATCAATTATAATAAATATATAGATAATTATAAAGTCTAGCCATAAATTATTAAAACAAACAAATACGTATATGGTGGACAAAGTAATCATGTATTTTGATATCGACTGATAAGGTGATAAGGCGACAAATTGCGATGATAACCTTCTGATAAGTGCATAAATAACGTGTCGATGATTCAAATTAATGCCACCAGCGTAAAGAAAGATATACGAGTATTATAGTGTTTGTTTTAGATTCACTTAATTATATATTCATATATAAATCCCATTTTTTTATTTTTTTAGTCTTTCAGTAAGGTGATAAGTTCTTTCTGGTTATTCTGTAAAATCGAGCCAGGCCAATTGTGGCGTAAGGGTTTGGATTCCCGCTAGAAGAAATGAAATATGATCTCTGGTACCACCAAAATACGGAAAGTGGGGAACAAAAGTGTGTTAATGGGAATAGAAAAAGGAATGTCTTAACATGAGGTTACCAGGTTATCTCTGTTTACTCTGCTATGGGTGGGAAATATCTTAAAGCTAAAGAAACAAAAATAATATGAATAAATAAATTACGTTACTGGTAGAAATAAACGCTTAAATCTTTGGAAAATTCAAGTCCTAACTAATGTCCATATCAATCAAATTACACCCATTATAATTTTTTTTTTTTTAGGTAATAATACAATTAGGTGTTTTATCTAAGGAATTGTCTAGGCTATTATTATTAGATTAACAGTTCTTCTATTGTCAAGATATGATAGTGTGTATCATAAATATTATATTAAAATTATTAATTTCAATATCAGTATATTTCCTTTAACAATAATCAATATGCAGTGTTTACTTGTTAAAAACAGGACTGTTAGAAATAATATATTTTTGAAGGGCAATTCAAAATGAATTTTTGAGTCAAATCATTTTTTTTGTTTTTTTTTTAGCCTATCGCAATGTGCTGCATATAGCAGTGGCAGGGTTTTCCTCTGCCTACTCCTCCATGCCTGTGTGTTAGAAGCTTTCCTTACTTCTGTTTAATTTTCAAGAAATTGTCCAGTTACGAAAGGGAAGTAATGAGAATGTAGCATTCCCCCGAGCGAAAATCGTACCCACAACCTTTGCGGTTACGCTCAGACCTTGTCATTATAGAATTTCAACATAATCTTTCTATGTTCAGTATTTAATAAAATGACATATACATATATTTCTAAAAATGTTTTTAAACCTGTACCATCCTTATTATTTAATTTCCAATTCTCCAAAGGCATATATATATATATATATATATATATATATATATATATATATATATATATATATGTATTTCTACAATTAATTTTACTTTACTATAGACCGTACATTGTGTAAAGATTGTTCAAGCCTTATCACTGTATTCGTTTCATCAGCTGGTCGATATCGATTTTAAAAGTATTTAGATAAAAGTATAAATATAAATACTTTTCTTTTGTTCATGCTTAAAGCCATACGCAGGATAGCTAGAGAGAACGGAGAAATTCCCCACTTTCCGCCGAACCTTGTAAACATTGCCCAATGGCGCACTCGACGTTTTGCCTTACTACAGCGACGAAATGAAAATAATTATTTTCTCAAGCGGGAATCGAACCCACAATTGTGATATCAGGTTGGTGGTGTTTACAGTGAGGCGCATTTCCGCTGTGCCACGACAGCCTTATTAAAATGAAGTTATAAAGCTAACCGGGACTTATTTTCTTTGTTCACTTATTCATTAATAATAAAATTTATTAAAATTGTCAATTTACTAAAAAAATATATTAATCTTACAAAAACTTCGATTATTAACAATCGCGAAGCTGACGTCAATACTATCTTATCTGGGTCAATAAAATTCGCTATACATACTTATTTGTTATTAAATAAAAATATTTGATTATAATGAAAAATATATGAGGCCACTCGTGGCCCCACTCGAAGTGTGACTTTAAACGCGAATGGGTTATGGGTTCGATCCCCGCTCAGGGAAAAGAAAAATTTATTTAAATTTATAAACGAAATTTATTCGCAATGCCTCCTGAATTCGGCAGAAAGTAAGGAACGGAAGTATCTTAATAGGAACGGAGTGTCTCAATGTTAGGTTCCCAGGTTCCCTCTGCCTACCTTGCTATCTGCGGGATTCAGTTTGTAGTTAAAAAATCCACTAGAACTATGGATTTTCGATCCGTACCGTACGTATTCGTATTACACACAGGGGTATACATGTCAGTGATAGTTGTAACAACTGATCCCAAGGCCCTGTAAGTAGGCTGTCGTATAACGTTACTGGATTATTTATATGTATATGAATATGTGAAATATTGATTAAATATATTATTTTCCTATGTAGGTTTTTGTTAGGTAATGGGAACCTTAGGGAATTACTTAACTATTTTTTGCTATTTAACAGACACTATAAATTTGGTATACCATTTTCAATATTTTGCTCCAAGGTTAATATTTTATAACACTAAATGGATGGAGACCACCGCCACGCCTATAAACGTCTCCTGCGACCTGGCTTTACTCTGAAAGGAATTTCTAGTGCACGCTCTTTCGAAAACCAACTGTTTTGGCATTCTTTGAACCGATTGTGAATATTTTAAAATCAATCTAAATGCTTTATGATAGAGTCTAAAATTGTATGATATTAGTTATATCGAGAAGTGCTAGGGTTGAAAACGGTTAGAAAATACAATTACAATATAATTGACAATTGCGTTAGACAAATTGTGTTCCTGTAAACGCTACGGCTGTGGATTGTGACATTTTTATTTCTTCGCTCTGGTAACGAGGCAAAGCACTGCGTTCACTTTTTGGGGAATGGAGTGTATTAGATTTTCTCTTCCCGTCCTGCTATATGCGGAAACCGTGAGGGTAAAAAAAGATCTTGAAGCTTCTTTTGTCATTATTAAAATTGTATTTTTTTATAAGCGTATGTAATCTTTTATAAGTGTACGTATTGCAATTTTATATTTTTTATAAGTGTATTGCTGCGTTAAGAAAAAAATGTACGCAATTATATATTTTTCAGACATTTTGCGTTTAATATTTATATAATAATTAATTTAATATTTATATATGTATATAATGGATACAAGCAAATATTATAAAATAAATCATAGCAACCCTATGTAGGGGCAAGTCGATGCCAAGTATGGCGCGGTCGTACAGCTGCGTAAAGTGCGATGGTATCTTTTCTCGGGAAAATCTGTCACGGATGGATGTTTTTTTTTTGTCTTTATAGTTTATACACTATGTCTTAAGCGTTTAGTACTTAAACACTATTTTTGTAATTTATTAACACTAAAACAATCTATTTCGTTCTATGTATGTTTGTGTTTTTTTAGTTTCGCTCACAGTGAAAATAATCCATTCTTACGAGTGGGGTTTGAACCTACGACTAATGACTATTGACAGTTCGGCGCTACCCCCCTGTGTCACAATGGTGTTTCTTTTAATTTTCACGCACCTCCGAGTTTTGTCTCCAAATGAGAATCAAATAAATATAACGTACGGACGAACAACAAAGTCTACAAGGGATTACACCGTTGAAATAATTTTATTATACGTAACACCCTCTTAAGTCGCGCAGTCGGATAAAAAAGGATTACATGCATTAATAGCCTATGGCAATAAAAATATTCAGTGCTTAAGAATTATTATTAATTTCCAAGTGTAAATCATTCAATACTAGATTACTTTGAAAACTTTGTATCTATTTTATAGTATTAACGCTTTTTATAGATATTTGATGATTTTCGCTTTCGCTATTAACTAGGGCGTTTTCAGTTTGGACGTGTTTCTTTACGTGATGGTGGAAATTTCGGTCGGAAGGTAGAATCGGGGAAAACACTCAGAGATTTTAGAAATATCGATACAATTCTGTTATATACTTACTTGGGTGTGGTGTGGAATTGTGAATTGTGAAAATGTGGTGTGACATGTAGACACAACGGTTCTGAGTTCAATTCCCATTCGGGGGATTAATTTATTTTCATTTCCTCACTCTGGTTATATGACAAAGTTTGGTATTAAGTTACGTTATTCAACACGTAATGCCCATCAAGTTGCAACGGAGTGTCGGTTCTCGAACACTAGGTTCTCCTCTCCTTGCTATAAGCAAGATTCAGTAATAGTAGGTACTTATTATTTGTTTTAACTATGCAGTCATAAATTATGCTTAATATAAACTTACAATTTGTTTATTCAATAAATCGCTTATTTTACAAAAAACTATTAGGTATATAAACTAAGACTAACTTGGTAATTTAATATTCTATACCAGCAATTATTTTAACAGAGTAGCTAAAATATAAGGTAATTATTATTCCAACACGTGTTTTAATGAATTAATTGTAAAAAAATCACTTGAAAATATTTAATTTTACATACTTTTCGAGGCCGTCTTAACACTAGGTTCCCAGGTTCAGCATGAAGTAAAAAAATAAAGAAATACCTCTTTAGCTTGTGGGAACCTCGTGTCTAAGCAAGAGGTTCCCTCTGCCTACCCTACTATGTGCGGGATACAGCGTGAAGCTGATTTGAATAACCTATTTAGTATATTGCATGTTATTGCATACTGTCTACCATTAATAAGAAAAGTAAAGGAATTATTAGAAAAAGAAACTAAAGTCCATTCGTTAGAGCTTTATACACGCATAAGTTTTATCTTCTTATTCAAATGTCAGCGACAAGTTAAAGTAGCATAAAGCTGGATTGATTTAGCAATCGTATCTTTTGTGATGTCTATAGAAAAAGATAGTTACCATTAAATTATTTTACCCTAATAATTATTATGGCAAACCAGTAAAATGAGACTTCTTTTTTCTGTCATATATATCATTAAATATTTACTTGCTATCTAGATACGATCAACAGGTGTTTTTTCTAGGAAGTATGAAGGCCGAGGGCATTTTATATATTAGAACTAATAGCTTATTGTTCATCGTATTCAAATCTGCGACCTTGTTTGCACTGTCTGTGAGTTAAACATTCATAATAATTATATATCTATATAAGATAAGAGGCCATGGTGATGCAGTGGGTAGTGATAGTACAGGGGAAAGAAAATAATTCATTCCCCATAGAGGGAATCGATCCCGCAACCGTCGCCTGAAACGAATTCCATTAAGCTAATTACTCTTCATCGTATCGTATTTTCGTAAAAAATGCAATAAATCCATTTATTTAGTTCTTAGGCGGATATAGATTGAAAATTCTTACTGTACATGGAGTATTGATTTAACGGTGTTTAAATATGTAAATACAGTCGTTGCTCAGACAGCTTAAACATATTATTAGCGACCGCCTAAGTCAGGGTTGTCATCAATTTAATTTGTATTTATAAATCATATACTTTTTTGCAGCTTTTAGCAGAGGGAACCTGGTAACGTAGGGTTTAGACACTTAGTTCCCATTTAGAAATTTCGGTTCTTCGCTTTATCTTATACGGTTATTATAATTTATTTATGTTGTTAACATTGCTGTAGTCTAGCTTTTACGTAATAGTAGTATTGGCCAGCCCTAAGAAGGTCGTCTTAAATATACTTAGAAACTAGGACAGGTCTCAAGGATATGCCAAGGAGACACTTAGAATTAGGTAATCAGACCCAGTTACATTTTATAAAAGTTTGAAATAATATAAGCTATATTGTGCAGTAAACGTCGTCGCCGCTAGCTCTACGGGATAGTGTTGGGTTCGAATCCCAAATGGGGATTATGTTTATTTGATCTAAAACTTTTTTCTTGCCACTGTATCTCGCACATAGCAGGGTAGGCAAAGGGAACCTAGTGTTAAGTCACTTCTGTTTCCCACTTTCCGCCGAGTTCTGGTATCACTGTGCGAAAAAAGGAGAACAAGGTCTTTTAAAAAATTTCGTGGGTTCCTTTGCCTGCTATACGGGTGAAATCATGAAACTGCTTGTTTAATGGCTTGGTCAGAACAGAAATAATTCTAGGAAAGATTTCATATGCAAAAAATATTACTTTAGCAACAATGTTATACGAATATCTCTCTTTTATTACTTGTCCCCATGAATCTTGACACTTTCCTTAAGGGGGTTCATAAATTTTTTATTGTCTCCTCAAATATAGATATATCGAGAAACTTGTTAAGGAAGATAATATGTATTTTATGTTCAATAAATACTACCTACTAGAATTTCTTTGTACAGATTATATGTAAAGACGAACTTAAAAATTGTTCTTGCTAACAATGTAATTTGCTTTAGCCTTAACCCTTTAGTTAGGCGAAGGTATTATAAATCATTCATAGATTAATTGTATTTTATGAATGAAAACGGTATGTCAAGATCACTCTCAAGATCCATCTCAAGTTGAGAGAGGTTTATAAATAAGAGCCTTAGTGTCTGACTCAAGATAATTCAAACTTAACTATCCGCCGGATAAATGGTCGTGTAAATGTATTTTTTAATTTTCAGGGTTAATGTTTTGTTTGTAATTTTTTTGGGGTGGGCACAATACTATTCTGAAGTGGGCACGAACCATGGATATATTAAAAGGCTCCTCAGATGACGATTGAAAGGTATACGCAAAAGCATATTTATTAAAAAAAAAATGAATTAAAAATTAAAACACAAGTAAAGCCACATACAAAAAACTAGTCAAAAATCGTTTGAGTTAAACCATTAACCTGTTATATCAATAAGTATTGTCCGCCGGCAGATTCAGTAACGCGGCTAACCGGTGAAAGCTTCGTTTCTCTCAGTGAATGTGCTTAAATAAACTATACACAATTACCTTGTAATCGGAATGCAGTATTTGATAAGTGAATGGGTTTTTTTATTTATCTTTTATTTTTATTTTATTCCTCACGCTGTGCAAGTAGTATGCAGAGGAAACCTAGTAAGAGACTCCGCTGATCCACTTTCCGCCAAATTCTGGAGGCATTGCGTGTTGAGTGGGGGAAATTAACGGCGGACATAGCTTACACCTGATCGAAGACATGAATAAAATAAATATTACATTTTCCCGATTGTTAACGTCTTTATATTGAAAAGATTATTTTTAATAGTTTAGATGTAATTTTTTTTAGTAAGATGAATTCGATAGCTCTATAATCTGTAGAGTTTTGTGGTGTGTGCAGACTAAGTAAGTAAGACATTCCATTCATTTCTATTCTAAATTTAAAGATATATATTATGCATATTCATCAGAGGCCGTCATAGCGCAGCGCTACAGTGTCTAACTGTAAGCACGCCTCTTGTGGGTTCGATTCCCATTTAGGGGAGTGAACTATTTTCGTTTCTCCGCACTGGGGGCAAGACGTGATAGTCACTTAGTGTTTTCTTCTTTGAAATCATAACCGGAATCAGGGCCGTGTCGTCATAAATGCAATGTTATGGCTCCAAATTGTTCTACATATAATTCAAGAAGTTCTTAATAATTTTATTTAATTTTTTTCTAGAAAAAATATTCCACATAAATTGTGGCCACTATATAAATTACTCAATCTTATTAAAAGCAGCGGAATATAATCAACATTCGTGTTGTAAGAAAGAAAAGAGAATCAGGAAGCACAAATTACTTTGAATATTGGAAAGCCAAATATGAATCATCAAATATTTGCCAGAATTTCATCTTGTACTGTTGTGTAACATCTTAGTCATTTATCTGAAAGTTCAAGAGAGTCACTTAAATATAAGCAAAAATTAAATAAAATCAATTTAGTTTCACACCATTTTGCTCCGAATACTGGAGAGAGTAACTCAACGCCGCGCTTTGCCTCGACATCAGCAAAGAAATGAAAATTTAGAATATTTAATTTCCTCGAGTGGGAATCGAACCAATAACCTGCCAGCGTTTGCAGTCACACGCTACTGCCTCTGCGCCACGACTGGCCTCATATAATTTGAAGCTAAAAAGATATTTCGGAAATCATAATAATCTTTGAATAATGTATCATACTCGCCATTATCAATCAATTTCCGCAAAAAAATATTTTAAGTGCTAAATTATGTTTTATAATACGATAAAAATCAAATTACAAGAAATTTAATTTGATAAAAATATTCATTGCTTATAAATTATAACGTAATTTGAATTGACTTGTAAAAGAAAACAATTAACTTTTAAAAAACTTAGCGTTAAAACTTATCTATATATATAAAAGTACTTGTCCTCACTGACTGAGGTAAGACGCACGCACAGCCGTAACCGATGTGCGTAGAAACGTGAAATTTGGGCAAATGTTTACTTTTGTAATCTGGACATCCACTAAGAAGGGATTTTGAAAAATTTTAACCCTAAAGGGGTGAAATAGGGGTTGAAAGTTTGATTGGAAAAATCTTTAAATCGCCACCGATTTTTATAAAATTTGAAATTTAGACTCTTAAAAATATTTCAATGAACACGTTTCGTGGTTTATTAGAGTTCACCCCTAAATAAGCAAGCGAAGCTGCGCGCGTCCGCTAGTCTTGTAATAAGAATAATTTTATGAATGATGGAAATGCTAACAATACAAAAAAGATTTAGCAAGAACTAACTACGTTTGTACTGTTAAAGCTTTGTAAATGTGAAGAAATTAACTAAGTTAGCGTCGTTGAGTTCCGTCACTCACACAATACCTTCAGAATTTGGCGGGAAGTAGGAAACGGAAGTATCTTAATCGTCACTAGGTTCCCCGGGTTCCCTATGCCAATCCAGCTATATGCGTGAAGCTAAAAAAACTAAATTAGTCTTTCTTCTAGATGTAAAAATAATAAAAAAAACCAGAAAATATGTTCTTTTTTTAAAAAAATTAAATAAAAAACATACTTTCACAGATAAACAATCATTTATCGAATCTAAACCAACATTCATTTATAATCACTTTAGAAAATAACAGAGAGAAAAAACCCACTAATTCATTAGAAGCTAGTACTAAATAGAACGGTCTCACGTACTTTTTGCGTCTATTTGTATTATAATTTGTACTAGACATATGAATTACTGTATTTTAAATTATATTTATATAAAAATAGAGTTTAAAGTCCATTGATAATTTTGTATAGCAGTTAAAGCAAGACGAACAGATTGACATGCCTTCTTCACACGTATTTGATAAGTTAATTATTACAGACCGACAGTAAGGCTCTCCGTGTGATCGAACTTTGCTCTACTTTTAATCATTGTTGTAAAGGAAAAGAGGGAAGTATGTTAATCTTTTAAAACAATGGCTAAAATTTAATTATATTTCATGGCATTTGAATATATTGCAGGTTGAATTGAAGACTAGTCGTGGCGCAGAGGCAGAAGCGTGTGAGGGTAATCGCGACAGGTGTGGGTTCCATTCCCGCTCAAGGAAATTAAGTGAGGAATGTAGTGTCTTCAGGTAAAGGTTCACTCTGCCTATCCTGTTACGCGGAATATAGTGACAAGTTAAAAAAATATGTATATTTGGAATACAATATTTATAAAAAAGGTACTTCCCCAGTCTAAATATGCAAAATATACAGATTCGTAATAAACTTAAGTTCTTTTTTAAGGAAAGGTCATTTAGAATATAAGTATTAAATACTATGAAATTGGGTTTATCCATTTAAACGCAATAAGTATTTTTAAGCATAGTGCCAATAATAGGCCGTTCTACCTGATCACAGCGTCTGGCTGTAAACGTGACAGTTGTTGGTTCGATTACAGTTCAAGGAAATGGATTTTTTTCACTCTATTAACAAGATAGACACAATAAGTGGTTCATAGAATTGGCTGAAATTTTACGTATTTATATGTGAATATTGTCTAAAAATTATAATGTCATAAGTTTACGATGACAAAATATTTAATTAGCAAGCGGGCGAAGCCGCGAGCGTTTCGCTAGTATATTATATAAGGAAGTAAAAATAAATTTCACTTAACAAAGACAGGTTCACATCCATCCACAATAGAATAAGGCCTAGGAAATTGAATAGAGGACGTATTAGATTCTGCTCTTGTCTGGTTTGCCCGGTGAATGACCGGTCCAGCAGCCAGCTTAAAATGGACTGGTTTTCTTCATCATATCTATCTATAGAAAGGTCTTTATAAATTGTTCCCATTAGAATACGCTATGGCGTTTTGAGCTGACCTTTATCTTGATAATAATAACACGATATATTATTTAGGTATTACAAATTTAGAAGAAAAACTGTTTTAAGTATTGCTTATATTATACGAAAATTTCATCAAAATCTGTTCGATAACTATTTCTTGAAAATCAATTATAATTATTACTTCCATTTTTTAGTACGCATAGAGAAGCCACGATATTCTCCATAGCAAATGTTGAAATCGAACACATTAGCCACGTCGATAGCTTATACCGATATGATTATCATATAGGGGAAACTGAGTACAATAGTACTACTGTATCAAAAGTAACAAATGCTCTGTAGAATAATGTAATTAAAATTATTGTGAATTGACAGCTTAGATAAAACATAGAGGTCGCCGTGGCGCACGCATACAAACACACAGCACGTATTTAATATCTTAATCCCCTTGCTTTAACGTGTTAACAAACACGCAATATTAAAAAAAAAATGAATTAAACAGTATTTTCACACTAGGTTCCCTCTTCCTACCCTGTGTGGCACAGTGTGAAGCTAACAATAAAACCTGTACTTTAATTTTAGGTTGTTGCACACCGCACTTACCGCGTTTGTTATTTTGGACTCGCTGACACTTTTGTCCCCAGTCTCCCCCAGTGTAAGTGATATATAATAGATTTACAGTCCAGTATTCTAACGGTGGTAATGTGACAGATAACTGAATGCGGTTTTTGCTTTAACAAAGCCATATTGATTTCCACGAACACATTCTATATTGATGTCAGTCTGTGTGGACGCATTCTATGCTAAAGAGGACAATTTAGAGGTTGCCAGATAAATCTTAGTGTTAAGATATGAGGTTCCATTCCTATAAAAAAGGGAAAACTAGGGAACGGAACCCTACTTTTCGCCGAATTCTAGAAACATTGCGTGTTGAATGGCGGTACTCAACGCTGCGCTCTGCCCCGCTGCCAGAGCAGAGAAATGCATATACTAAATTGCCATTTCATTATGTACCAGGTAAATTATTACTAAATTATTAATTATAGGTATTTGAGTTTACTTCATATTTAGATTACAGCTTCGGGTAATAAGGCCGCGAGCCACACTCCATGTTTAGAAGTTTGACAATACTAACTTACAACACAATTTGAAATTCACGATAAAACAATGAACTGGTTGAATTATCTAAATAACTGAACCACACCCTTGTTTAAAATAATATTTGTTGAGCAATATATTTGTAAGAAAAATATATATAAAAGGTGTTTTTTAGGGTTCCGTACCTTAAAAGATTCATTATAGAATATATCATACCGATTTCTTTTAGTGTTTTGCATCTTTATTGAAAGTAGATAGTTAATTTTGTGTAAGGGCACCTCGTTGTCCTGAGAGAACCTTTAAACACTGTGTTTCTCACCTTCCGTCCAATTTTTGTGACATTGCATGTTTATCGACGGAACTTAACGCCGTAAACGAGAAATTATTCCCAATGAAAATCGAATTTACAATTGTCGTGTTTACAGTGCCATTGTGCCACTGCGATCTTAAATATGTATAAAATATTAATAAAAGTATTCATAAAGGTCTAAACACACTCAACACACATGTTGCTCTAACAAAAGGCAGCGTGTGTCGAGCATTAGCATTTCAATGATATACGAGTGTGGTACCTGATGTTTCGGAAAGTTATAAAATATAATAAGCAAGGTTCCTGGGTGGTCCCCAATTAATATGCCAGCTGCAACAGTAATACAACGAAAGTTTATTACTTAGATGACCTAGTAATTAAGGAGTGAAAGGATAATTTTATTTTCCTTATGCATATGTACATATATGTTGTAAAGAAAATTTTGTAAATCATTCCACTTTTATCCTTTTGTTTTTATCGGAACTTAACGCTGTGCCACACCGGCAAGTTCTATAAAGAAAACCGCGCCATAGATTTTTTTTAGTTTAATTTTTTTCTTAGAGTATATAATTGAATTAATTTGAATCAATAATTACTGTGTTCAATTTTTATTTTTCTGCTACGTTGTAAAACATGGTTCGCATTTACAGACAGACTACGCATCACTGCACTACGATAGATAATTATATTCTTCTATATAATTACATCTCAATATATCATTTATATGCAAATTGTAATTTTTTTAGTACTATTGGACATATTGATTTTTTTACTTAAGTAATATATAATCGGAGCATATATATACATTGTTATAATCAATAAAAAATGAGGCCATTATATTATTCGATTTCCACTCTAGGGAATGAAATATTTTCATAGCATTTCTTCGCCCAATAAGTAAAAGCGCGGCGTTGAGTTGCGCCACTCAAAAATCAAGAATGAGTGGAGTGATAAGAAATGAAGTGGTCTTAGCACTACACAGTCTCTCCTTACCTTGCTATACGAGATACAGCGTGAAGCTAAGACAAACAAACCATATAAAAGTTACATTGTATCTTCTCTATATTTGTAGAGCGGTATATTTGTAAGGGACGAGCAAACACCATACAATTATACAGTGGGAACGCGGCACTGCCAGAGGAAATGAGTGTAAACAGGTTCCCATCGGAAGTCTAACCGTATGTAAATCCGGCGATAGGATGGCGTTAATTAAAAAATAAATTTTAAAGTCAGGATGTTAGTAATTTGAAACTTAATTTTTTTTTTGATGTACCTGTTATCGTTTTGACACCGTCGTTTAAGTAATATGAGCAGCCGATATTCTTTAATAAAGCCATATGTTTTTTTTTATGTATCTATAGTTGATCCAGCGCGGTGTTGAGTTACGTCACTCAACACGCAATGTTACGAATTATGGTGAAAGGTGGAGAACGAAAAAATAAAAATATTCTCCCAAATAGTAATTATGTACAATATCATCGTCCCTTTTGTCTATTAAAATAACAAACCTTTATAATGGACACAATTTCTTAAAATAATGTTTTTTTAATCTGTGTCTAATAAAATTATTATTTTATTAAAAATTTTTAAATAGTGAAAATTGGAAAACGAAAGAAAAAATATAATTGCTTCTAATAGAATTCGTATTTTTTCACATAAATATTAATGATGTATATATGAATGAATATAATAAAAAAAAATTAATATATATATTTTCCAGTTTGTCTTAGTAAGGAAAGTGAATAATGGAAAAACAAGAGATAGTTAGGTAATAAAAAAAAACCCGTTATTCTCCTAGCAGTTTTACACGTTTATACATCATGAAGTTAATAGCGAAAGACAAGTTATAATTAAAATTGATTTTACGACTGTTTGAAAAGATTTATTTTTATTACAATCGTAAAAGTTAGTATTCTAGTGTTCTAGAAATGTCTAACGACGTGTCGAAACGTAGCGCGCTCCACCTTGGTCGCCTTATATAGCTCCCGTTAGAGTAAATGTCATAACTATACTAATCAAACTGAGATGGACAGTGTATGTTATATACTAATTACGTACAAATAATATATATTTAAAATTATATTTTAAACGTGATGTTATTCCTATTATTTATTTATTTTTACAAAAAGAAATACGACTATGTGTATAGAAATAACTAAGAACTCTCAGTTATTTCTTTATTAGGCTACTGCAAGGTCCTTTGCATCAAATTACGAAAACATGAACTATATGAACAGCTTAAGTTATATTAGGCTTATGATATTAAATAAAAAAAATTAATATTTAATATTAGGCAAAGCGAGGTGTAGAGTCCCGCCATTCAACACTAATTGCATCCAGAATTCGACGGGAAATGGGAACAGGAGTGTCTTAACAGTAGGATCCCTTGCCTACTTAGATCAGTTTGTGCGTTTTAAACAATGTAATTGCCTCTAGTGAATCTTCAAAAATAATAATTTATAAAATATATTTTATCTTAAAGTTCTTGTAACACATATGGAAGCTGTTATTACATATATTTAGTACGAAACAGCATTCGTTTCAAATCTTTGTGTAATATTTCATCTAACATTACGTACGACTACAAGTAACACTATAATTAAACATTACTATCGCTAGATCTTTAAGTGTCTATAAAAGATAATTTTTTAAGACCGTCTAATAGATGTTGAAAAATATAGCAATTAAAATTTTACAACTGACGATGTAATTCATATAGTTTTACTTTTAAATATGGTTTTGAATTGATATCAGGCGTCATTTTATTGAGACTAAAGTTAAAGGTACATATATTAAGTATCTATACCTATTCGTGAAGAGTATGTATTGAGTCTACAGCTTCACGCTGTATCCCGCAAGCGTGAAGCTAAAGAAAGGGTGAGGCAGATTATATGATACGTTATCATTTTGCTACCTATAATGAAGACCATATAAGAATGATAATATATATTAATATGATTAGGTTAATAAAAGTGACAATTAAAATAAAAATATATCAATACTTTATATAAGTCATGTAATTTAATCATTTTTTAACCGACTTAGAAACATAAACTGTCAATTTGACATGTTTATCAGATTTTCGACATCGGATAATTTTTAAGTATCATTTAAGTTTTTAAAAGAGATTTAGAGTTTTGTAAAGTCTGTAAAAGTTCTTGTAAATAAATAAATAAACCAACTTCACAATTTCTCCCGCACACAGCATGGTAAGCATAGTGTTAAGACACTCCGTTTTCCCCTTTTCGCCGATTCCTGAAGACATTGAAGAAATGAAAATATATATTTAATTTCCTCGAGTAGGGATCGAACCTACAACCAGTCGCCATACAGTCATACTTTGAATCCCTGCGCCACGACTGGCTTCTAGCTCTCTTTAACTGAGCTCACATCGCGTGTTTCTTCATTATTAATACATAATATGTTTTTTTTTCGTATAATCTTGAACAATACGCGAAAGTGACAAGATTATTATAGTAAATGACGGTTGTATGACATTTTATGTTCGCTTCATATGTATTTGTTGAAGTTACTCAGTTTCACATGCAATTCCCATGAGTCGTTAACCCATTATCATAGTCCAAGTAATAGTTTTCCATAACATCTTATGTAAATTTTATATGAGCGAAAGCATATTTTTTGCATTCCGTTGTTAAAAGTAAATTAAAAGAACATGAGAAATTCTCATTTCTGTGTTCATTTATTTTTAAACAGATAGAGATACAAGCGGCCTATAGGTTTGTTTAGTTAATGTGACGTTGGCTTTTCTTTGCACTGATTCCCTCTTATTGGGATCCCCCTTTAAGTAGAAAATGTGAGAATCTAGTGTTAAGACACTCCGTTCTATTAAGACACTTGCGTTAGCCACTTTTCTATGAATTCTCGAGGCGTGGCTTTAATATAATATAACAATTTAAGCGGGCGAAGCCGCGGGCGAGTCGTTCAGTATCGATTCGTTTCGCACCTGTATATAGTTATACTCCTGCTTTTCTAAATTCATAGCATCTAAACATCCATAATTAGTAAGGGCTGGCCCCTAGCAGTAAATATTAACTTCATTCGCATCCATAATTTCCTCTCGCTATAAACAATAGAGTAGACGTAGATAAAAGTAGTGCTGTAAGATTGTAAATTCAACTTTTTGTATCAACAGTTTCACTTGCGGTGAAAGCACTTCATATTCTAGATATTTTTAACTTGTTACGATTAAAGTTTCTAAAAGAATTTTATAGTTACAGTACCTATAAGGCAATATTGGGTTGAGCTTATGAATAAAAACGTCTATTGAACCTGTTGCATATTTTCTATTATAGATGGATATTGAAAAAGTGAAAATAAATAATATTAATGTAGTGATTGTGAATTTGAATTCCATTTTTAGCTCCATACTGTATCCTGCAGGTAGCAGGGTAGACAGGGGGAACCTAGCATTGCATCTTGACCGGCGCAACTTAACGCCGAGCTTTGCCTCGACACCAGAGCGAGGAAATGAAAATATAAACGTAGATAAATATTTCACTTCATCAATGGCTTTAATTAATATTGGTAATATATAGGAGTCATACATACTAATTAATTTTAATGAAATTAATATTTGAGTATAAGCAAAGATATAAATAAGTAATACAAATTAGTAAAACTGGCTGACTAGTATTATTGTAATCTGCTTAAAATCGGTTCAGACAATCCGCTTTGGTAACTATATAATTGGATTTTCATATTGTGTACTGCACGTTTCCATTGTGGGCCTACTAGAGTCTAGGCAAACTATTATTTTTTGTTATAAAAAGTTAAAATTTATATTTCTGTATTTAATTTAATAGTTTTCTTTTTTATATTTTCAATTGTATAGTTAATAATAGTAAGTTCATAACCAAATCTAAATATTTCATTAGAACATTACAAGAACTTCTGCATCCTCAAGTTACATAAAATGTCAGTTGTGTCAGTCAGGAAGATACCATCGGCGAGGACTTCTACAGGAATTCTACAGAGAAATTTAATAGTTGCTCTTATGAATCAGGACTATAATAATAATATCATTTACGTTAAACATGTCATTATAATTATTAAACATTAGATTTTAGAATATTTTAAACAAATAGGTTAAAATAAAAATTTTATCAATTAGGCCATTACACAGTGTCAGTAGTGTCAGTCCTAATGTTGAAATTTTGAGAAAAGTTTTCTTTCATTAAAAAATACAACTCTCACAGATGTCAGTGCCAGTCAGTCAGTCAGTGGACACAATTCAGTTCACAATTCCTTCGTGTGTTTTCCATACAACGTGACATTGGCGAAATGAATTGTGCTCAACTGGCACGCTCGAAACGCCATATATCGAGAAATCAATCACAATTCAGTATTTCGAGTGTTTACTCACATGGTCGCGGTCACGGGGACTGCCATAGACCATGGTGGAGTTATTAAGTGTGTGTGAAATACGTTTTCACACTCTACCGGCTAGTGTGAACTGAATATACCACGTTACTAAGAGCTGTTTATGGTGATTTTGTATTGTTCGTATTGGATAGTGTATAAATCAAAATAAATCAGCTTCACGCTGTATCCCGCATACAGCAGGGTAGGCAAAGAGAACTTAGTGTTAAGACACTCCGTTCCCCACTTTCTGCCGAATTCTGGAGGCACTGCGTGTTGAGTGGCGGAACTCAACGCCGCTTTGCCTTGACACTAGAGCGAAGAAATATAAATGTAAATAAATATTTTATTTCCTCGAATGGGGATCGAACCAACAACCGTCACGTTACAGTCACACACTTGTGCCGCTGCGCCACGACGGCTTTGGATTATAATGGACTAGCGGCCCGCCCGCGGTTTCACCCGCGTGAACTATGTTATTATTAATTTCTGTCTCCATGACTACGTCCTAGTGACGTCTGTGCAAAATTTGAGACTCGTAGCATTTGTAGTAACGAAGTTTCATACAAACTTTTGGCCCCAAAAACAACCTCTTAGAAGTCGAATATTGCAAATTCCCGTCTTAGCGAGCACCGCAACGTCCTATAAGTAACTCGTATGCAAAATTTGAGATTCCTAGCACATGTAGTTTATGAGATTTCGTGATGAGTGAGTGACCTTTCGATTTTATATATATAGATTAATGAAATTTGGGTGGCGAGAATCTTTCTTCACACGTTTCCTTATAATATAGATTTTTTTAACTTCATAGGTATCCCGCACATACCATTATTGTTAGGCACATGAAACTCACTCGCTACCAGAGGCAAGAAATGAAAAAAATAATATATAATAACCATCGAATTTACAGTCTGATGCTGCCTTGCCAAGATTCTGTCAACCACTTTCTATCATATAATAAAAAAAAACATATTTAAAACATACCTATGTCACTTTCCATAGACGCCATCATCAATAATGTTACTTTCAAAGATTACACGTACAAATGATTTAGCATTGCATAGTGATTGATGGATTCATTGAAGCTGGTGATTCCCTTCGCCATCGGTTCATGTCTACATCGATTTTCCTGTTGCGAGTTATTAGATTAAGGCCGTGTGACTGTAAACGCGAAGGTAGTGGGTTCGGTCCCAACTCGCGGAATGAGTTATTATTTATTCATATTTTCCTTTGTTCGCTTTGGTAACGAGGCACAGCTCGACGTTGAATTCCGCCACTCAACACGCAATGCCTCCAAAATTCTGCGGAAAGTGGTGAATGGAGTTTCTTAACTGGAGAATATTAAGTTATATAATACACTAGTTGTCGCGCGCAACTTTGCTTGCGTAGATTTTGAGACCAATAAAGAAAAATTCGTTTTTCCCCGAAAGAAGTTCAAGGAATCCTCTCCTCCTCTTAGTGCCCCCTATATTCACTAACCTACCTATATAACATTTTGAACTTATTAGCTCAGTAATTTCATCTGTGGCTTGTCTGCCAGTTTCTAAGATAATTTCCCTGCTAGAAACAAAAAAGAATACTTTTACTTTATTAGTTAATCTAGAAAGTGTGAACTTAATATAACAAATCTTAAGTCAGATATTTCACAATCTTTATACCAAATTCTAAAATAATTAATTAATCATATTAAAAGTGTATGAAGGCACGTCCATCCATCACATTAGTGCTATTGCTTCATTACTTCAGCTTTCCATAGATCAATACACATTACGGGGACTACCCTGCCCTGGTTGCCCTGAACCATTAGTTACACCGACTATACGATCATCCATCTTGTGAAGAAAGTTTTATATACCTATTCTAGATTACAAAGTAAACGTCGGTATTTATTATTATAATGCATGTTAAGATTTGGTTTATATATTTATTTATTTTACAGGGACAGGGAACCTGGGAACCTAATGTTAGGATACTCTGTTTAAATTAAAATGCTTCTGTTCCCCACACACTATCCACATTTGATTTATGTAATTGCAATGATTTATAAATAATATAAAGTCTATATACCCCTAGTTTTGATTGTGACGCGGCGGTTATGGGTTCGATTTACAGTCGGGGAAATCAATTATTTTCATATCCTCGCTTTGCTAACATGTTAAAGTTAGGCGTTAAGTTCCGCCACTCAGCATATTACGTGCTGAGTGGCTGGTGTGGTTACCGCTAAATGTGCACATTGCTATCTGGGGAAAAAAGAGTAAAACTTTTTTTTTTTACCTCAAAACTATAAAGAACTTGAATATGGTAGCTTCTTCTGGATATAAGTTCAAATCTCAGTCAAGGCAAATATTTGTATTTAATATATGTAAATATTTTATTATTAGTAGTTATTATAGTATTTTATATAGTTTTGGTTTTTATATCTCGATGAATTTTATTTTTATAAAATTCAAATTCAAAATATTCTTTATTCAAATAGACAGTTATTATAAGCACTTTTGAATCGTCGAATGAACATATGAACAAAAAGCTACCACCGGTTCGGAAAGCAGATCTGCTGAGAAGAGCCGGCAAGAAACTCAACAGTTGCTGCTCAACAGCTCAACAGTATACTCAGACCCATAAAGGATTTATTAACTTTTTGGAGGCGAAAACTTGGTGAACAAGCTTATCTTTATTTCTCGTTCCCATCATATATATCATCAGGAGAGGTAGAAAAAGCGCAGTATCGAGACACTGTATTCCATTGTCATGTACAGAAAATGCAGCAACATCTTTTAAAACATGCGTGATACAGAAAAGAGAGAGAGAGAAACTGATTTAATCTTTTTAAAAATATATGATAGAAATTAATTTGAAGGTGTTTTGAAGGTTTAATGCAAGAAAAAGAAAAACTAAAAGGAAAACTAATTTCTTTAAGCAAGCAGTCGGTATACAGTAGCTGCTAATATAATGTTCGTGTTCAATGATCATTGTGTTTATAATTTATCTGGGAATAGCGTGAGGCGGTGGCCGCTTTATTAAAGGTATTATCCGTTAATAAAAACGTTTCCAAGTAAATTACGTAACACAGAAAAATGGTTATTATACTAGTGCTTAATAAACTGTTTTTGATTTTTTTTCAGCTTCACGCTGTATCCCGCATCCCGCTGAATTCTGGAGATATATTTTTTTTTTATGAAAAAAAAGACAAGGCAAACGAGCGTTCGGGTCACCAGATGATGATCATTGCTGCCCACGACCCCGTGCAGCACCAGAGGAGCTACAGGTGCGTTGCCGGTCTTTGAGGTGGAGATAGACGCGCTTTTTGAAGGTACCCATGTTGTACCGACCTGGAAACACTGCCGCGGGTAGGCTATTCCACAGATATTGCGTGTTGAGTGATTTAATTCCCCTGAGTGGAAATCAAATCCACAATCCCCCCTGGCCCCTGCGCCATGACAGCCTCAATATAATAAATATATATTTATATTTTAAATTTTACGTAAGTATTTGTTTTAATCTCATTCATCATATATTTGTGCGGCTGAGTCGTGTTGAGATACAATTATGTTATTTTATAACTCGCTTTTACTTTCACATTTACTTTCTGGTGTAATGATGTTGGAGTGTTTTTGGTTTTTATAGTGCCTTATATGGTTTGGAATTCTGGTCATCTCTCTCCCTACAAATATATATACATACAGGAATTTGTGTCAAGACACTGCATTCTCCACTGTCTGTCTGGTTTCAAGATATTGCATATTGAGGGACGGAACATGACTGATGATTAGGGACACGGCTTTGAACTCATAGTCACTGTCTTAGCAATTAGACCTGTATTATGAATATATCTTAAATCTTAATTCAAATTACAAATACACTATATGTTCTTAGATTATAAGGAAGTAGAGATTAGAAATGTATTTATTATAAAAATCAATTTGAAATAAATTCCTATATATTTCTTTTATACTAAATTAGGCAAAGGTTGCGTTACCAGAGCAACAAAATCAAAATAATTAATTCCCCCAATCGGGAATCGAACCCACAACCGCCACGTTTACTGTCTATTGTCTAAATTCAGCCCCATTCATATAACGTACCATAACCACCGTAACCAGATTAATTTGTAAAACGGCAAACTTTATCTGGGACTGGCGTGTAATTTGTGTAACAGTGCATTTATACGCTTTACATATCGATACTATTAAACACAAACACAAAACACTCTTAAAACTTACAGTATAAAGCATAAAATCCCTTAAAACCATTTCACACGTGTCTAGATATATATTTTCTCTCGTTTTTTCCATTATAATAAGAGAGAGATGGAGAATGTCATCAATATGTATATTTCAGTCAAAATCTCGCGGTTTCCTTGACATAGTTGTGCTTAACTGTACTGTATGTGGTTCCGTGATCTTTATCGTGTAGTCTTACATGTTAAGTATTGATGACATAAAAATATATTTATATACATATTTTAAAATTTGAATTATACAATAATAAATACATTATAAGATATTTATAATTTAATAAATTCTTACTATGTTTATAACAACTTAAAAATTCAATAAAATTTAACCGCAAGGAGCAAGCAAGCAATAGCAAAAAAAGGAAAAATTCCATTAAAATATAAATTGAATTTTCCTGTTATACGCATAAGATATTTTTCTCATATTGTTTATTTTTTGTTAAGTTTTTAAGTTTTTATATGACGCTTCGAGTACTTTGAAATATTTCATAGTAAGTAAAAATGTTCGCGTTGATGTCTTTTATAGGAATACGGAATAGCGTGTCATTTTTCTAAAGAATAACTGGAACTAATGTATACCATCATTAAATATTGCTAAAAACTGGTCTCTTTTAACAAAATCATATTTCAAATAAAACGTGGCCCAACTGAATGTAATAAAATCCTTACTGCTTACAATTTAAATTTAATATGAAGAATTCAAAAATAAAATGTTAATTTATACAGACAAATTACAATAATATTGTTGATTTTAATTCAAGGTTATTACGTCAAACTAACACTAAGTAGGTTTTTCATTAAGAATAACTATTTGCGTTGAACAAAACTATTATCACAATAAAGATGGTAATGTAGAGAAAATAATAAAATTCGTAAATTCAATTATAATTTAATAAAAATTCCTACATTCATTATTTAACGATATTTTTTTTATTTTGTATTAATTTTGATCTTAAATTTCCATTGAAAAACGATTTCTTATTACATTTTTGGCTTGAAAGTTAAAATAATCGATTGAGATAGATTTAGATTGCATCATAGGATAAATTTTTTAACCCAAATCAAAAAAACAAAAAAAAAACAAAAATATTAAATAATTTATTGACTAAACTAAAAAAATAAAAATCTCAGCACTTCTTGCACACCAGCTATGGAGCACGCATCGTATTATTAACTTACTTTCATTAAATGAGAGCGCAGCAATTAACTAGATGTTAGTGTAAGCAAATTGTTATTATGCACGTTATTATTATTTCTAAATAAATTGCAATCTTTCATACGATTTGATATTTCATCATGATTATAGCCGTAGTGGCGCAATGGTACTGCACCTGAGTGTATATGTAATTGTTGTGGGTTCGATTCCCATTCTGAGGAATTAATAAATTTAAAATAAAATAGGGAATAATATATTAATGTCATGTAATTTAATGTCTAAATTGTTAGGCTCTGGTAGAGGAGCTGATGAGCCGCTACCATGCCATTATGTCTTCAGTTAATAAACTGATGACAGTATTTAAGATATTAAACCATCAGAGTTAGGGAGTCCAGTAATACCTTTAACGATATCTGACCATCAGCTAGATAATTAGCTTCTTTTTTAAAAGATTTTTTTTATTGGAAACTAGAGATTGCTTCCATTTAAGGGTACTCTATAAATACTACTGTCTGTGACGGTGAATAACAATATGTTAAATACTAGCAACTTGCTCGTGGCTTCTCCTGCTCAAGCAATGCTATTATTTATTTAGTTAATTGACCGTATGAAATCATAATTCGATGCATTCGTTTCGTGGACACTTACAAATTATTACATTTATATTGTTAATGGGACAAGGAATTTTCAATATCAAAGAAAATGTAAAGAACAAAGCGTATTGTGCCTTTATTCTCCGTATTTTTCAAGTTGCTAGAAATATATAGAGAAAATATTCACAGTTTCCGCTACTAACTCTAATGAACTAGAAACGAGTTGAGTCACTATTTACTTAGACTCACCTGCTAAAACAACGCGTTATGACAACCAAAAGAAATAGTCTGCGTTATGTTTGTTTAAATAATGATTCACACAGTATTCTTATCGCACGATCAATGAATGTAAAACTAACTATGTAAATAAGAAATAATAATATTTGAACTTGAAACGTTGTGGGGAATCTTCGTCATTGACGTGGATATTATGACGTTCACACAGTTTTATTGTGCATAGAAAGCCCGTCGTTGAGTTCGGCCGAAGAGAAATTCTGCGGAAAGTGGGGAACGGAGTTTCTTAACACTATGTTCCCTCTGCCTCGTCTGCTATATAGGGGGATACAGCAAGAAGCTGATTTTTAAAGAACTCAGTACTATGCAGAACTTGAAACATTGTATATTGACTGGCCTAATTCAACATCTTGCCTTGCCTGGCTGGAACCTGAAAATGAATTATCTATCCTAGAAGGAAACCCCTTATCAACTAAATAAAATCGTTAATGACTTAAACCAGGCCAGCATGAAAATTGGATTACATATGAACCTAGAAAAAACAAAAGTTATGACAAACCGCAGTGAAACTCCAATCTTAGTAAATAGCACTCCATAGCATATACCTAGGTAAGCAGATGTCTTTCAGTAAAGAAAGAAACAGTGAAGAAATAAACCGACGAGTAGCAATTACCTGGAACAAGTTCTGGGCACATAAGGAAATACTCAAATCTCAATTTCCTCTGCCAACCAAGAAAATAGTGATGGACACAGCAATATTACCATGCCTCACCTACGGGTGCCAAACTTGGACCTATGACGTCAAAACTAGAAATAAAATTCAGATTACCCAGAGAAGAATGGAAAGAAGCTGCCTAGGTTTAAAATTGAAAGACAAAGTTAAAAACGTCGACATTCGAAGAAAGACGAAAGTATGCAATGCTTTGACTTTTTCGCTGAAGGCAAAATGGAGGTGGGCGGGCCACTTAGCTCGATACCAAGATGACAGGTGGACCCTAAGGTCAGTAAGGTGGTCAGGACCAAGAGGCTCCAGAACGAGAGGCCGACCAAGAGCCAGATGGACAGATGAAATAGTAGCAATAGCGGGTGGAGGTTGGCTAGACACAGCTAAGGATAGAGAATCGTGGCATGCCTTGGAGGAGGCTTTTACCCAATAGGGGTCCATACAATTAAAAACAATTTAAATAATAAATAATTTAAAACGAAACTAAATATAGGAATCTAAAATGTAAATTGTAACAAATTATTTATTGCAACAAACTATTAAATGTAACAAAATGTCAATGTTAAAATTTTTATAAATATGTATCATTGTTATGTAATGGGATTATACTTACAAACAGCTGTTCCATAACAAAATGATGGTAATAATGGTGACTAAATAGAGAACAACTACAAAAGTGGGGAACGGAGTGTCCCAATGCTGAATTCTCAGTATCCCTCTGCCTGCCACCTTTAAATAATAATTTGATAAATCAAAAAAAAGTGTCTAATATTCCACCTTCACCCAATGATTCTTCTATTTCCCACGTTAGTACAAGACATAGAACAATTACGTTCCACATTAAATTCATTAGTTCTTGTGAATGCAGATCGATTGTGATATCTCGTGAGAACTACCGCCAATATACTCGTATATTGCTTGTTATTTATAATTAATTCAATGTCAAGAAATATATTTTATTTGTATTTTAAATGTAAACTAAATGAATGGTTAGGCAAGGGGAACCAAGTGTTAAGACGTGAGTGAGTTAGAACGTGAGCGGAACTTAACGCCGCGCTTTGCATCATTACCAGAGAGGAAATGAAACTATTAAATACGAAAATATTTAATTAAACTATTAATTGCCTTTGAATCGAGGAAATCAAACCTCATTGTGACATATTTATGTAAAAATTTTAAACATATACTTTCAAATTTTTCCCGAAATAATATGAGGGAATCCAATAGTAAAAATTAAAAAATTAAAATAATGAACATTTAATAATTTCTATAAATATTTGAAAAAAAAAACATACGAGTATATGTCAAAGTAATTTTTGGAAATACCTAGTTAAAAAATTAAACATCGTATGTGGGGTACCGGAAGTGACATCGGGCATGAGGGCAACCACCACCTGCCACACATGTCTACTAACTCGAAATGGCTCAACCACCAAAACCTGCGTTGCGTTCGTATGTAGCATAACCATATTTTTGTATAGAACACAGGAATTAAACTTTTGATAGACTTTTAATACATTTTTATTTTCTTCTTTCATTAATTTTTTGTTTCTTCGTTTTTTTGACTTCCAAAGATTACATAATTCACTTTTTAAATTATAGTTCTATGATAAAGAAAAACGAAATCGTACTAGGAGACATCATTCTTTTTTTCCATGATCCATTTTTTAGATACTAAGCGGTTGATGGCGACCTGAGTCGGTATCGAACTCAAAACTACCAGTTACACTTCCTAACTGAATACGTCTGTACAGTTATGTCTACATGCATATTACTATTTAAAGTTTTCATATTTCACCCAAAACAACAACCTATGTATCGCGTGGACAATCTATATCTGCCGAGCCATGAGTTCCACATAAACCGCTCGAGCTCGCTCCCCATTCAGGCGGCGTATCCGTAAAAGGGTCTCCTCCCGATAAAAAAGGTTCCTCTTGCCCCCCATGTGCATGATACAGTGTGAAGCTTTAAAAAACTTTTTAACTTTTTATCCTGTCTTAAAAATCTTCATATGCTTACTAGTGGCATGCTAAGACGACATATGGACTGTACTTAAGAGACGCGTGCGCACGGTTTCGTACCGGAACCGAACGTGTCACGCTAATTAACGACCGTTGTAGCTTCGTGATATGACGTCGTCAAACGGTAAAGCTCATGTTATATTATACTCTATGTAAAAAAAATCTGCTTTACGCTGTATCCCGTACACAGCAGGGTAGGCAGAGGGAACATAGTGTTAAGACACTCCGTTCCCCAGAACTCAACGCCGCGCTTTGCCTCGACACCAGAGCGAAGAAATGGAAATATAAACGTTAATTAATATTTCACTTCCTCGAGTGTGGATTGAACCCTTTACCGTCGCGTTACAGTCACGCCCTTGTGCCGCTGCCACGACGGCCCCTATATTCTATGTAATTATAGATATTTACTATTTCATAGTAAAAAATAAACAATTATCAAATATTTTACGAATTTTGGTTTTGTAAATACATACAGATATAATATTGATAATAGATGTATCTACAGAGATATCTCTTATACATCTCGTTTCTATCGTCCCTTACTATTCTTGACCAGTTCGTTGACAACTTTGAAGTACTCGTACTTGTTTACTTTAAAATTATAAATTTTAGGAATATTTAGTTCGTATGGGACTGTAATTTCAAGCAGATTTAGGTACATGCTATAAAAAACAACGTTAGACAACCTTTCATCATATGTCCATGAGGACTCAGTCAGGTCAACAAACTCTATTATATATAAGCTTTTCTATTCAATACTAACCCTAATCTATTCGAAAACTGTATTGTATTGTATGTTCCTATCACAATTCAAGAAAGTTTCTTTATTCATAATGTGAGGGGAGAGTATTAAAAATAGCTTTACTTTTTCTGCAAAAAATAAATAAATAAAAAATAAATAAAAATAAAAAAATAAAATAAATGCATGACGAAATAATTTTATTTGTGACATATCCTAACGTGTTCTTAAAGCTAAATAAAACTAATTTCGATTGTGTTTTCTCTAAATTTTATAAAAATACAATTGAAAGTAACAATTTTATCTATCAAAATATAATTGCAATTTGTTTAAAAAGAGAAATAGCTATTTTTATTTGTAAGGCGCTTGTTAAATTAATATGAAAACAATTCAATGTAATAATCAGGTTAAGGTATACACGTATTTAGTGCACAAAAACGTGACTTTGCCCTCTTGTCGAATATTATGCGATTAAGTACGGCTTCTGATTACATTTTTTTGGATTCTCTACTTATAGAGACATGATATTATTGTAATGTTATCAACTTTAATATCTACTAGATCATAAATGACTAATTTAATAACAATGTAATATATGAATTGTTGGCTTATATATATTTTATATATTAATATTTCGTACATTTAATAATCAAAAGCGTCTTAGTTTTTTAAAGACATTAATAAAAGTAATACCGTCGCGCGCCCAGTTGCACAAGTGTGTGACAGTAACGCGATGGTGGTGGGTTCGATCCCCACTCGAGGGAATTGATTATTATTTATTAATATTATCATTTCTTCTCTCTGGCACCAAGACAAAAAACTCGGCGTTGAGTTTCGCCTCTCACCTATCAATGTCTGCCAAAATTCAGCGGAAAGTGGGTAACAGAGCTTTTTAACGCTAGGTTCCCTTTGCGTACCCTGCTGTGTGCGGGTTATAGCGTGTATCTGATTTAGTTTGATTTAAAAAAACGTAAAATAATATAATAATATTTGATTCACGACCGATAAGTATCGATACTCGATATATTAAATTTAACCACTGAGTATTTGAAACTTTCCTTTTGTAACATTAGCATCCATTCAATAAGTAAAAGCTGTATAAAATTCTACCTACATCGATCAAAGTAGTGTAATGACACTCCGTCCTGTCAATTTTAAGAGACCCAAAGCCCACAAACGCGTTTACAACTTGCGCCTGCGCCTCGACGGCCTTTAACCTGCGACATAGAAATCTAAGAAAAATAAAACTTACTTTAATATTTTTTCTATTTCGCAGTTAATTTGTTCGAGATTGTTCTAAATGGCACTGAAATATTTAATTATATTTCGAGACAACCTTGTTCCCGCTTAACATTTAGTTATTGACAAGTTCAAGTATCCGAGTATCTCTAAAACAAATCGCATTTGTCGCGGTTTTGATTTAAAATTGACTGCGAAATTGCACCTGCATGAATTATTGATTACCTTTATTAACTTAAAGGTCTTCGCGTTCGTTAAACAATGATAATGGGTTCGATCCCTAGTCAAAAGAAAGAATTATTTTCATTTTCGCTCTGCCACGACAAATGGGTGACGAGTTCTTCCACTTAATACAAAATCTTTACTGACAACATTTTTTAATAAAATTTTTTAATTTAATTTTATTGTTATATTAAAAATTGGTATGAAACGGATTGTAAGTGGAACATCTTTTAAACACCATGCTTTACATAATATGTATAATGTAATTTTAGCAATATTGTTGCGTAGTATAGAAATGTTCAATGCGCCCAGTGGCCATAAGTTTGGTTTCCGTGGAAGAATTAATTACATTTTAACCTAAATAATATTTTGTTAGTTTTCCTGACTCTTCTATAGGTTGGGGGTAAAATATCAATATACTCTACTCTACTAATTATTGTTTATACAAAAGAGGGACATGTCCTTTTGTAAACTTTTTTTGTTTGCTGCTATAAAAGATAGGTACAAGCATTGGCAACGTAGTGTTAAGACATTCTGTACCCCACTTTCTACCGAATTTACTAGAGGGAGGAAATGAAAATATTAAATATTTCATTCTCTCGAGCAGGAATCGAACTCACAACCGTCGCGAGACTTAAATATTTAAATTAATATACAGATACTACAATCTACATATACTTTTATCAGCAATTATGTCAAAGAGAGAATAGATTTACGTCTAACAAAAGAAAAATCGAATTGCTCTTTTTGGTTGTGGCCTAGAATTACGCTTGTCATTTTTATTTATGCAATTATTAATCTACTTTTATAATTATCTTGCACAATACTCATTTAATTTAGCCTTATTGTACACAATGATGGTAACATTATTTGCTTAATAATAATCAAAGGATCGGTTATGAGAAGTTAGCGAATACGAAAGAGGTGGAAGGTGTTTGTTGACGCGTGACGATATTGGGCAACCCCCGGGGCGACAAAAGTGCGCGCACGCCGTCCCGCGCGACACTAGCCCGCGCCATGCCGCGCGCGTTGCTGCTGCTGCTGCCGCTGCTCACGGCCCACGTCGTGGCGCCTGCCGAAGTCTTCGTCATCGCAGACACCGCCAACCAAACTATCACTATAGCTGAAAATGCCAAAGAAACTATTGCAGAAGCTAACAATATAACTCTAGCAAATGACACCTTAACCGACGTTGAAGGAGATGACCACGAACCAGTTGTGAGGAAGAAACGGACTTTCGGAGATGTCGTGTTTAGAGGATTAGCTGATGTTCTCGGTTATAGTGTTGCTCGGAAACCACCCCAAATACAGTTTCCACCACCGCTTGCTCCAGTACCTGGTATAGATGAACCACTTCAAGTAAATATACCAATTGCATTCGTTCCTGTGGCTGCCGCGGCGGCTGCCCCTGCGCCGGCTCCTGCTCCAGCTGCACCACCGTGTGGTGCACCTCGTGCGGCTCCTCAACCATGCAGGGCTCAAGCACCTCCACCACCCCCTCCTCCAAAACCAAAACCACCACCACCATGTCCTAGACCAAGGGCTAATCCCCGACCTAAGCCTCGTCCGACACCACGACCCAAACCACCGCCACCTCCTCCACCACCACCACCATGCGGTAGTCCTCGCGCTAATCCTACGACCCCATCACCATGTGCACCACCACCACCGCCACCACCTAAAGCAGATTTTAACTTGGAAACTATCACATCAAACTTCCGTTTGGATTTTAACTTCAACAGAGCCCCTGCATCGGCTCCTGCTGCTGAAGCTCCAGCAGAGGAGGAACAACCAGTTGAACAAGAACAAGAACAATTTATACCAGTGGCTATTCAGCCACGTGCAGCAAAGTTGCCCCAGGAGTCTCCTCGAACACCTAGAGTTTATCTAGATGCTTTTGTGGTAAGAAATGGAGTGCCACAAAAAGTTCATACTGTTGACGCAAGAAATCTTAATCAGCCACAAGCTGATGATGATTACTTAGCATATGATGAGCAACAGCAACCTCAGCAAGATGATGATTACGAATATGTGGAAGAGTCACAAGATCGCGCAAAAGCTGTTCGAGAATTTGGCGATGCTGTAGGTCGATTTTGGGAACAAAAGCAAAAAAAGCCTAGAAAGAAAATTCCAGTAAATGATTACCGTAATGTGCATTTTGGTGACCGTGAGTTGGCTAATCAGTTACGCAGACGAAGTGATGAACAACTACAGTCCTTGCAAAGAGAACGACCCAACTCTAATCGCATTCCATTACCAGAAACTGACGAAGAAGATGAAATTACTACCACAACTCAAGATCCTCGAAAACGTTTAAAGCCTCGGGTTTTGCCACCAACAGAAAAAAATCCAAACGAAATTGATACTATTACAGTACGAGTGCCACCAATATATAAAGATAAACATCCAAAAAAATTACACCGTGAGCGTCCATATCGGGACGAAGAAAACGATAACGACGAAACGGTATCTGACTATGAAGAGCGAGAATATTTATCTGATTCAGAAACAGATAACACTGAAGAAGCACCTCAAACGGAAAAACCTAAACGCAAGCGGCGTAAGAAACAAAAGCGGAAAACCAGGTCAGCCCCATATGAGGCGTACACGGCTGGGGATTACGACTACTATGGTAAGAAACTGCCCATCTCAAATGAAGAGCAGTATTTTAGAGGCTTAAATATTCCTCCACCAACTAAAGATGCCGATGTGATTCGATTAGAAGAGAGTAAGGATGGTAATGGTCATTTCTTGGATGACCACGAAAGACTTAGAGACGATCCTGAGAGAATTAAAAGGAAAAAGAAGAATAAAAAGGACAAAGAGCGCACAGACGAAAGAGAACGTGCAGATGAATCAGAAAGATCAGACGAAAGAGAACGTTCCCGAGAAGATACCGAACGCTCAGGGGAAAATGAGCGCGCCGATGAACGAGAGCGGACAGACAAATTGAGCCCAAATGCACGTGTAAGGGAGTCTGGCTACCAGAACAATTTCGTGCACGCTACTAATGTACAAGTTGATGATCCTCGGCCTCTTGTTTCGAACGTTAAAAAGAAAGTTACAAACACTAACAAGCCCTAAGACCTAAGCTAGCGCTGCGAGCGAGCACCCGCCATAATCATAGTTATTTATTTAAACAATTATCGAACGTAAACCATTTTGTAACAAAGATACTAGACCTAAGAGTTCCTGTATTCATGTCGAAATAGCGACCTGTGACGTATTAGTTAAGTCCATGTATTCATATTTTTACTATCTTATTATTTTTATACTTAACGATAAGCAAATTGTGCATTAAGTTTCTTAATAAAGCCTTTCGTCAAATCTATTTCATTATTAGTATTGTGGTGGCATCGAATCAATTGCTGGAGCGTGAAATTCGATTTTCACAAGGCGACGGCAACGTGGATTTTGTGGGTGAAGGTCCGCGAGATGAAATAGAAAACGGTGTGATTGCAGGTCGTTGAACCGCGACGTAGATAAATATTGAACAAAGTATATATTAATATCTGAAGGAAAGGTATCAATTATAACATTTCTTTTTAATTTTTATACATGTTATTATTGTTATTATGTGGAATATATTTCAACCGTACCGGAAGTTAAAGAATATGAGACTTATATTGTCTAAGATATCGTAGATGTTACAATATAAAATCAATTCAGGATAACATTCTATAAATATGAAGTAACACTTTAAATGTTAAATTAAATTTAATATTGCGAGGTTTTGCTTACCAATCTCAAGCTATATAATAATAGAATCACGAAATTCTATTTGTCGAATCGAAATCAATCAAAAGAACTAAAGGACAATGAAAGACAACGTGTCAGTGTTACATTGAAAACTGACAGACGTCGAGATGTCTACAAATTACTCAAATAATTTAGAAAAACCTAAACAAAAGATTAACACAAAATTAGGTAACCTACGCTTGGATTTGTTTTGCCCTCGCTTTTTTAACTAAAACAAGAATAGTTACTACACACTATTTTTTTAAATTATAGTTTTTAAACTCAAGAGTGATGGAAATAGCACTTAGAAATCTAAATGCTATTTATTTCCTTCACTTGAAATTTTATTAGCAAGAGTCTTAATTAAAAGGTAAATATTTAAATAATAATGAACATCGTGAAATTATAAAAATTGATTTAATCAATGATAGTTCAAACTTCAGATATGTAAATAAAAATTTGATTTTTGTAATATAAAGATTTGTCGTTTTCACTTTGTATATTATGTAGACTATTTAGACGTCGCGTAACTTAACGACACCGTGTATTGAATTTTGAAAATTAGACAGTAGTACATAATCTTGAAAACTTTCGGTGTTATAATGTTTTATTTCTTAAGAAAATAAAAAAAACTAAATAATACACTACACAAAATAAATCTGTCAATGGCCTGTCGCTTTCTACGTGACCCGTTATTAGTGTAGGTCACGCGTACTCACAATCTAACACGTTTATTGAAAATATAACTTTATTCTATTGCAATAAGGATGAAATTACTATAAGACAGAGTGTATCAAGCGTCAGTAGTTTCGCTATGGAAAGGCCTTGACCGCGGCTAATGCCGAATTTTTTTGTACACGTGTCTCTTTGTAATTCGCAAATAGGTTATCAGAGTCGATAGTCGTTGCAAATTGAACAATAAATTTATAATAATGGATAACGTTTATTTAATATGCCTATAAATATGTATAAGCAGATTTTAATCTAAAAGACAAATCAAATAAGTTTTAGACATTATGAAAAAAAGATATACTTATTATTATTAAATTTACCTAAATTACAGATTTCTTATGTTATATTAGTAACATGATGAATCAATTCTTCTATATAAATAATAAACAAAAAAACAAAGGTTAATCATATACCATATACCTTTTATTAGATTAAATAATTCGGGAGAATGATCACCTCGATCACGCCGTAAGTGGCGAAATCAGTCATCAATCACCTGGAGTCAATGGTGAATGCAGGCCATGCGGAAGTATTTTAGGTTATATAAATCCCGGCCTATAAGGACAGGCTCGACTAGAATGCAGCATGTAAGAGTGCCATATAAATGCTCTGGCCATACTTTTAATATGGGGAACCTTCATACAGATTTGCTTTTTGAGGTTACTCCGAGATAGCGTGATGTTAGTGACCACTGCTCACACCACTGCTGACCGATGTTTAATTGTAGTACTAGTAACAGCGACAAGACCGCCGGATCACCTTCAATAAGCTTCTTCTGCGCCCCCTAGATGGCGTTGTGCTATACATAGTCATTGCTTAATGGACTCTATCATTCTATATCTGCCATACGTCTAGTTGGCATATTGTTTATTATTTATTATACAATAAACGGTAAGAAATAAAATTATTTTATTCTTCAGATAACAATATTTGACGTATAATATAAAAAAGTTCACAAAACTGGTTTCAACAAAACCGGTTTTTCTTTGATATGATAAACAATCTGTTACCTAGATGGCGCTCAAACTTTATTACCAGTTTGGTAATTGGTACGTAAGATGGCAACGTACCATTTTGGACGACTCCTGAATCACGGTGGCAAGATTTTCTCGCGAAGAGTGACGACCAAAATTTTCCAAATTTTCGACAAGACTTTACTTCATAGGATCATTTCTATAGTAAGCTCTTCACGAGATCCACATAACATGTGAGATCGTGCCAGCCGCGATGAGGAGATGTGGCGTGGCGCCCTGAGCGTGAGGCGGGCGCGGCTTCGGCCGACAGCCCTCGATGATCGTTCACTCCACCACTTGTGGTGGAGCGTGGGGCGTTGTCGCTGTCTGAGCGGCTGGTTTTATTGAACCCCTTTAAATTATATTAATAAAGCTATCTAAGATAAAAAGATCATCTACATTGTTTAACTGATGTTGCATTCATTTATAATTGTTTCTTTAACATTTCTTTAACATTTATTCAGCTAATCTTCATCCCTCCATAATATGTTACTTTAATCATTAATAATTATAATAAATTCTTAAAGCTGTCGTGGCGCATCGACACAAGCATGAGATAAGTGATTCTAAAGTCAAGTCGTTTGAGTTAAACCATGCGTGCCACCAATAAACACGCAGTGCCTCGGGAAATTGGGAAACATAAGTGTCGTAATTGGAAAATGGAGTGTCTTAACACTAGGTACTACCCTGCTATATACGGGATAAAGCGTAAAGCTAGAAATATCATATTTTGTGAAAGTTGCAAAGCAGAAACGTACAGTTAGTAATTTGCTTATACTTTTTAGAAAGGCGTTTTAAATAAGAAGGTTTGAAAAAAATTTATAGATTTGTTATAAATACCAAAAAAGTTATATGGAAAACAAGTTTCCACCACTAATAAATCTTACCGGAATTAGATCAAAAAAAATTAATTCATGTGAAAGAATTATTACTATAGAGCAATATTTCTACTTGGAAGCTTTGAGAGCAATATATTTTTTGTAGTTTATTCTGTATGTGGTATATTATGTACGATATAATTTGTACATCATCTTTAATATTCACCTATTGATCACTTGGATTAAATTTGGACAACATTGGCAAACAATAAGAAGCCGTCTCTACATAGAATATATGACATTATTCCCCAATCTCTTTGTTTACGTTTATGATTTGTCAGGTTTCTTTTTTAATCTACAATTTCTCTATATTTTTGTTATTTCTATTTTAAATCCTTAAAAATTTTACTTTCATAGTAGCGAGTTAGAGAATTACTTATTAATTAATTAATATCATTTCTTTATTAACTCTAGCACGTATTTAAAGATCATTTAGCATATTAATTTTTATTGTGCTATATAAGTACCTGTAAAAATATATTAATAACTTGTATGCTGGTATGCTGTTTCTTATAAGGAAGCAGTCATTTGAAAGTGAGAATATATATTTAAATATCCACTATAATACTATAGACTTACAACTTTCAAACTAATAATAGTCATGTAGACTTTAGAGCAATTAATAATATCTACTTGAATTCTTTATGACACTTTTTTAGTATTGCGTTTTGTCTCGCTTATAGCAGGGTAACTGAGAACGTAATTTAACGCCGTAGTTTAATTGTCAGAGCAGGAAAGTAAACTTGTTGATTCTCCCGAATGGAGATCGATCTATTAAATTTACAGTCAGAGTGTCTCATTGCGATATATTTTTGTAATTTGCAATAAATATTTTTTTTGTTATATAACTCTATCGGTATTCGTATTGCTTCAAATGTATTATTTTCCTGTTTTAAATAATAAGTATTCAATAGCCATACCTGTTTAAGTTTTATGCGAAATACATTTTATTTCACAATTATATTAACCACAAAGTTTCAAGTCATATTAACATAGAGTACAGAAGTACAAAAATATATTTGAGAGTATATATTTGAGAACTTATCTACTTTCATTTTCAAAATAATCGAAATCCTAAACAGAAATGAAAACTAACATTATGTTCCAGGTGTACATGCAATGTACATTAGATGAGTCATAATGTGGTTAGGCTAACCAAGCTCCCAATATCTAATATCTTCATCTCTTCGTCTGGTAACGGGTCTCGTAAATTGGATTGGGATTAGAGTATCATAGAATTAGGTTACATGGGTCTGCTCGCCTCGTTCTGTCACCAAAGTAAAAGCATCGCAATTGTGTGATAGAATCACTCCAGACACAATACCTCGGAATTCAGTGAAAAATGGGGCACGGAGTGTCTTAACACAAGCTTCCCTCTGGCTACCCTGCTATACAGCGTAAAGCCGATAAAATAATTATAAACTTACTAGCGACCCGCTCGCGGTTTCACCCGCGTGAACTATGTTATTATTAATTTCTGTCTCCATGACTACGTCCTAGTGACGTCTATGCAAAATTTGAGACTTCTAGCATTTGTAGTAACGAAGTTTTATACAAACTTTCGACCCCAAAAACAACCCCTTGGAAGTCGAATATTGCAAATTCCCGTCTTAGCGAGCACCTACGTCCTATAAGTAACTCCTATGCAAAATTTCAGATTCCTAGCACTTGTAGTTTCTGAGATTTCGTGATGAGTGAGTGACCTTTCGATTTTATATATATAGATTATATATTTTTATAGGTACAATATAGTCTGCTGTATTCCATTGTTTTGTCTCAATAGACACGTATAACAGAATTATTTCTGTGAACAAATGAATGGATAAATATTACCCACCATCAACTTATTCCGTATTACACAACATTACCCCATAAGCGCATAAAACCATTAAATTGTATCAACAGTGATAGCAAAAGCGAAGGAAAGTGATGTTGGAATATTTGGTAACATACTGCGTGAGGACGCATATCAATGAACTGGACAGACAGGGTCGGGTCCCATGAGGAAAAAAGTCCTATGATATTTCCTTTTTTTTAGCGTCTCGCTGTATTCTGAACACAGCAGGGAAAACAGAGAGAACTTAGTGTTAAGTCACTCCGTTCCTCATTTTCCGCCAATTTCTGCAGGCGTAGCGTTATGATTGGCGGAACGCCGCCCTTTGCCTCGGCATTAGGCCACCGGCACCAACGGCACCAACTGCCGTATTGACCCACTTGGGCCTCTGCGCCACGACTGGCCCCATTTTCTGTCTAGTTTGCTTGGAGGATTAAACATTTGAGGAGAAAAAAATATCTGTAAATAATATATATATATATATATATATATATATTGTACTCAATATTCTATTCTATCTATTATATTACTTATTATAGTACTGAAAAAACCTAACTCAATTTCCTTAACATAATTTTTAATAACATAATTTAGAACAACGCTTCTTATTTTAATGTTTGAATACAACCCTGGCGACTCTGGTACAATTTTCTCTCGATTACGTTTCGCGGGCAATTGGTATGCATTGATTCGTATATGTTACAAGAATGACGGCAGCGACCTACGTGATGGCGCTGGACAATGCCAACAACCAAAAACCCACTTTCCCAGTACGATGTAGAGTATAATTTTCATTGTTTTAAATATCATTCTTTAACTCTTCGCTAAGGAACTATCGAAAGCCGCTAGGAGGCGGCGTGTTACGTCCGGATACATTCAGTGAAACCTATACGTTAGTTACATACTAATTTATAATGTTTTAAGTTATAAGTATGGGTGAAAGAGGAAGAGAAGGCTGGTTTCTGATGTTGAGTCGCGCCGACCAGGCGACCGTGCGATATGAAGGTTTCAGCTGTAAGTATTTTTGGATGCGCAGTGTTAGTGTGATATAAAGTGTTGTGTTTGTGATAAGTGTTGAAATAAAAATAGGGTTCTCGTGGTACAGCTGGAGTGTCTGACTGTAGATATAACGGTTGTGGATAAAATATCCATTCGGTAGATTGAGCTAATTTAATTTCTTCGTTGTTGTAACAAGACAAAGCCCGGCGTTGAGTTACGACACTTAACGTCTCGCAAAATTGAGAAATTGAGAGGGGTATCTTTATAGCAGGTTGCCTCTGCCTACCCTGTTATAATCGGAATACAATGTGAAGTTAAAAAAAACACGTATAAATATATTTATTATTTTAGAATAATATTATTTGAAAAATAAACAGGTCAATAAACATACATAATAGCTAACTCTTATGTATTTTAGCATGAGATCCCGTACTCCTATATTATATAAAAAAAATCCACTATTATATACCTTTCTGATATTCATCTCATATATTTGTAACCTTCAATTATAGTATTTCTATTTATGTTGAGAGTTTATAAAAAAACAACTGTGAATGTGTGTTTCAGATTGTCTTAGTGCTATGTGCATGTATGTGGGCAGCCACTGCAGATATTGCTCACGTTAAGGCGGCGAAGGCAAAACTACTTGGACGTCTCGCCGGTAAACATCATAAACGTGGGATCTTATCAGCTGTTCCACCGTTTAAGTTAGGACATGACATACCTCATGTAACCCATTCCGTATTGAAGCCATTAGTTGTTACTTACCCACCTACCGCGGCTGTGGCTGCAGTGAAGATACCTGTACCTAATCCTCACGGACCAAGGTTCCCAGTACCAGTAGGACAAAGAGTACCTGGCTTGCCGCATCCACACTACGGCCTTAAGTTTCCACATACAAAGTTTGTATCAAATTCTGACCACCATTTCCATCACCATCATCATCATTTGGCTCCAAGGCCCATCGTACCAGTTGTTGCCGCTGCTCCTGTTCCTGCGGCTCCCGTCACGCATTTAGCTCCAGTACTTCCTGCACCTCAACCAACTATTGCTGTAGCGCATCCTGCACCTGCACCTGCGCCTCCAGTAATCTTACCAGCACCAGTCTTACCTGCTCATCAGTTACCGGTGGCTCCTGCTCCAGTACCTATTGTTCCAAATCACTTACATCTTAGACCGTTACTGCCAGCAGCTGCATTTCCATTGGCTCCAGCACCGGCGCCTGTACTACCCGCACCTATATTTCCTCTAAGACAACCTATTCCTTATGCTATACGTCCTGGTGGTGCTGTTCAAACTTCTGTTTTTGCTACATACCCGAGATACCCATTTATAAACAGCTATCAGGCACCTCTATTTCCTCTCCAGGCACATCCCGCTCAAGCTTTCCCTCAAGTATTTCCTCCTCATCTCCATGCTTATCAAGGTGCCGTTCAGGGAATTGGTCATCATGAGGTTGTAGAACAACATACTCCTAATGTATTGGTAGAACAACATACTCCTAATTTATTAGTTGAACAACATCCACTTGTACATCCTAATCACTTAGTGCCTCAACCTACGGTTCATGTACATTCTACTCAAGAACTTCAACCGGCTTTCCATATTCATCCAACCCAAGAAACATTTCAACAGCCAGCCTTCCACGTTCACCCTACACAGGAAACATTACATCAACCCGGTGTCCACTTACATCCAACCCAAGAGGCACTACCTCAGCCAGAATTTCATTTACATACAACACAGGAAGTTTTACCGCAACCTGCTCTCCACTTACACCCTACGCAAGAACCTTTGCCACATCCAGGTTTTCATTTGCATCCGACTCAAGAAGCATTACCCCAACCTGGCTTCCATATCCATCCTTCGCAAGTTGTGCCTCATTCTCCTGTGCCCCTGCAGCCCACTCAGCCATCTCTAGAACATGACGGGTGGTCGCCGGTATCAGCCCAACCACATGACTTAGCACCCCAAGATGGTCATTTCCCCCAACAAGAACACCATTTCACACAAGAACAAGGAAATCAAGTTTATGAACATCACACAGAAGATCAATACAATGATTTTCAACATCAATTACAACAGCATATACAGCAACAAATAGAACAGGCACAATACGAACAGAGTTTAAATAATCAACAGCAACCAGCTCAAGAATACGGTGTGCCGCAGCAAGATTTTAATCACCAAAATGATTATTCTCAACATCCTCAAGATTTTTCACAGCATGGCCAGAATTTTGGACAACAGGCTCAAGATTTTGGACATGACTATAATGTAGGACATCCAGGACAAGAATATGGATTGCCACAACAGGGTATTGAGGGGCGCAGCGCAGAAGATGGTGAACAGCAATTCCACAATCACATACCTTTAGGTCTTCAACCGCCACTCGATAGGCCTCTCGAACATTTCCAATAGTTACGCCTATGTTATTATAGTTGGTAAATTAATATTTGTGTTGACTGAGATTATAATATAGATTATTTTCTCTGTTAATTTTATATAAATTGATTATATTTTTGTTTTAATAATTAACAAATAAGTTACATTAACAAAAAATGTTACGTTTAACATTACTTTTTAGGTCAATGGTTAGGGAGTCAAATTATTTTGCATTTATGCGGTGTCACTACCTCGTGGAAAGTTTGTGATAAGTTTATAAAGATACAAGGCTGCCTTTAACTTGAAAGGTTCTTCCGGTGTATATGGCAATATTTATAATATATTAAAACTTAAATAAGAAAACACGCGGGTTACTGGTCGTTAGCTAAACGACTTTAATTATTGTTAATTTTTATATAAGTGATTTTTTTTAAGGATGTACAAATTGCCTGTTAATTTGCGAGTATTTTTAACTTAGCACTAAGTTTATTTATTTATTGTAAAACACTTTTTTATTAAAATAATTAATTGAAAAAACGTTATCTTAATTGAAATCTTATTATCTAAATAATACAACGAAAAATTATAATATTATTAAATCATATTATCAAACTAATACAATAAAAGCTTATTCGAGTGGGTCAACCTTAAGCAACCTAAAGTTTCAGAACTTATATTAAAGTTTATTTAACTACAAAAATACTTTTTTTAGTTTAATGGCGTATCCCACATATAAATTTAAAACTTAAATAGAAATATAACTTTAAAAGATTAATTCATTCATTTCCATAAAAAGAAAAAATTATAAAAAAAGCAAACAACCTAAACAAAAAAGTGAAAAGATATTTTTGTATCTCAAGTTAAACTTGAAGTTAAGCATTCAAGAAGATAAGGCACTAGAAAATCTGGTGCAATAACACTCCGCTCTCATATTTCCGCCAAAATTCAAGGCACTGCGTGTAAAAAAATATTTCATATATCTAAATAAGCTTTTTTATTAAATCTATAATATTCTACCTGTTATTTAATATAGCAAAAGTAATAGTATAACAAAATGACTCACATATATGAATTCTAGTTTATATAGAAAATCTAGGGCCGATTGTGTAAGAGACAGAGCGTATATATAATTAATCACAATCTACAATCAGCGGTTGTCCAGATGTGGGACACACGTGTACAGTATGCACTAGCTATACTAATACAGTACGCTCGATCAGTCGTGGCTACTCAGAAGTTAGGTAATCTGAACTTTTGTACAATGTTCAATAGCTATCCTGCAAAGAGCAGGGTAGGCAGAGAAAACTTAGTGTCTATTCCAAATTTTCCGTTCATCTCAATTGTGTGGTGTGAATATATGTGATATGAAATTTAGCAATTATCATATTGTTCAAAGTTGTCGTAGTCTCGTGGTACAAGGGTGTAACTGAAAAGGCGGTGCTTGTAGGGCAGTGTTTAACACTACGTTCTCCACTTTCTGACCGAGATCAAGATATTGCGTGTTGAGTGGAGAAACGTTATACATTTAGTGTATAGAATAAAATGCAAGCGACATTACTCAGGAGATCGAAAAATCACATACTGAATTGTTTCTGTGAAATATTTATACTTTTTTTCGAGAACAAAACTTTAAAACTATTATAAAATAACTATTACGTATATTAATTTATAGCAGAATGTCTTGCAAATGTGGTTGGGGCAGCTTATGGTGCATGCATTGGTACATTAGCCCATATA